>NW_026057585.1:52824254-53133379 GCF_023721935.1 Panthera uncia
GGGAGAGAGAGGGAGGGGGAGAGAGAGGGAGGGGGAGAGAGAGGGAGGGGAAGAAGGAATATTAAGCAGGCTCCATGCTCAGTGCAGAAACCTGAGGTAGAGCTCAATTCCACAGCCCTGGAATCATGACCTAAGCCGAAATCAAGAGCCGTTCACTCAACTGACTGAGCCACCCAGGCTCCCCACTTTGTTCATTTTAATGGGATTAATTTTGTTTCGATGTTCATTGTCCTTTAACATTTTGCTCAGTTGTGCAAGATGCTTCATGTGTTTTTGGAAAATAGGGAGGGAGAGGACTATTTCCAAACAGAAAGCCAAACAAACAAATGCATAGGACTTGTTTCCCCTGAAAATGTCCGAGAACTGTTGCATATGCTACTTCTTAGATTCACCCTTTGATACACTAGGTGTTTTTCATAATGCACTTACATTTATCAACACAGAAGATAAGTGACCACCAACATCAATTCAATCAACATCATTTAAGCACCTATACAGGTGCTTAATACAAACAAAATGAGACATATTATGAGTACATAAAGATGAATAAATGCTTCTAGGCTCTCATGGTATAACAAAGACCAAGGTATATACACATAGCATGGATATAGGGGATTATATGAAAGTTACTATTATAGAGTATTATATATTAAGGAAATATAATAACTTTCATTTGAATTGTACTTTTGTGGCTTACAAAAGGCTTTCATGTACATTATTATTAATTTGGATCCCACAAAAATTCCATAAAATGTATGAAGATTATTATCTCAGTTTTACAGATGAGGGAATTATGCTTCAGAGTAGTTGACTAGCCCAAATTCATATGGCAAACAGGAAAAGGAGTCAGGCTCTAAGTTCTTTGCTTGATTGGCAGTATTATTCTGCTTTTCATATATAATATGAAGAGGTGGGGCACTAGTGGGTTCTCTTTTTTTTGAGAGAGAGAGAGAGAGAGAGAGAGAAAGAAAGAAAGAGAGAGAGAGAGAGAGAGAGAGAGAGAGAGACAGCAAGCCAGCACGGGAGGGGCAGAGGGAGAGAGAGAACCTTAAGCAAGTTCCAAGCAGGCTCCATGTCCAGTGTGAAGCCCAACAACAGGCTTGATCTCACAACTGTGAGGTCATGACCTGAGCTGAAATCAAGAGTCAGATGCTTAACTGACTGAGCCACCCAGGCACTCCAGCGTGTTCCCTTTAAATAATGTTAAGGCCAATAACTGTCAAGAAATGCTGACCTATCCATGTCATATCCAAATCCTTCACTGGCTTCCCAAGCCAGTTGAAGTCTAAGCTCCTGGACCTGGTATAAGAGGCCCTTCATCACTGGTGGCTGCTGTTTGGGTCTTTAGCCTCATTGCTTACCATTCTTGGCTTTGAACTCCAGCAACACAGTGGCACCTGTAGTTAATTTCCCATGCACTCATGTGGTTTTTTCACCTCTGTCCAAGTGGTCTCCTCTACCTAGAATAGAGTTTCTTCCCATTTAACCTGACAACCTCCTATAACTTTTAAGTCTTGGCTATTCTGCTTCCCATTGGAAGTTTTCCAAACTCTATCAACATCAGTTAGGTTTTTATTCTCTGTGTTCCTATAACATCCTTAGTTGCATGTTCCTCATTTTATTGTTGTTATGTTCATGAATCTTTTTCCTCTATTGAAGTGTGAGCCGAGTAAGTGCAGGAACTAGGTCATAATCTTTTCTGGTGCCTGATACACAGAAAGTGCTCAATAAATGAGAACTGTGAATGACTCACTTTGTTTAATACATAATTGTCCCTGCAGTGAGGCTCAATACAAACCACCAAGGGCTACAGTGGCAGGCTACTGTAGGTGCCTTCTCTCACTTCTATAGGATGCCATTAGAGAACCTGTTCCCTTGTCACCGCTGCCCTGTCCACAGTGCTTCTTAGCCTTGACCAGAAGCTGTGCTAAGGGCAAAATGCATACACCACACACAAAAATAAACTCCAAATGGATGAAAGACCTGAATGTGAGACAGGAAACCATCAAAACCCTAGAGGAGAAAGCAGGCAACAAGTTCTTTGACCTCAGATGCAGCCACCTCGACACATCTCTTAAAGCAAGGGAATTAAAAGCAAAAATGAACTATTGTGACCTCATCAAGATAAAAAGCTTCTGCACTGCACAGGAAACAATCAACAAAACTAAAAGACAACTGACGGAATGGGAAAACATATTTGAAAATGATATATTGGATAAAGGGCTAGTATCCAAAATCTATAAAGAAGTCATCAAACTCAACACCCAAAAAACAAATAATCTGGTGAATAAATGGGCAGAAGACATGAATAGACACTTTTTCAAAGAAGGCATCCAGATGGCTAACAGACACATTAAACAATGCTCAACGTCACTCATCATCAGGAAAATACAAATCAAAGCCACACTGAGATACCACCTCACACTGGTCAGAGTGGCTAAAATGAACAAATCAGGAGACTATAGATGCTGGAGAGGATGTAGAGAAACGGGAATCCTCTTGGACTGTTGGTGGGAAGGCAAACATTCACAGCTCTCAGAGTAGTGCAGCTGCTCTGGAAAACAGTGTGGAGGTTCCTCAAAAAACTAAAAATAGATCTACCCTATGACCCAGCAATAGCACTGCTAGGAATCTACCCAAGGGATATAGGAGTGCTGATGCATAGGGGCACATGTACCCCGATGTTTAGAGCAGTGCTTTCAACAATAGCCAAATTATGGAAAGAGCCTAAATGTCCATCAACTGATGAATGGATAAAGAAGATGTGGTTTATATATACAATGGAACACTACTTGGCAATGAGGAAGAAGGAAATCTTGCCATTTGCAGCAACGTGGATGGAACTGGAGGATATTATGCTAAGTGAAATAAGTCAGAGAAAGACAGATACCATATGTTTTCACTCACATGTGGATCTTGAGAAACTTAACAGAAGACCATGGTGGGAGGGAAGGGGAAAAAATAGTTACTAACAGAGAGGGAGGGAGGCAAACCATAAGAGACTCTTAAATACAGAGAACAAACTGAGGGTTGATGGGGGGTGGGGGAGAGGGAAAAGTGGGTGATGGGCATTGAGGAAGGCACCTGTTGGGATGAGCACTGGGTGTTGTACAGAAGCCAATTTGACAATAAATTATACTAAATAAATAAATAAAGGCAAAATGCAGTAAAATTTTCTTAGTAAAGAGTTGACAATATAGTTTAAAATGTTGAAATAATTGACTTATACTTTCATTAAATGAAAGCAGAAATATTATAAAAAGTTTGACTCAAAGATGCTTTATTCTTAGAAGTAGATCATTAGAGGTAGATGGAACCCAGAGGGTTGTGTAGGCCAGTGCTAATGTGTACTCATCACACACACACAAAGCTGAACTTCACTACTAATGAAAATAAGGTAAGAAAGCAATCCTCCTACCCCATCTCTCACTCCAGTTACTTTCCCACTCTTCTAGATGGCCAGTTAACACTTTCTTTTCCTTTTATTGTTTCTCGCCTCATTGAGAAAAGGGGTGTTGCACTAGCACTGGGAACCCTGACCCTCCTGGTCAGCTCATCTCCTGGCAACCCAGAGAGAACCTCTGTGGTCATCTGGCAGACTGTCTTGTCTCTTCACAAACATACCATGACCAAAACTAATCTCATGAATTCTCCCCCAAACCCAGACCTGCTCCTCTCACAATCACCCCTAGTTCAGTGAATGGCAGTTCTATGTTTTTAGTTGTACAGGCTGAAAAACTTGTGGGCATGACTTGACTTCCCTCGTTTTCCCACACCCTACATCCAAACCATCAGCAAATCCTGGAAACTCTATATTCAAAGTTACCTGTCAGTTGGCCTCTCCTTCCCTGTTACCCATCTTGCTCTATGCAACCCCATGCTTCCCTTAGAGTTCTGTGCTGGTCTCCCAGACTCATCTCGCAGCTTCCCCTTTTGCCTCAATAGTCTATTCACCACCCAGCAGCTGGGGCAGGGGGATTCTATAAAACATCCCCACATAGGCTCAAATGTTCCAAAGATTTTCATTTCTTTCAGAGTTAAAACCAAAGAGTTTATGGGGCTTTTACATGACTGGTCCCCCATTATCTCCGGCCACTCCTCATCTTCTGCTCTGTGCCAGCCATATGGGCCTGCTCTGTTCTCAAACATACCAAGTAGGTTCCTACCCCTTTGGTAGCATTTGCTCTGCTCTGAGCCAGGGAGGCTCTTTCCTTAGACAAATGCTTGGCTTGTTACCAAGCATTTCATTCGGGTTTCTTCTCTGATAAAAGAAGCCTTCTCGGTGCACACTCTACTAAATTCTAACCCTCTCTCCTGCATGCTCTATCACCCTTACCCAGCTGTGTTTTTCTCTACACTTATTACTACCTGACCTGTTCTATACATCGTATACGTTTGTTATTACATGTGCTACCTCTTTTACCTCTAAAACAGAGTTAATTTTTGTGTGGACAGAGACCTCATGTCTTACACTGAGATACCTCCAGGAACTAGAATGGTATCTAGCACAGAGTAGGCACTCAGTACATATGTCTTGATTGGAGGAATGAATGGATGAAAGAACCACCCTGGGAAAACCAGAAAGACTAATAATATTTAGTGGTGGTGAGGATATGGAGCAATAGCATCATATTCTGTTTGCCGAGTGGGAGGAATAAATTGAGACAATCATTTCCAAATGCCTATTTGGTACTTGGAAATATCAATGAAAATAAAAAATACATATTCCTTTTGCTCCGGCAACTCAACTGCTAGGAATTTCCCCATAACAGTATTACTTCACAAAGATACATGGCCAAAAATAGCTTAAGTATTTTTTTAGGGGCACCTGGGTGGCTCAGTCAGTTGAGCATCAAACTCTTGATTTCAGCCCAGGTCACGATCTCACAGTTGAGGGATCGAGCCCACATGGGGCTCTGTGCTGGGTGTGGAGCCTACTTAAGATTGTCTCTCCCTCTCCCTCTGCCCTTCCCTCGTTCATGCTCCCCCCAAAATATTTTTTTAATAAAATAAATCAAAACAACCTTAATGGCCATCAATAGGGAATTAATTAAATAGGTTTTGGTGCCTTGGAAGACAGCTTTGAATGCAAACAAAGAAGACCCATATGTTAAAGCTGCCTGGGAGGTATTTTCAGGGGGAAAAAAGTAGGTTACAGAATTGTATGCATTAAATGAGCCTGCTTACTTTCTCAAAGAAGACATGATACAGATTTACATGTACACATGCTTATATGCACTAGCAGGTACCCAGCAGGATGTTATCAGACTGGAGCGGTGATTATCTCTGAGGGGAGTAGGAAGGTGACTTTGCTTATTTATGTACTACTGTGCTATTTTATATAAAAAAAATTTTTTTTTTTTTAGAGGCACCTGGGTGGCTCAGTCGGTTAAGCATCTGACCTCAGCTCGGGTCACAATTTCAGGGTTCATGAGTTCAAACCCTGAGTCGGGCTCTGTGCTGATAGCCCAGAGTCTGGTGCCTGCCTCAGATTCTGTCTCCCTCTCTCTGCCCCTCCCCCACTCATGCTCTGTCTCTCTCAGAAATAAATAAACATTAAACATTTTTTTAAAAATTATTTTTAAATGCCACATTTCTCAGAAAGCCTAAAGGAGCAATGAAGACAGATATGAAGACTTGTTTGCACATTGGCTCTGCCATTTACTAGCTATGTGACCTTCAGCAATCAGTTTAATCTTTTCAGAAATCAAATCCATTACTTGACAAAGAAGCAGGCAGCCTATGACTCCCACCTGGCTGTATGATAGGGGACCTTCTTGGACAAAGAACCACACTAAGGAGCAGTAGATAATGGAATAGATGGGATTTGGGGAAGAGGTTAGCATAACGTTGTTTCATGTCATTTAATATTGACATTAATGGCCTCCATAAAGCTTTTCCCTCTTTTTACCCAGGATGTGAACCAGACGTCTTTAAGATTGCAGCAGTTAATTTTATCCATCCAGGCTTCCCAATCAATGCTTTTACTTGGAAGATATTTATGTTTAGGTTGCTGAAAAGCTTTCCTCATAGTCAGGTCCGTAGGGCATTCCAATACCACTTTCTAGAGTTAAGTGCTGAGACCTTGGACCCTTGATGTGAGAAACAGTAAATAATAACGACTGCAGCTCTTGGCAAATACAATGTTCTGTGCAAAGTCGTAGAAAGCATGCTCAAGCATGCGGAATGAACAAGAGAAACAGAATGCAATGCTCCCAGCTTTTGATCCTAGCAATTGGAAGTGAAAACAGTGGCTACAAATTTGAATGTTGGACTGTTCCCTTGCAAGTATTTTCTATGTCAATTGTCACTGCTTGTTAGGGCGCATTTCCTTTTCTTTTCAGTTTCGGTACCTCTGTTGCTCCTTCACACACCAACCTTAGCTAAGGTTCTGTTTACCCACAAAATACAGTAGTTAGTGCTCTCTCTCTTCCAGCCCTCACTGGTGTCCATTTTCCATCTCAACGAGAACATTCTAGTTTCCATTACACTATTTCCAACATGTCCATCCTCTGCTTAAATGCTTCCATATATGCTCAGAATTAAGCCTTTCTTAAATTGGTCCTCAAGGGCTCCTCTGTAATCTGATTCCCTCATTTTGCCATAAAAGAAAGAATAGATTACGTGTTGTGAAGAGACTTGGGTTCGAGTTAAGGCTAATTAGCTCGTTTGGATTCCTTGACCTCTATTAGCTTCAGTTTTCTTAATAATAACACATACCTCTCAAAATTGTTGTGGGGATCAAATGAATTAGTGCTTGTGAAAGCGCTCTGTAAGTAAAAAGCACTGTAAAATAGGATGACAGTACAAATATTGATTGAATACTTGTGTGAAATGCCAGGTAGTATACTTACTCAGATCTCACAGCACCTAGAAAGCCTATCAGGATTTTCATGTCGGCGATAACAGAACTGAGGCGCATGGGGCTTAAAAAATGCATCCCGGTTACACAACAGCCCATTGGGGAGCGGGAAGTCCAACACAGGGCGTAGGGCCCTACAGCTCCTGCTTTTACCACTGTGCAGCGCTGCCGCTGCACAGAGAGGCGTCCATTCGGACTTCACGCCAGCTCACGCTGGCGCTTCAGAACACGCCACGCTGATCCCTGCCTCCTGCCCATACGACCTCCGCTTCCTTCCCTTCCACAGAGTCAAATCCTTCCCTGCTCGGTCCCACCCTTTTCAACAACTCTTCCGTTACTGCAGGACCCGTTAAAACCTCCACCATTTCTTGTCAGCAAATCTCACTCAGCCCTTGACTGCACCTACCGTGCGTGCCTTTGTGTTCTCAGCGGGCTTCGGCAGGCCAGAAGGATCTAATCCCTGCGTTTTGAAAGCATGCAGCATGATAGAAGTTGCTCAATGAGTATTTCTTGAATAAATAAGTATTCTCTAACTTACTATTCTCCAAACTACTCTGCAGACCTATTTATACGAATCACTTGGAGCAAGTGTGAAAAATATATTTCCCTGCCCTACGCTGGCCCTGCTAAATCAGCAACTCTGATGGTGGGCGTGGCCAGGAAACATACCATTTAACAAGCTCCTCAGGTGATTGTTATTGCCAGGGAAGGCTGGGAAATACTGGTCTAATTCAATGGCTGGTAACCAGGGTATACACCTGGCTCTCCTGGGAAGCTTTTCAAAGCAAGCAACGCCATTTCCACCTCCCCCTGTTTCAGGGATTCTGACTCATGAAATCTAGGATACGTTGGAAAAGTTTCTTAGGTGTTCTTATGTTTCCTTTTCCTATCCCTGCCTCAGTTAAGAACCCATTTCTGGGGTGCCTGGGTGGCTTAGTAGGTTAAGCGTCTGACTCTTGATTTCCCCTCAGGGTCACAATCTCAGGGTCGTGATATAGAGCTCCATGTCGGGCTCTGCGCTGAGGGCAAAGCCTGCTTAAGATTCTCCCTCTTTCTCTCTCTGTCCTTACACTGCCTGAGTGTGCGTGGGTGTGCGATCTCTCTCTCTCTCTCTTAAAAATAAACAAACAAACCATTTCTATTGCTTCATGTATATGCACTGTGATCTTCAACACCCACCCCAACCAGAAAAGAGACTAAAGTATTGGTGGTAAGCATCTCTTCCTATAGTTTTGAATCCAACACAATGCCAAGGACATAATGGTCTTCAATGAGAAATTATTCAGTTGAGTTAAAAGTTCTATTCCACTCCTGAGCCATATTCCATCTCCCACCTAACTAGTTTTTGACTCTACCACGTATCCAAACCTACTTTTGGTTTAATTTACTGTGTCTTTTCATTTGCTCACTTAGCTATCTTCTTACTGGAATCCATGTTAAGTTACTCCAAAGTCTATCTTCATTGGGACCCCACATCACTTCAATCAGTACATTCTGATTTATTCAGGCCATTGACATAAGCCCTGCATCACATTTGAGGCATGCACTGACTGCCAATGGACCTCTTCCCTTGCCCTTGGCAATGATATATGTCCATGAGACCAATTTTACTACAAATGAATCATGGGTCTCCCTGCAATGTGACTGATTGGACCCACGAGGACAACTCACCCAGAAAACATCTCCCCAACAGACCTGCCCAGGTGCTTAGAATTACTAATATGACAACTACACATTTTCTTACCATTGGAACAATGCGTGTTAATATCTGTAAACACTTACTAGTTTGTCTAGTTAACTCAGAAGAAGACCATGACAGTAGAACATGGGTTGAGTCAGCTTTCATGGGAAAGAAGAACGGCTGGTTGGTCTAGCACTGAGGGCTAAGGGACTCTACTAAGGCTCTCTGAGATCCATGTATTTGTGACACAAGACAAGTGTAGACAAGGGCAGAAGCTGTTTGATGAAGCTGGGAACTCATCACGTAATGCTTTGAGAACACAGGAATGAATCAGGATACTCTGATTAGTCAATTCATATAATTTCTAATCTCATATTCTTCCTCAATATGATAATTTTAACAGGCTGATATTTGTTACTTGTTTAGTGTTTCCATCCTCTCAATTGTCCCCTCTCTCACTCTTGTTTCTCTTCCTGTCTCTAAGATCCTTTAAACATGCTACTTTCCCTCAGGCCTTGGTTTTCACTCCTCCACTTCTCCTCGAATGTGAGATGTGTTGGTAAAGAAGAGGAAAACAGGGAAAAAAGACTTCAACAAAGAATGCACTTGTCTATTCTATAGTTGTATTTGTGTGTGTGTGTGTGTGTGTGTGTGTGTGTGTGTGAGAGAGAGAGAGAGAGAGAGAAAGCAGGAGAGGGAGAGAGACTGACTCATTAATTCTGTATTTTCATTAAAGAGAATTGGGAATCCACTGTGTTATGTAATTATATATGAGGTTTGGATTTATTTCTTTTCTTTCTTGTCTTTCCCCTCCCTTTTCCTTAAGTTGCTTTGGGTTGCAATAAAGGCCACACAATCTGCCATTGTATACAATTTGCACACAAGCTGCCAAGCGGGCTGCCAGGTTTAGTCCTGATGTGACCAAGAATGGTTGGGTTACAAAGCCACTGAGAAAACCGGTTTTCTACAGGAAATAGAAATTTATTAAAATCAGGCCTCTGCAAATGCCCTGGCTGTTAGGCTGGCAGCCTGCCAAATCAGCTGGGCGAGAAGGGAAGGAGACCTGCAGATGTAATCTTCCAGGCCTGACTCAGGCCAGGCTGGGGCACTGCAGGGGCCTGGAGACGGGGCTGCCTTGCATACAAAAAAGCCTCCCTGTGATGCCACCTAGGACACCAGAATTTTGGTCTTCTGGCTTTCATGCTCAAGTTTTCCAGGCGCCACCATTTGTAGATTCTGGACATTCGTGGGCTCCCAAACTACATTTCAACTTAAATCTGATCTACTTGTAGCTTTTCCCCAGCAGAATGAAATGTTAAGACCTTTATGGGATCTTGGGTTCTAATCTCAACAGAGTTCCTTAACTTCTGAGCCTCAGTTACACCATCCGTACAATGAGAAAAACGTCCACGCCATGAATTGTGAACTTACGTGAAATAATGCCCAACAACGGATAAATTTTGCTATTGTTGTCTTCCCCCCACCCCAGCACGGGGGGCCCAGGACGACTGACCCTCTCTAGTTACCCACCGTGTTTGGACACTGCTTCAGTCCAGGGCCCACGGGCCCGAGGTCGCCCTGGCCTGGCTGCCCAGCTTCTCCTCTAACCCTATAACAATGGCTAACATTTACTGAAGGTTTACTTGGATCAGCAATCAGTCCATTCACTTTTAAAATATTAATTCGTTTAATCCTCACAAACACCCTCGGCACTGGTTGCTACTCTTATCTTCACCTCACAGATGAGGAAACCAGGGCAGAGAGGTTTGGTGGGGGTCAGACGTGAGTGCAGGAGGTTGGGCTTCAGAGCCCGGCACCCAAGTGCAGTGCTACCTTTACGGGACCCTTTGAGGAAGGGAGTTTTGCTTTTTCTTGTTGAAGGAATATGTTTTTGAATATATACGTTTCAGAACATTAGCATCTTATGTGCTAGGAATTTGGGAAACAGATGGAAGATGGTTACCAAGGAGTCCTAAGAGACAGGGAGAAGCAGCTCAGACTGTTTTTCTGGGGTGGGGAGCAGGTACATCTCATGGTCAGCCTCTCCTGGGGATGAAGTGTCCCAGCAGAGATTAAGACAGAAGTCTTGGAGCCTGAGACCACTACAATTCCTCACATGCTGCATTTTCCCCACTTCCCCTGAGCTCTCTGCCTAGTTCTGACTCCTCCCGAGTTTTTTGTTTTTGTTTTTAAACAGACTTTGGGTCTAATTCTCTTGCTTTCTCTTTCTATCATTTTTGGACACCATAATTATAGTTAGCCTTTACTGAACTCAACGCTGTGCAAAGCCCTTTATATACATGTTACTGTTTAACCCCAACAACAACCCTGTAAATATGCGCTATTATTTTCTCCACTTGCTGATCAGGGAGCTGAGGCTCGGAGAGGTTATGTGATTTGCCTGAGGTCACATCTCATAGCCTGCAGGTGGTGGAACTCAGGTTTGAACTGAGTCCTGCTCACTCCAGAACCCAGCTGTAACCATTCGAAATCAGAATAAAATGGGTATTAAGTTTGACCCTGGAAGGAAAAAAAAAAAAAAAGGCAGAGAGCCTGTGGGGGTTACTGGCAACATTTCATTTTATCCCGTCCACATTCTTAATCCCTTGTCTCAATAAGTGGCCCCACCATCCCCAGGGCCACCAGAGTCCCCATGCTTCTCCCCAAATCCTATTCATGACCCAGTCTTGTCAATCCCACCTCCTATATAACTGTCAAGTCCACTTCTTTGCCTTCTTTCTGCTCTGCCCTTGTCAGCTCAGTATCTCTTCTCACTTGAGACCCTGCCTCTTGCCTCCTTTTTCTCAACTCTTGACCATCAACTCTATACAGTTATAGTGAACTATTTCAAGATTTTCTCAGGAGTTGTGTCCTGTCACCTGTCCCGTGCAGGTCATTGGACATACTTTTCCCTCCGCCCACTCACTCTTACATAAATCTGATTGCCTGGCTAACTCTACTTATTCTGCAGGGCTCAGATTAAATGCTACTTCCTCCAGGAAACCTTTCCTGAGCCCCCAAGGCTTGGGTCCCTGCAATATCCAGTCCAGCTTGAACTTCACCCATCATGCCATTCCCATTTATTCATTTACACTATCTTTTAAAATATAAGCTCATGAGGCACCTGGGTATCTCAGTCTGTTAAGCACCAACTCTTGATTTTGACTTGGGTCCTGATCCCATGGTTCATGAGTTTGAGCCCTGCATTGGGCTCTGTGCTGACAGCACAGAGCCTGCTTCAGATCTTCTGTCTCCCTCTTTCTGCTCCTCCCCTGCTCTCTCTCTCTCAGTAATAAGTTAACGTTAAAAAATAAAATAAAATATAAGCTCATGAGGGCAGGGTTTATCACTATCTCCAGAAATTAACTCAATAAATATTTGCTAAATGAATATGTACACGAATTAGGGTTCTCTAAAGAAACAGAACCAATAGAATGTGTATACACAGAAAGAAGCTTATTACACAGAAATGGTTCATGTGATTAAGGGGGCTGGCTCGTCTAAGATCTGCAGGATGAGTCAGCAAGCTGGAGACCCAGGAGAGCTGATGGTGTAGTTCCAGTTTGAAGGCCAGCAGGCTCAAAACCCAGGAACAACTGATATTTCAATTAAAGTCCCAAAGCAGGAATAATAGTCTTTCTGAGGGGAGAATCAGTGTTTTAAATTTATTTAGGCCTTCAACTAATAGGATATGGCCCACCCACATGGGGGGAAATTTGCTTTATTTGGTCTACCAATTTAAAGATTAATCTCAAAAAACTAAAAAATATAAAAACCTATTAGTCTGATCCAAAAGTACTTTCACAGAGGGGCACCTGGGTGGCTCAGTCGGTAAGTGTCCGACTTCAGCTCAGGTCATGATCTCACAGTTTGTGAGTTCGAGGCCTGCATCAGGCTCTGTCCTGACAGCTCAGAGCCTGGAGCCTGCTTCAGACTCTGTGTCTCATTCTCTCTCTGCCCCTCCCCAACTTGTTCTCTGTTTCTCAAAAATAAATTTAAAAAATGTAAAAAAACCAAAAAAAACCCAAAAAACAAAAACAAAAGTACTCTCACAGAAACACCCAGAATGTCTGACCAAATATCTGGGCACCCTGTGACCTAGTCAAGTTGACACATAAAATTAACCACCAAAATACACAAATATGTGAATGAACGAATAAACAAAAGAATGAGTCAATGCTCCCACTCTTCTCTCCTGGTTCCCAGTCAACTATATGCAAGTTTCTCTTTCTCCCACTCCAAAGTCACTGCCATTGGTCAGCAGTGGGAAAAGAAAGATCTACACTTTTAGTCTCTTAAGGATAGCCTTTAGTCTGCCCTTCTGATCGCTCTCTGCTATGGCTGCCATATTCTCTTTCATTTGCAAACACATGGATTCAAATTCCAAAAAACGGATGAAGCCAACACTCTACTCTTAGCTCAGTTCCCCCCCTCCTGCCCCCTTCCCCCCACTTCCAACCACAGCTGGGAATGGTGTTCACTGTACCAGCTGGGCAACATCCACTCTGCTACACTTCTTATTAAATAACGATAGAAATGGTTAAATAGGTAACAAAAAGAATGGAGCTATGTGCACCATGTCCCCATGACAAAAGCTCCATTGTTACCTGCCTTCTTCTTGGCCTTCTGACCACATAGCTAAATTACCAAGGGGTTTTAAATCAATATTTCAATATTTATTGAATGTCTATTGTATGTCAGACACTGTTCAAGGCACAGGCGATAAAACAATGAAGAAACTAGACAAAATCCAAGTCTTTATGGAACATAAGGGTAAGGTAACTCTCGTGACCTGTTTATTCTGATTGATTTTTCAAAAATTAATCTTGTATTAACATGAAAGTGCTTACCTCTTACCAAATAAACAAAGAACATGCTTCTGGCATAAAAACTTGGGGCAAGTTGCTTCCACTTATCTAGCACAGGCCTACTTTACGTAGCAGAGTATAATTATTAGAGTAGCTCCTACACTATCCCTATTATCAGTCACAATGCCTGGCATATGAATAAACAAATGGAGACTTCTTTTTTGCAGTAATACTAGAGAGGTTTGTATTTATTCATCTACCTTTCTGTGATATATTGCGAAAATGACCATAATATTTCACCCCACCCTGTATTCCTACCTTCTGTTATATGGCTTTTCAGCCCTTCCCATTAAGAGATGGAATCAATTTTCTCTCCGCTCAAATCTGGGCTGAACTTTTGACCTGTTTTGGCTGATAGGATTCAGCAGAAGTAATGGTATGCCAATTCCAAACCCAAGCCTCAAGAGACCTTGAACACTTTCGCACACTCACTGGAACGCTGTCCAGCTGCCATGTAAATAAGCTAAAAGATCAAAGACCCAAATGAACAAAAACAAGCTGTCATAGTTGGGGCTCTCTAGATCAGATACATCTCAACTAAGCTGGATACTGACTACAGATACAGGCGGCTATACCCACTGCTACCAGAACTGAGAAACTAAGCCCCACACCAATTGCTGATATGAAGAATTGTGAACTAAATAAATAGCTGTTGGTTTGAGACCCAGAGTTTTTAGGTAGTTTGTTACACAGCAAAAGCTAACTGATACATTATTTGATCCCTTCCTTTTGTGAGCAACAAATTAACTACCACAATCTTATCGATGTTAAGATATACACAATAGGGATACCATTTGTATGCAAAAATAGATAACCCTAGTCCATAGAAACATTGTATGTATGACTTGACTTTAGAACAAACTGAACTAACAGATTTTGGTAAAATCATCAGCTGATGTTTTAAAGTGCAGAGATTCATATTTTTCTTAAGGTTCACATAATTCTTTCTAAATTAGAAGACAAAGTGAATTTGGAAGATTGTATCTATTTGGATCTGAATTTCCCAAGCTGTTTGGTGAAATTCAGACTTTTTTTCCCCATTTCCAAATCTTTCACCTTAGTAGGAATCGTGTGTTTACTATTTTTGGCAAAGTGAGATAGGGTATCTTTTAGATGCTCTGACCAAAACAAGATAGCATGTTCCAGGGTTTTGCTTCTTTGTAAGGTAAATAAACATTCACTTCCACATGGCTATCTTAAGAGTCTGAACATTCTTTACATATTCTTTGAAAAGGTTCTCTTTTGGGGCATCTGGGTGGCTCAGTTGGTTGAGCATCTGACTTCAGCTCAGGTCATGATCTCACGGTTTGTGGGTTCAAGCCCCGCATCGGGCTCTGTGCTGACAGCTCGGAGCCTGGAGCCTGCTTCTGATTCTGTGTCTCCCTCTCTCTCTCTCTCTCTCTCTCTGCCCCTCCCCTGCTCACGCTGTCTCTGTCTCTCAAAAATAAATGTAAAAAAAATTCTTAAAAAAAAAAGAAAAGGTTCTCTTTTAACTTTTTTGGCAAAATTAACATAATTAAAGGTAAAAAAGAATTCTTGAGATTTTCTGGTTCTCTCTTTGTACAAATCAGATCTCTTTTTTTTAATTTTTTTTAATGTTTATTTATTTTTGAGAAAAAGAGACAGAGCATGAGTGGGGGAGGGGCAGAGAGAGCAAAGGAGACGCAGAATCTGAAACATGCTCCAGGCTTTGAGCTGTCAGCAAAGAGCCAGATGCAGGGCCTGAACTCCAGAATGGCGAGATCGTGACCTGAGCCAAAGTCGGATGCCCAACTGACTGGGCCACCCAGGAGCCCCCACTGCTTCAAAGTGAGCTGGACATTTTTGCAAGTATAAAAATATAAAATACAAATTGATATATATATATATATATACACATACATATATGTATGTATTTATATAATTATATATATCTATTCTCTCCCCTATCAATTATTAAATGCATTTTAAAATGTGGCAAAAGATACTGAAAACTACCAACTGAATCAGCAATGAATGAAAACAATGAATGTAAGGCTAAATTCTATTATTAGCAGAACTGACTTTACATTTGCTAGCAGTTTTGGTTTCTAGAACTGAAGACATTGAATCTCTCTGAGGTAACCATTTGCTCTGGAACAGAGGACTAGCAGCCAGTATCACTCCTTTTTCCTTTTCTCTCCTTCTTCCACACAGAGGTGAAACACAGGGGTGAAGTCTGGAGCTTTAGCAGCTACATTGTAATCATGAAGCAAAAGGTCTGAGGGCAAAAGTCAATACTCTAAGAAAAATGTCAGAGTGGAAATACACAAAAAGCTTGGTCTTTGATAGCATCATTGCATAACTACCTGGACCAATGCCAGTAACTTCCCATTCAGGGCTCCTTGTTCTGTGAGGAAAAATAAATCTCTATTTCTTTAATCCTCCATAGGTTTTCTGTTATTCATAGCTGAATGTGGAAAAAAGTGTACTTCTAGTGGT
The DNA here is from genome assembly GCF_023721935.1 of Panthera uncia. Taxonomy (NCBI): domain Eukaryota; kingdom Metazoa; phylum Chordata; class Mammalia; order Carnivora; family Felidae; genus Panthera; species Panthera uncia. The sequence goes on from NW_026057585.1 coordinate 52,840,126, forward strand.
CACACAATATGAGAACTCAGAGTTATAATCTGAACATTTTTGAACGTCAAAGTAATAGCTTACTAATAGCCTTTATTGGTGACATAGACTGAGGTTTAAGACTTATGATAAATTAGTTATTATATATACACTTAACCAGAGCAGTATCTTAATTATGTAGTTTGACTTCAAATGGATAGCAGCTTGTGGACACATCTGGTATCTATGACTTTTTCTCTAGAGAAAACACTTGTCTCTATCAGTAGAGCATCGTTAACATGAGCGAGTTGTTGAGACACATAAAAAGCCTCAGGAGATCAGATTGGATATCACAACTGTATTGTTGAAACAGAATTCAACTTGCAAATATAATTATCCTTGGTCATTAGAGTGATCACTTTTCATTTGAATTCTAGTCTGGTCTCTAGAACTTAAAAGTGAGGTGAAGAGTCAGAAAGAGGGTTTGGACATTCAAATCATGACATAAAGCAAAAAAGGCTGGGCTTGGTTAGTACAAATAGTAGGAGAGTATGGAATACTTAAAATTAGCTTTCAGATCTATTAAGGGATACTGTTGAGAAAATGAAAGCCAGCTGTTCGCCATCTTTTATGATGAAAACCTCAAGTCAAGTGGGTTTATGCTTTTGCATCTGGGAATCAGATTAGCCAAAAAGAACTCCCTCTTGGAAGGTGAATATTGACTATTCTTCCTGGGATTGAATATTTGGAAAAGACTTAGATCTCAGCCTCTGGAGATAGTGGCTTAAATTGAATTCTGGGACTCCAAAAACAAAACAAAACAAAAAGATAATCTGGGCTTCCTTATACCCTTTGTTGACAAACAGAGATACACAGGATAGGTCTCCTATGGTTCCCCCACCTCACTCAATAATGCTTGGCATCTACTCTTTAGGGACAACTATGGCCTGTAGGTGAGAAGCCAGAAGGCAAAGGGCTGTCTAGAGGGAGGACAGGCCCTGCAGCCTTCTGGCTTTCTGCCAGCCTCTAGAGAACTTCCTCCCTCCCTCAGGTAGGAGGCAAAGCAGCTCTCAGTGGATGCACCGATGTCTGGAAGTCATTAAACAAAAACCTGAGATTTTCTGTTCTCTCTTTGTACTCATTCTCATATACAAGAGGGTGGTGTCTGTGTGGTCCTGCCTGAAGGCAGTGGTGAGGACTGACTGATTTCTCCAGGAGGTTGGTTCTATGATTTTATCAAATGTGCATAATTTGTAAGCTCTGGGTTATTCTCCTCTTAGTAAGCCTTGCTGAGCACTGAGTAACCATCTTCTTGGGAAGAGACAGCAAAATATTCCTGTTCTTATAAAATGTTCATGTGCCATGCAAATCTTTAAAAGCCTAACAAGACAGTGCCTGACGTTTCTAGGCACCTTGACTACTGCACAGAAAATAGCAGCCAACTGGCGCCATCTGGAGGGGAAGAGGAGTCTAAACAATAAAGCAAATTTAAAAACCTAACTCTAAGGTTCTAAGGACATAAGCCCAAACATTATTGGAAATTTTCAAAAAATATAATTTCCTGCTCCTTTTACCCTCTCTTCTCTGTATGCATCTGGGCTATCACAATGAGGTTTGGATTCATGTTCACATAGGACCTCAAATTTAGACTTGATTTCTCTCTCCAAATTAGGCTATGCACTCAGTCATGCGGCTTCATTATAAAGGGACACTCTCCTCATTACCTAATGGCACCTCTTGTGCCATGTTAACCATATTTGAAATAAATCTTAGAATTATGTTGTATCCCAAAGTGTCACCCACTGATAATTTCCATCAAAACTACCTGGGGTATTTCATAAAACTGCAGATTTATTAGGCTTTCTGAATATGAATTTCTTTCATACACCATTAGAAAGTAATGTAAAGTAAGATGTGTTTTTTATTTTATCAAACACATACATGGCACTTATTATGGATTAGGTACCGTCCTGAGCACTTCACAAATATTAATGTACTGATGTATTAGGTCTTCTCAACAACTATAGAAAACTTGGTGCCATTATTATTCATCCTTGACTGATTAAGAAACCAAGATGCAGGAACTTGCCCAAAGTCACATGGCTAGTATGCATATAACAGGTTCAAGCATTGTTAAAAAAATTTTTTTTAATGCTTATTTATTTTTGACAGAGAGACAGAGTGTGAGCGGGTGAGGGGCAGAGAGAAAGGGAGACAGAATCTGAAGCAGGCTCCAGGCTCTGAGCAAGCTGTCAGCACAGAGCTTGACGCGGGGCCCAAACTCACAAACTGCGAGATCATGACCTGAGCTGAAGTCGGACGCTTAACCGACTGAGCCACCCAGGTGCCCCAGTCGTGTTTTTTTTTTTTTTTAAGAAAATACTTCTATTTTGCCTTTCATGTACTTTCAGTATATTTTTTCTATTTACATCCCAAAATAGAAGATATCAATATAACTATAGCTGGGCAATGAGCACAGTCTGATATGTTAGGAAATGTTCTCACTGCCTTGAATAAAGAGAAATAGTCAATAGTCACAGTAACTAACAGACACTAAATATTCACTATGTTCTATGCTCTAAATAATACATCTTATTTAATTTTTTGGAAAACTCTAGAGATAGGTAAAACTGTAACAGATTAAAAAAAAGAATAGAAAAAGACATACCATGTTAATATTAATTAAAAGAAAAACTGGACTGGCTATATGATTATCAGACAAAGTAGATTTCAAAGCAAAGAAGGTAATTTCATGATAAATGGACCCATTCAACAAGAAGACAAAATAATCTTATATGTTTTCAAACCTAACAACAAAGATTCAAAAAACATGAAACAAAAAGTGGTAGAACTGATGGGAGAAATAGGCTAACCCACAGTTTCAGAGACGTCAACACATCTGTCTCAATTACTGATAGAACAAGCAGACAGAAAATCAGTGAAGGTAGAGAAAACTTGAACAACGCAATCAACCAACTAATGGATATTTATAGAACAATCCATTCAACAGTAGCAGAATATACATGTTTTTCAAATGTATATGGAATATGTGCTTAGAGAGATTATACTATGAACCGTTAAACAAGTATCGATAAGTTTAAAAAAATTCAAATCATACACAGCATATTCTTTCCACGTGAATTACAGTAGAAACCAATGGTAGAAAGGTACCTTCTTTTAAAGTAAATAACAATTTAAAAACAAAGTAAATAACATACGGTCAAAGAAGAATCTAAAAGGAAATTAGAAGTATTTTGAGTTCGGGGCACCTGGGTGGCTCAGTTGGTTGAGTGTCTGACTTCTGCTAGGGTGATGATCTCACGGTTGGTGAGTTTGAGCCCTGCGTTGGGCTCTGTGCTGACAACTCGGAGCCTGGAGCCTGCTTTGGATTCTGTATCTCCCTCTCTTTCTGCCCCTCCCCTGCTCATGCTCTGTCTCTCTCTCAAAAATAAATAAACTTAAAAAAACTTTTTTAAAAAGGGATTCATAATATAAAGTGATGGTAAGAACAGGGATGAGAAAATGGATCTGAGACATCTAAAAGATAATATTCCAAGTCCTGGTGATCAATCTGCCATAGTGAAAGAAGTCTGTAGTGATCCCCAAGTTTTTATCTTTTGATTGTTCCATTAACAGAAAAAGAAACACAAGAGGCAGAAGGAGGTCTGGTGGAGGGGGAGAAATGAGTTTAAATTGGGCATGTTGAGGGGCGCCTGGGTGGCTCAGTCGGTTAAGCGGCCGACCTCAGCTCAGGTCATGATCTCGCGGTCCGTGAGTTCGAGCCCCGCGTCGGGCTCTGGGCTGACAGCTCAGAGCCTGCAGCCTGTTTCGGATTCTGTGTCTCCCTCTCTCTGACCCTCCCCCATTCATGCTCTGTCTCTCTCTGTCTCAAAAATAAATAAATGTTAAAAAAAAAAAATTGGGCATGTTGAGGTTCTGATGCATGGGGGATGTTGAAGTGAAGATGTCTTTTAAGCAGGAAGAAAAAAGTTCAGAGAATGACAATGTGCATGGGAGGTAAAACTCTTGACAGTGGCAACATTTTCCAAGAAAAATGCATAGAGGAGATCATTGGGCTGGAACCCAAAGGAACCTTTTACCAACGGCCAGAGATGCAAAGGAGATTCCTACTGAAGAGTCAGAAAGAATGGCCAGAGATATAGTGAAGGTAATTAAATATACTATCCTGGGGGTGCCTGGGTGGCTCAGTCAGTTGAGCATCTGACCCTTGGTTTTGGCACAGATCATGATCTCACAGTTCATGGGATCGAGCCCTGTGTTGGGCTCTGCACTGATGGCGTGGGGCCTGCGTGGGATTCTCTCTGTCTGTGCCACTTCCCCTGCTCATGCATACTTGCACTTTCTCTCTCAAAATAAATAAATAAACTTAAAAAAAAAAAACTATCCTGTTCTACTAACTAATGTCTCTGTTCCAAAGATGTGTTCCCTACCCTTCCTTTCCCTATCACCCACTTTTACCCCCACGTTTTCTGGTAGCAGGAAAAGAAAGCAACAAGCAAGTGTAACTTCTTTGTCCTGAAAGAAAGAGATTAAATAGAAAATATAAAATACAATATATGACAGCTGATATCAAGGAAATATTTTTGGTTGACTACCATGGTTCTTTTGAGTTTAATTTCTTGATGATTACTGTATACCTGTTGACAATCTACATGTTTGTCCTCCTAGAAAACCACCAGAGAAGAGTCAGAGGCCCAGCCTCCATCATTGTGACCATCAGCAGAATGCATCTTTCAACTACATTCTATAATTTCACTGAGGTATAGGATGGTCCATCTACAATGGCACTTTTCATTGGGTGTAAAAATAACTCTAATTGTTATCAAGTTGGGTGGGAATCATTAAATTGGCTCTTGGGTATACTTTGGCGTTGACAAAAGGAGGGGAAAATCTGGGATAGCTGCTAGAATTTTGTGGTTCCTGTTGGGGAGGATAATAAAAGTGTTAGGCACTACAATCACTTGGGATCTTATAGTCTGAACCATCACAGGCAGACTTGAAAACATCTAGCTAGCCAGGGATGTGCCCAGGCACTAGAGTATATATAACAGCATTTTAATTTTTTCACAGGAAGTAAAATCAGTTTCTTTAGAAATGAAGGAGAGACCTATTAACAACTAGATCCAAGGTCAGGCATCTATCTATCTATCTATCTATCTACCTATCTATATCTATATATAGATATAGATATATACATTTATATGTATACTGAGTTATGGTGTTTATGGGAAGAGATGTGTGTGTAGGTGGATGGGCCTCAAAACAAGCCTCTTCAAAGGTGAGGCAATAAACATTAAAAAAAGAGAGAGACAGAAGTGATCAATAATATAGAATATAGCCTAGAGGTCCAGTAAGATACAGTAGCTATTGAATTTTAGAAATATGGAAGTCTTTGGTGATCCTAGTGAATTTTCATCAAGTAATGTAGCAGAAGTAGATTTTATTGTGCAGTGGGATGCAAATATGAAGTGAACCAAAGCAATAAAGATGGCAAATGATAGGCTATAATCAATAAACCTGAGAAAATATGAATAATACAATGTTTGCTTTTGTTTTCTTTTTAAAGATTTTATTTTTAATCTCTACACCCAGTGTGAGGCTCAGACTTACAGCTCCAGGGTCAAGAGTTGCATGCTCCACCAACTGAGCCAGTCAGGTATCCCTGAATAAAATAGTGTCGAGGGAAGTAGAAACACAGGGTCAAAGGTAAACAAAAAAACAGGAGAGATCTGAGCACATTTGCAAGTTGAGGCAATGCAGCAAAAAGATAAGGAGAAAAAAAAGATATGAGAATATGAGGGGATGATTGATTAAGGTCAAAGAGGAAACAAAGCATGTTTTCTGGGAGAAAACATAAGAGGAACATTGGTGGATGGATGACATCTCATACTTTGAATATGGAGGAAACAAGACACTAAACCAGGCAGATGTGGACAACTGTAAAGATCCCTCTATTTGGTTAATATCCCGCTTCTGAAGCTCCTGAGTGCTCTCCTCCTAACCCAGCCTCTTCCTGATTCATACCTTGCCTGCAAAAACTTGCATCCAGTAGCCTAACAATTGAGGGCATAATACCATTGATTGAAATGCCACAATGAACATCCCTAATTTGGTTAACTTAGGTTCAAACAATGAAGTAGAGCTCAAAAAATTCAAAGCAACATATTCACTGATTTGTAGTTATATTTCTAATTTGTACTTGAAGTGAGAGCATGAGTCCAACTTGAAAAAAAATGGAATCCATGTTCCAAAGTTGCTTCATGAAGTTGATCTGTGGTTGAGGCTGTTCATTTTTTAAATCCTGGAGCTTCAGGCTGAATCATCTAAAACATTTATATCAAGAGTGTTGGTCCAGGTGACCAGGTCTTCCACTTCTTCTTCCCATGACTCATTCGTGTTAACATCATCTGGTAAAATTACACTCTTCCCCCTCTCCTTTGTTCTATCGGTCTTCATGATGATATCAATTTCAGGTTCTGCATCAGGAAAATTTTGAACTATAAGAGGAAATATAAAAAAATTAAGAGACATGGCAGGGAACACAATAAAAAGAAATGCGTTCCTGCATTTGTAGCATAGCGCCTAAGATCATGTGAGTGAATGTTAGCAACCTTTTAAAACTCTCTAAATTTCACATTTTTCAATTAATTTGTCATAAATCATTCTTTCCATTCTTGTCAGTATTTTAATGTTCTGTTAGTTCATTCATTTAACATGTATTTACTGAGTCCTGCTAAGTGCCAGTAGACATATAGGGGAAACAGTGTCCATGACTGCGTCAGCAGCTAAGTGTGGCTGAAGTGAAATCTGTGGCTAAGTGAAAACAGTTTTGGATTTTGACAGAGGAGAGGCAATTTGCTGAACAAAGAAGGGCAGAGAAGGAAGGTATGAATACTCTAGACTGAGGACACAGCACATACTAAGGCACAGAAGTATAGGAGGACTTGACAGGTTTGGAAGTAATCAGAATCGACACATAAGCATTCATACCGTGCCAGCTGCTGTGCTAAGAAGTCTGTATGTCTAATATTATTTAATTTAGATACAACCCTCGTGACAGGTAGGTATTACTATCCTTATTTCACAGATGAGGAAATTGAGACTGAGTGACCTATAGTAAGCTTGTTCAAGGACACCCAGCTAATGAGAATTGATCCCAGGTCTGTCAGATCCCAAATTCCTGTGTTACAGTCCATGGAGAGTTCAGTGGAGCTGGAAAGTTAGGCTGAGGCCAGACCAGGAAAGCCTCCCATGTCATCAAGCAAAGAAGATTCATCTTTTTTGTAAAGGTCTTGTAAACAGGGAAATAAACTGATTACACTTTAAAGGAAGAATATAGACATAGTATCAATATTTCTCAGTATTTCCACTCAGCATGGGGAACTTGTTTTCTAGGAATGTTTAATCCTAGTTGGTGCTATTTATGTTTTGCTTACCTCTACAACCTCATTGCATTTCCCTCCCATCTGCATAGCCGCCACCAAATTCATTGCCTAGTAAGGGATCTAGGACAAATTCTGTTGGTCTCCTGTTCATTTCCCTAATAACATATCAAATAAACCTCGTAATATTCATTGTATTCTACTTATGCTATGGACAAAGGTTATAAGCAAATTGTTCTCTTGGTCTTTTGCTTTATAGAAAGATTTGTAGGGAGCTATGAATTTAGACGACTGCCATTACTCTGGGAGAGTCCTGAGGTCTCCAATGATTGAGTTTTTAGTTTTGTGTTTTAATATTAATCTCTAGCTTTCATTAACTTAAATGTAAATTTTGTCTTTCCCTTGAGAAAACTTTCTACTTTATTTTCTAAGAACACATTATTGATGGACTAACTCTAGTTCTTCCTAACCTATATTTGGGCTATTCTGAATTTGCATGTTTTTGGGTACAAAAAATTCAGAGCCCCGTTCAAACCAGTTTAAATGATAGGCAAATGTCTTATCTCACAGAAGAAGAAAGTCAGACGTCAGGCAGGGTTCAATGATCCAGGGACTCAACAATATCATTAAGGACCAGTTCTTTCCACTGCTCTGCTTTCCCATCTTTGGTGTTGTTTTCATCTTCAAAGTCACAGCAAGAGAGCTATAGCCATTCTAGTACTCACATCAGACATGGCAACATTTGGAGATAAAAGGAGGTCTTTCTCTCCAGAGTCTCAGTTTCAAGAGTAGGAAAACCATCTCTTGAAACCCTCAGTATACATCCTCTCAGGCAGAATTGTGTCACACGCTGCTCCTAAGCTAGTCCCTGGTAAGGGAAATGGGATTACCATGATTGACTGACACCAGTTGTTGGCCAGGAATGAATGTTGAGAGCCAATCACTTTGACCATTTGCCTCCTAGTTCCTGCCATGTTAAAAACAAAAGCTAACAACCAACCCTCCACCAAAAACAAAAACAAAAACAAACAAACCAGCCAAACAAACAAACAAACAAACAAACAAACAAAAGCAAAACCTACTAGGAAGCATAAAAAGAAATCCTGGCTAGAATAGCAGAGCATAATGTAAAACAAATATAAAAAATGTTTCCTTATGAGACAGAAAAAAAATATTATTTTCAACTTCCTTCCTCCCAAAAATCTTAAGTATTATAAATCCCTTCAAGAAAACTTGGACTTACTGGTTGGAATTAATAACAAAGGTAGAAACTCTGTTACTATGTTAACAAAATAACTTAAGAAGGCACAAACACTAGGTGCGCCTGGGTGGCTCAGTTGGTTAAGCATCCAACTTTGGTTCAGGTCATGTCTTGTGGTCTGTGAGTTTGTGGTCCATGAGTTTGAGCCCCATGTCGGATTCTGACTTGACAGCTCAGAGTCTGGAGCTGCTTCAGATTCTGTGTCTTCCTGTCTCTCTGCCCCTCCCCTGCTCATGCTGTCTCTGTATCTCTCTCAAAAATAAGTAAGGATTAAAAAAAAAATTTTTAAAGCACAAATGCTAATTGCCATATAGTTTGTATGCCTTTCTGGGGATGGATCCTGGAAACTCTGCTTCTTATATAAATTTTTTACATCTGAAAATAATTTAGTTGGTAAAGATATTAAAATTTGTTCTGATTGGAAAGCTCTGATTATTGCCAAACGGTTTATTTCCATTTACTTTGGTGTTAGGCTTCAGTTAGGAACACAGAGGCACTATAGATAATACAAGAATGAGGAGTTTCATGTAGAAACTAGGGATTACACAGGTGTGGGGAGACACAGTGGGAAGGAAGGTCTGGAAGGCAACAGCTGGAGAACTGGAAAAACAGTCACTATCTACCTTAGCCTGATGTGGGAAAACCAGGAGTTCATGGGGAAGTACAAGGGACTTCATGAATCTAGCCACCCAAAGTGGAACAAAAATTGTGAGTTCACAGAGATATTTGTGAAGCCATCATATTTGTAACGTGAGAGTTTGTAAAAAGTTGCATGAAATTGCTGTCTGAGGAAACTGACGATTTCTTAGGAAAAATGGCCTCTTCTTTCCTCCCACCTCCTAAATCTCTGATGATTTTTTTTCATTAGCCAACTATGATATGCTAACCCCCTCTACAAAAGAGGATCATAGAGTTCATTATTTTTTTCAACCAAGTCATGCTTCCCTTTCATATGCTGTATAAGTTCACTGTTGCTACATAGTAAACAACCATAAAATCTCAGTGACCTATAACAGCAAGCATTTGTTTAGATCACACATCTGCAGGTCAGCTGGAGACTGGCTTATCTGGGCTGGGGACAGCTGGGAAGGTTGGCTGGGGAAGCTTGGCTCTATGGTTTTCATCTTTCTCTGTAATCAGGCTAGTCAGACATGTTCTTGTGATGGTGGCAGAAGTGAAAAAGAGCGAGCCAAATAGCACAAACACTTTCCAAACACTGGCCATACCACACCCACCAATATTCCAGTGATCAAAACAAGTCACATGGCAAAATTTAAAGTCAAGGGTCAAGGGAGTACACTTTGTCTATGGAGGTAGAATAGGATAGTGAGTATTTCTGAACAATAATCTAATTTACCATAACCTTTTATATACAGTGTCTCCTCTTAGCAGTAAGATTAGACACAAAAGACAGTCTACCTCATTTCCAAAGAGGACAGGTCCAGCACTGGAGATCTAGTTAGTTTCTAGATATTCCTTAAAGTGTTCTTTCTTCCAGCTTACCTTTCTTACTATTCTCACGCATCATGGGTTTATTTACTTTCTTCCAGGATCAGAGCTGCTACAAGCATAACCACTCTACTTCATTGCAGTATTCATTCACTCATTCATTTATGAGCACTGAATGGCTACTAGATGAGGTGCTGTGCTGTGGCAGATTGACAGGTAAGCAGCCCCTTTCCAAAGGGGGTTATTTTCTAAGGATACTGGGAGTAAAGAGACTTATATGACATAGCATGTGTGGAGGACAAACTGTAAGGTGTCTTATCATGATCCCCGCATTCCAGTGTTCACATTTTTATGTCAACTCATAAATTTTAAGTATGGGTGGGCCGTATTACTTCTAACCAAAAAAATATGACAAAGTGATGGAATCTCACTCCTCTGATTATGTTACATTACATAAGACTCCATTTTGCTATCAGACTTGGTCTAAAGACTCTCCTTGCTGGCTAGTGAGGTGAGGTAGTAAGCTAGGTTGGAAAAGACCACATGGCAATAAACTGCAGGCAGCCTCTAGGAGTTAGAAGTGGTCTTTAGCACACAGCCAGAAAGAAGCTGGGGCCTTAGTCATAAGGATAGAAGGAAGTGCATTCTATTAACAATCTTAGTTTGCTTGCAAGTAGCCCTTCCCCATGCAAGCCTCCAGATGACTCTGCAGTCCAGCTCACACCTTGATCACAGCTATGAGATTCCAAGCAGAGGATCCAGCTATACCATGCCTGGACTCTGGACACACATAAACTGTGAAACAATAGATATGTGCTATTTTAAGCCATTAAGTGTGTGGTGATTTGTTGCCTAGCGATAAAAAAGTAATAGGAAGGGGGAGTTAAGATGCGGAGTAGACCCTAAGCTTGTCTCATCCCTGAAATGCAGCTACATCAGCATCAAATCATTTGGAACACCCAGAAAATTGATCTGAGGATGAACGCAACAATATGCATAATTTAAGCCAGATAATGTGGCAGGTACATGGTATGGAGAGGTGAATTGGGGAAGTTAAAGGCTGCGAAACTGCAAAGAGTAGGGAGAGTCATGAAGAGAGGACAAAGAAAAAAAGAGAAAGGGGGATAGTGCAGTGCATTTGGATCATGCAAGAAAAGCACTCCCCCCACAAGTAGCTAGAGAAAGAGAGAAAGAAAGAGTGAAAATGCAGGGGACTGGATGAGAAATCTGTTCCCCAAAACCATTGATGGGGAGAAAGGAAAGGGTTTCAATACCACAAGGATTCTATAAACAGTGGAGTGCAAAGTCTGAAGTTTTAAAGCTCAGTGCTTGGTGGTGCTCCAATGAGGAAGCAGGACGAATTCCCAGGAGCAGACAGCGTGGTCAGAGGGGTCCAAGGGCTACAAAGGGAGAAGTGGTTCTTCTGCTTGGAGTGCATTTGGTAGAGGCCATATGGCTTCCCCAGAGCCCAAAGTCCTGGTGGACCTGGAGAACTGCCATGTTTACTGATACTAGAACAAAGACACCAGAATGCAGCAAAACCTGGTGCCAGCTGTGTGTTATAATTTACCATAAACTCTAAGCCTCTGCCACTGTGTGATTGTGCAAACATTTTCTAGGACAAGCCAGATCCAGGGCATTACTTGGAGAGACCCTCCCCTAGAGAATCAGCGTGGGTCCAAGCCATGAGGCTCTCTGAAGTGTGGGGTTTTGAAACACAGCCCCATCTGAGATAAAACTCTAGAGGGAGGTACCACTTGGCAGGCAGACAACTTGGACACAGGCAGGGTAAGGGTGGGGAGTGGACAGAAGCCTGAGACAAAGGAGGGATGCTTGATCATAGGTCTGTGAGGGCACAAAATTCCTGAGCCAGAGACTAGAGAGCTGGGTGAAGCCATTTTCACCTGTAGGACACATACATAGATTGACCCCAGTGAGCTAAGCACCACCACCAAGAGAACAGAGCTGTTACACCAAGTCCTGCCTACCTGCGCCTTCCAGAGACATATTCCAGAAGGCAGTCTCTTCCACCTGTTTAGTCTGTAGACTATAGTGCATTGCAAAGTTTCAGTTCTAGGGGAAATTGGATGTAACTTCATTTGGGTTTCATTCTGTTTGCTTGTTTGTTCATTTTCTTTTCTTCTGCTTTTGCTTATGTTGTTTTCTTTTTTTCTTTCTCTTTCTCAGATACAGAAAGAGGAAATTAAAAAATTACTCTATTTTATTTTATTCTATTTTATTATTTAATTTTTTTAATTTTTAAAAATTTTAAACTTTTTTTTCTTCCTTTTTCTTTTTCTCTTTTCTATCAAGCTTCTCTCAACAAGCAGACTGAAACACACCTAGGATCTATCTTCCTTTATTCAGTATTTATTGTTGTGTTTTTAATTTTTATTTTAATTTTTATTTTATTAATTTTTTCTCTTCCTCCAAAATGACAAGACAGAGGAATTCACCACAAAATAAAGAACAGGAAGAAATGACATCCAGGGATTTAATCAACACAGATATAAATAAGATATCTAACTAGAATTTAAAGCCACAATTATAAGAATACTAGCTGAAGTTGAAAAAAGCATAGAAGACACCAGAGAATCCCTTTCTGCTGAGAATAAAGAACTAAAATCTAGTTATGCTGAAATTAAATATGCTATAACTGAGATGCAATCTTGAATGGATGCTGTGACAGCAAGGATGGACAAAGCAGAGCAGTAAATCAATGAAATAAAAGGTAAAGTTATGGAAAATAATGAAGCAGAAAAAAAAGAGGGAAACAAAGGCAAAAGATCACAATACAGGACTTAGAGAACTCAGCAACTTATTAAAGAGGAATAGCATTCATATCATAGCTGTCCCACAAGATGAAGAGAGAGAAAAAGGGGCAGAAGGTTTATGTGAGCAAATAATAGCTGTAAAGTGTCCTAATCTGGGAAAGGACATAGACATCAAAATCCAAGAAGCACAGAGAACTCCCATTAGATTCAACAAAAACCGACCATCACCGAGGCATATCATAGTCAAATTCTCAAAACACACAGACAAGGAAAGAATAATGAAGGCAGGAAAGGAAAAATAGTCCTTAACCTACATGGGATGACAAATCAGGTTTGCAGCAGATTTGTCCACAGAAACTTGGCAGGCCAGAAAGGAGTGGCAGGATATATTCAATGTGCTGAATTGGAAAAATAGGCAGCCAAGAATTCTTTATCCATCTAGGCTGTCATTCAGAATAGAAGGAGAGATAAGAGTTTCCCAGACAAACAAAAACTAAAGGAGTTTGTGACCACTAAATGGAGAAAAAAGACAAAACAAAACTAAAAAGACCATAAGCAACAAAGACTAGAAAGGATCAGAGAACATAACCAGAAACACCAACTTTACAGGTAGCACAATGGCACTAAATTCATATCTTTCATTAATCACTCTGAACGTAAATGGACTAAATGCTCCAATCAAAAGACACAGGGCATCGGAATGGGGAAAAAAAAAAAAAGACCTATCTATATGCTGTCTACAAGAGACCCATTTTAGACCTAAAGACACCTGCAGATTGAAAGTAAGGGGATGGAGAACCATCTATCATGCTAATGGACATCAAGAAAGACAGAGTAGCCATACTTATATTAGACAAACTAGATTTTAAAACAAAGACTGTAACAAGAGATGAAGAAGGGCATTATATCATAATTAAGGGATCTATCTACCAAGATCTAATAATTGTAAATATTTATGCCCCCAACTTGAAACACCCAAATATATAATCAATTAATCACAAACATAAAGAAATTCATTGATTATAATACCATAATAGTAGGGGACTTTAACACCCTACTTACAGCAATGGACAGATCACCTAAGCAGAAAATCAGTAAGGAAATAATGTTTTTGAATGACACACTGGACCGGATGGACTTAGCAGATATATTCAGAACATTTCATCCTAAAACAGGAGAATACACATTCTTCTCAAATATACATAGAACATTCTCCAGAATAGATCACATACTGGGACATAAATCAGCCTTCAACAAGTTCAAAAAGATTGATATCATACCATGCATATTTTCAGACCATAATGTTATAAAACTCAAAATCAACCACAGGAAAAAATGTGGAAAGACAATAAATATTTGGAGATTAAAGAACAACCTACTAATGGGTTAATCAAGAAATTAAAGAGGAAATTAAAAAATACATGGAAGTCAATGAAAATAAAAACACAACAATCCAAAACTTTTGGGATGCAGCAAAGGTAGTCATAAGAGGGAAGTATATAGCAATACGGGCCTTCTTAAAGAAGGAAGAAATATCTCAAATACAAAACCTAACCCTACACCTAAAGGAGCCAGGAAAAGAACAGCAAATAAAGTCCCAAATCAGCCAAGGAAGGGCAACAATAAAGATTAGAGCAGAAATCAATGATATTGAAATTAAAAAAATGAAACAGTAGAACACATCAATGAAACTAAGCTCTGGTTCTTTAAAAGAATTAACAAAATTGATAATCCCCTAGCCAGATTGATCAAAAAGAAAAAGGAAAGGACTCAAAGTAAAGGACTCAAATAAATAAAATCATGAATGAAAGAGGAGAGATCACAACCAACACCCCAGAAATACAAACGACAATAAGAGAATACTATGAGCAATTATTTGCCAGCAAATTGGGCAATCTAGAGGAAATGGATAAATTCCTAGAAACATATAAACTACCAAAACTGAAACAGCAAGAAGTAGAAAATTTGAACAAATCATCACCAGTAAAAATTGAATCAGTAATAAAAAATCTCCCAACAAACAAGAGTCCAGGGCTGGATGGGTTCCCAGGGAAATTTTACTAAACATTTAAATAAGAGTTAATACTTATTCTTTTGAAGCTGTTCCAAAAAAATATAAATGGAAGGAAAACTTCCAAATTCATTCTACGAGGCCAACATTACACTGATTCCAAAACCAGACAAAGACTCCACTAAAAAGGAGAATTACAGGGGAGCCTGGGTGGCTCAGTTGGTTAAGTGTCCAACTCAGCTCAGGTCATGATCTCACAGTTTGTGAGTTCAAGTCCTGTGTTGGGCTCTGTGCTGACAGCTCAGAGCCCGGAGCCTGCTTCAGTTTCTGTCTCCCTCTCTCTCTGCCCTTTCCCCACTCACACTCTGTCTCTATCTCTCTCAAAAATAAATTAACATTAAAATTTTTTTTTAAAAAAAAGGAGAATTATAGACCAATTTCCCTGAGGAACATGGATGCAAAAATTCTCAACAAGATAGTACCAAATCGAATCCAACAATACATTAAAAATACATTCACCACGATCAATACATTGATCAAAACAATACATTCACCACAATCAAGAGGGATTTATTTTTGGGATGCAGGGCTGGTTCAAATTCCACACATCAATCAACATGACACATCACATTAATAAAAGAAAGGATAAGAACCAGATGATCTTCTCAATAGATGCAGAAAAAGAATTTGAATACAGCATCTTTTCTTGATAAAAACACTTAAGAAAGTAGGGATAGAAGAAACATACCTCAACATCGTAAAGGCCATTATGAAAGACTCACAGGGAATATCATCCTCAATGGGGAAAAACTGAGAGCTTTCCCCCTAAGGCAAGGAACAAGACAGGGATGTCCACTCTTAATGCTGTTGTTTGACAAACATACTGTTGGAAGTCCTAGCCTCAGCAATCAGACAACAAAAAATAAATAAAAGGCATCCAAATCAACACGGAGAAAGTCAAACTTTCACTCTTACCGGACAACATGACACTCTAGGTGGAAAATCCAAAAGACTCCACCGAAAAACTGCTAGAACTGATACATGAATTCAGCAAAGTCGCAGGATATAAAATCAATGTACAGAAATCAACTGCATTTCTATACACCAATAATAAAGCAGCAGAAAGAGAAATCAAGGAAACAATCCCATTTACAATTGCACTGAAAACCATAAAATACCTAGGAATAAAGCTAACCTAAGAGGTAAAAGATCTGTGTGCTTAAAACTATAGAAAGCTTATGAAAGAAATTGAAGAAGACAGAGAAATGGAAAAACCTTCCATGGTCATGGATTTGAAGAACATATATTGTTAAAATGTCTATACTACCCAAAGCAATCTACACATTCAATGCAATCCCTACCAAAATAGCACCAGCATTTTTCACAGAGCTAGTACAAAGAATCCAAAAATTTGTATAGACCCAGAAAATACCCTGAATGGCCAAAATAATGTTGAAAAAGAAAATCAAAACTGGAGACATCACAATTCTGACTTCAAGGTATATTACAAAGCTATAATCATGAAGACTGTATGGTACTGGCACAAAAACAGACACTCAGATCAATGGAACAGAATAGAGAACCCAGAAATGGACCCACAAATACATGGCCAACAAATCTTTGACAAAGCAGAAGAGAATATCTAATGAAAAAATAATGTTTTCAGCAAATGGTGCTGAGAAAACTAGACCATGACATGCAGAAGAATGAAATTGGACCACTTTCTTATACCATACACAAAAATAAACTCAAAATGGATGAAAGACCTAAATGTAAGACAGAAAACCATTAAAATCCTAGAGGATAAAACAAGCAACAACCTCTTTGACCTCAGCCACAGAGGTAAAACTTCTTACTAGACATGTCTCTGTTGGCAAGGGAAACAAAAACAAAAATGAACTATTGGGACCTCATCAAGATAAAAAGCTTCTGCACAGTGAAGGAAACAATCAGCAAAACTAAGAGGCAACAAACGGAATGGAAGAAGATATTTGCAAATGACATATCTGATAAAGGGTTAGTATCCAAAATCTATAGAGAACTTATCAAACTCAACACCCTGAAAACAAATAATCTGGTGAAGAAATGAGCAAAGTACATGAACAGATACTTTTCTTTTTTTTTTTTTTTTTAATTTTTTTTTTCAACTTTTTTTTTTTTTTTATTTTTGGGACAGAGAGAGACAGAGCATGAACGGGGGAGGGGCAGAGAGAGAGGGAGACACAGAATCGGAAACAGGCTCCAGGCTCCGAGCCATCAGCCCAGAGCCCGACGCGGGGCTCGAACTCACAGACCGTGAGATCGTGACCTGGCTGAAGTCGGACGCTTAACCGACTGCGCCACCCAGGCGCCCCGAACAGATACTTTTCTAAGGAAGACATTCAGATGGCTAACAGACACATGAAAAGATGCAAAATATCACTCATCATCAGGGAAATACAAATCATAATCACAATGAGATACCACTTCACACCTGTGAGAATTGTTAAAATTAACAACTAGGCAACAACAGATGTTGGTGAGGATGTGGAGAAAGGGGAATGCTTTTGCACTGCTGGTGGAAATGCTAACTGGTGCAGCTACTCTGGAAAAAAGTATGGAGGTTCCTCAAAAAATTAAAAACAGAGCTACCCTATGACCTAGCAATTGTACTACTAGGTATTTATCTAAAGGATACAAAAATGCTGATTTTTAAGGGGGCATATGCACCTAATGTTTACAGCAGTGCTATCAAAAATAGCCATACTATGGAAAGAGCCCAAATGTCCATTGACTGATGAATGGATAAAGAAGTGGTATATGTATACAATGGAATACTATTTGGTGATCAAAAAGAATGAAATCTTGCCATTTGCAACAAAGTGGATGGAACTAGAATGTACTATGCTAAGTGAAATAAGTCAGTAGGAGAAAGACAAATATATGATTTTACTCATATGTGCAATTTAAGAAACAAAACTGATGAACATAGGGGAAGGGAAGGAAAAATAAGACAAAAACATAGAGGGAAGCAACTGTGAGAGACTCTTAAACACAGAGAACAAACCGAGGATTGCTGAAGGGGTATTGGGGGGGGCGGATGGGCTAAATGGGTGATAGGCATTAAGGAAGACACTTGTTGGGATGAGCACTCAGTGTTTTATATGTAAGTGATGAATCACTAAATTCTACTCGGGAACCATTATTATGTTATATGTTAGTGTAATAAGTTAGATTGTCTTTAATTAAAATCCAATTTTAACTTGTATTTAAGAAAGAAAGAAAGAAAGAAAGAAAGAAAGAAAGAAAGAAAGAAAGAAAGAAAGAGAAAGAAAGAAAAGTTATGGGGAATGATATGGCATGACAGAAGTGCTGTGATAGCCCACAGAGAAAGTTTTGTAGAGAAGGTAATACCTGAGCTGAATCTAAAGAATGGGTAGGTACTAGAAAGGAAGAAAAGGTATTTGGAGTGGCGATATGAGAAAACACAGCACACTTCTCAAATTTTTTTGAAATGAGGTAGAAAATAGTCATGAGCCACTAGGTCAGTGTGGGGTTTAGGGTAAGAGTGGGAGAGTGGGAAGAGATGCCACTGGAAAGGCAGACAGATATTAGAACATTAAGTAAGGACTTTGCCATGCCAAAGAGTATAAGTTTTATCCTGAATGAAGTGGGGAACAAAATATTTTAGAATCAAAAAAACATAAGCAGATGTGAGCTGTGGAAAGAAGTCTGACAAAGCATGGACAGGAACGGCTATAATCATCAACTGAACCAAAAGATCTCTTCCACTGGTGCAGATGTGGGGATGTGGGGAGGATAGAGATTGCAGAGAGCAGGGAGTTCATGAGGGAAGCAGAGTAAAAATAGAAAAGGCAATGTTTCTTACCAATGCTCGCAGGTACCCTGAAATGTGGAAGAAGGCAGAGTGGGATAGAGAAGACTGAGGCTGGTGAGTTAGACGAGGAAATCTGAGTGGTGCACAGATACAAGACGGAGGAGAAGTAGAATCCAACCCAGGGAAAAGAAAGTCACGAGATAGGAAAGCAAGGCTCTTGAAAAACCACTAGCTGAAGGGTGCTGCCTGTCCCTGGAATGTCTGTGTCATTATGTTTGAAGGACAGGTATCAGGGAAATGCGATAACTAATACTTCTAGCACTTTCCTGTTCACAAAGAATGTTGGCATACCTGGAGTCATTTAGTCACAAGAATGCTGTGTTAGGGCAGAATATTAGAAACAAGTATTTACTGAACACCTTCTATGGACTCAGTACTGGCTGAGGATGAAGAAACTGAAATGCAGAGTTTAAGTGACTTTCTCATAATTGCACAGACCTGGTATCTAAACCCAAGTTCTCTGACCCCGAATGTCGTGCTTTCCCCTCCATACTAGTGGATTTCTATTATAAGTTACCAGCTCTCTTCCTGCTCAAGACCCATCCTCAACTTACCCCAAATGTTTCTTTAAAAAACATTACTTTTAAAAAGATCACCAAACTCAACTAACATTGTTCCTTTCCCTTCAGCCATATTGCATGTATCTCTGAATCTACAATGATCTTCAGAGATCAATTTATTTAGTGTTTTTCTTGTTTCGAGTCCTTTTACACATCTTGAAACTTAGCCTTAGATTTTCAAAGAGTGTATTAACCTATTAAAGGGTGGCAAACTTAAAAGTGTAAGTAATTCAGGCTTTTTTCAAAGCTCCAATTCTTATGTAAGTAATTTACTGAATTTATTTTCTTAGAGTTAAATAACCTTAAAAGGAGAACACGAGATTAGGCCTCACAGATTTAAACTTATCTGAATTGAACAAAAATTTAAATGTATTGGGTTAATGACTAATATTTTAGCTCTAAAAACAAAGCAAAACAAAGGCTGAAATCAATTTACTTGTAGTTGGGCAGAGATGAACACTTTCCGTTGGATAATTGGCTTTGTGAGGCCTTCTGCTTTCTCTGGCAAGCCGAGCCATAGCAGCAGCATACCTGGAATAAGAAAAAGAAGAAGTTATCTAAGTTTCCAAATGAATTCTGGGTAGTGTACGTTACTATTGAGAAAGATAGGGCCTAACATATCAAATCTGACAGACCAGCAGAGCAATGAGGTTTGATTCTGGTGCCCTTCTGAGCATTCACTACTATATTAGTGAACGGAAATTATTCTAGTATATTTCCTAACAGCAGAAAAGCAGACAAATATGGTGTAATATTAATACTGTAAAAGTAATAAAAGCATCAACTGGTAAGGCAAGGTGCATTTGTTTCCCAGGGCCTCTATAACTAATTTATTTTCATATAGTTCTGGAGGCTGATTTTTTTTTTTTTTTTTTGTAATCAGGAATCAATGTTGAAATATTCTTCCCCTATTGAGATGATCATCTGATTCTTTCTTATTCTCTTTTACGTTGTTCAAATTTTTCAAATATTAATCGAAGGTTACATTTCTGACATAAACCCCACGTGGTAATGTATAGTTATCATAATTATTTATTATATTATTACATTTATGTTATATTTATTATAATTATATATATGGGATTTGATTAGCTAAAATTTTTGCATCTATGTACATGAGGTGTATTTATGTGTAATGGGTTTTTCTTTTCTTCCTGGTAGTGTCTTTGGTTTTGTTACTGAAGTAATGTAAACACTATCTATTTTGTTTTTTTTTACTTAAGTTTTCAAAAATTCCAATATAATTAATATATAGTGTTATACTAGTTTCAGGCATACAATATAGTGATTCAATGATACTATACATTATTCAGTGCTTATCATAAGTGTACTCTTAATCCCCTTCACCTATTTCACCCATCCCCTGATCCACGTCCCCTCTGGGAACCACCAGGTTATTCTCTATAGTTAGGAGTCTGGTTTTGTTTGTTTGTTTGTTTGTTTGTCTCCTTTTAAAATTTTATTTGTTTTGTTTCTTAAATTCCACATATAGAATCATATGGTATTTGTCTTTCTCTGACATTTTTTGCTTACCACTATACTCTCTGGATCCATCCATGTTATTTGAAATGGCAAGGCTTCACTCTTTTTTATGGCTGAGTAATATTCTTATATATATATATATATATATATATATATATATATACACACATACATACACACATGCACACACATATACATATATACATACATACATACCACATCTTTGTCCATTCATCAATTGACGGACAGTTGGGCTGTTTTCATAGTTTGGCTATTGTAAATAAAGCTGCTATAAACACAGGGATGTATATATCTTTTTGAATTACTATTTTCCTATTCTTTGGGTAAAATACCCAGTAGTGGAATTACTGGATCATATGGTATTTCTATTTTTAATTTTTTTAATGTGTAATTTTTGAGAGAGAAAGAGACAGAGCACAAGCAGAGGAGGAGCAGAGAGAGAGGGAGACACAGAATCTGAAGCAGCCTCAGGCTCTGAGCTGTCAGCACAGAGCCTGACGCAAGACTTGCAGCCAGAACCGGAGATGGTGACCTGAGCCAAAGTTGGACGCTCAACTGGCTGAGTCACCCAGGCGCCCCTATTTTTAATTTTTTGAAGAACTTCTATACTGTCTTCCACAGTGGCTGCACTACTTTGCATTCCCACCAACAGTGCATGAGGGTTCCTTTTTCTCCCTATCCTTGCCAACACTTGCTGTTTCTTGTGTTTTTTATTTTAGCCATTCTGACAGGTGTGAGGTGATTTCTCATTGTGGTTTTGATTTGCATTTCCCTGATGATGAGTGATGTTGAGTATCTTTTCATGTGTCTGTTGGTCATTTGGATGTCTTCTTTGCAGAAATGTCTGTTCATGTTTTCTGTCCATTTTTGAATTGATATTTTTTTTGGTGTTGAGCTGTATAAGTTTTTTATATATTTTGAATACTAACCCTTTATCGGATTTATCATTTGCAAATATCTTCTATTCAGTAGGTTATCTTTTAGTTTTGTTGATTGTTTCTTTTGCTGTGCAGAAGTTTTTATTTCTGATGTGGTCCCAATAGTTTATTTTTTAAAATTTACCTTTCCTCAGAAGACATACTTAGAAAAATGCTGCTATGACCAGTGTCAGAGAAATTACTGTCTGTGCTCTCTTCTAGGATTTTTATGGTTTCAGGTCTCACATGTAGATCTTTAATCCATTTTGAGCTCATTTTTGTGTATGGTGTGAGAAAATGGTCCAGTTTCATTCTTTGGCACATAGCTGTCCAGCTTTCTCAACACCATTTGTTGGAGAGACTTTATCCCATTGCATATTCTTGCCTCTTTTGCTGTAAATTAATTGGCCATATAATCATGGGTTTATTTCTGTGCTATTTATTCTGTTCCATTGATCTATATGTCAATTTTTGGGCAGATACCATACTGTTTTGATTACTACAGCTTTGTAGTAGTGTATCTTGAAATCTGGGATTGAGATACCTCCAGTTTTGTTCTTTTTCAAGATTGCTTTGGCTATTTGGTGTCGTTTGTGGTCCCATACAAATTTTAGGATTATCTGTTCTGGTTCTGTGAAAAATGCTACTGGTATTTTGATAAGGATTGCGTCAAGAGGTAATGCTGACTTTATAACATGTATTGGGAAGTGTTCTCTTTTATATTTTCTAAAAAAGGAAAATTTTGTATTTTGTATACATTGATACTAGGTTTTCTTTTAACGTCTGGAAAATTCTTCAGTGAAGCCATTGGGCTTGGAGTTGTCTTTGTATGAAGGCTTTTAACTATCAGTTCAATTTCTTTATTAGACACAAAATTATTCAGGTTATCCATTTCTTTTTAAGAGAGTCTGTCTTTCACTTCATCTATGTAGTTGGATTTGTTGGTCTAAAAATGTATTTTACCTTCATTTTAGAGAGATATTTTCACCGTGTATAAAATTCTAAGTCAATAATTTCTTTCAAGAACTCTAAAATTGTCATCAATTATCTTTTAGTGGTAAAGTTTCTGCCATAAAGTTATTGGTTGTTCTTATCTTTGGTTCCTCTGCATGCAGTGTGTGTGTGTGTGTGTGTGTGTGTGTGTGTGTGTGTGCGTGTGTGTGTGTATGTGTTTATCCTTTGCTGCTTTGAAGATTTTTCTCTTTATCACTTCAGCAATTTGATTATGATGTACTGTACCTTGGTATGGTTTCTTTATATTTCTGTTTCTTGGGATTCACTGAGTTTCTTGGTCGCTAAGCTTACAGCTTTCATCAGATTTGGACAATTTTCAGGCATAATTATTTCTTCACATATTTTTTTCTGTCAGTTCTTGTCTGGGACACCAATTACGTGTAACTTATACCACTTGATATTGCCACACAGCTCACTGAGGTGGCTTTTTTTTTTCCCAGTCTTTTTTTCTCTCTGTTTATTTTCAAGAGTTTACGTTGCTCCATGGGTAATTTCTTCTACAATATCTAATTTGTTGTTCTTTCCCAACAGTATATACTTACATTTTTAATTTACTTTATCTGTAGATATTCCATTGGCTTTTTGTATATCTTCCATTTCTCCTCATTATAATCATGGTATTTTTTAAATTCTTGATGTATAGCAGCTGCTTTAAAATCCATACCTACTAATTCGATCATCTCTATAGTTTATGGATCTTTTATACTGATAGATTTTTATTTTGGTTATGGGTTATATTTTCCTGCTTATTTTCCTGACTGGTCATTTTGTATGGGATTCTGGATGTTGTAAAATTTACTTTGTTGGGCGATGAATTTTATATATTCCTTTAAATATGGTTGTTTCAGCATGCAGCTCAGTAACTTACAAATCAATTTGTATATTCAAGGCTTGTGTTTAAGATTTCTGATGGGTCTAGAACAGCTTTTATGGGGGAACTAATACAGCTACATGTTCTTGGAAAGTAGCTTTATGTACATGACAAGAGTGATAAATCTTTCCATCTGGGGATCTGATTTTTTGTAACATGTTCTAAGGGAACTTCTTGGCTTCCTTCCTTTTCCTCCTTCCAGACAGAACACAATCTAATATACCTCTGGGAAACCACAGCCCTCCTCAATTTCACCCCTGCTCAGACCAAGACCTAACCTAATCTACATACCTTATTTCTGTGGCCACAGTTGGGGGATGGGTGGGAAGGATGCTGATGGGGAGGGCAAAGAGGGAGAGGGACACAGAGAGACCCCTCTCTGTTCTACGTGGGAGCAGAGCCAAAGGAACAATTCTCTCTCTCTCTCTTTGTTTTAAAGCCTAATATGTGTTTCTGACTCATACCAAAACCCCCTTTTTTGGAGAGATGAAGGGGGAAGCAGCTTTAAGTCATAGTATTTATAACATAGAATGCTCCACTAGATTCTGTGCTACCACTAGAAATCATGGTAAAGTTTTGGGGTACATTCTGAGAGAGAAGTTGATTAAATGAATTAAACACATAAAAAATGAACAATAAAAATATGTGAAATTCATTAAAAAAACAGTTGAAAGGACTGGGTATGTTTACTCTGAAAAAGAGAATATTTAAGGGGAAGTAGGAAAAAGGCACAAGAGTTATTTTCTGAGACTCAAAGGATAATTCCACAAAAAAGAAGGGCCTTATTTGTGTTGCTTCCAAGGACAAGTGGAGACACTTTGATTTCTGCCACAACATCATCCCTTGACCGGGCCTTCCACCCAAACCCAAAGCCATCCCTGGGTTCTCAGGGTCTGAGCTGCTGCTTGGTCTCATAGATAAAAGCCCAGGTTGTAGCATCTGGCAGGCTTAGATTGGAATTTCAGCTCTGTCACTTACAGAGTGTATAACCTTAGGGAACTTTAAAAAACAAACAAACAAACAAAACTTTTTCTCTAACCCCTCTTTTAAAATGGAGATAATTTCTCATTTCCGAATGGTTTTGCAGGCAAATGTAAAAACATATAGTAAGTATTCAATAAAAATCTGTTAAATGACTGAAAGAAATCTGTAATAGTTGAATGTCATAAGGTGTTAGATTTAAGCTAGAAATAAGGGAGATTCAAGCTATTTTAATGCTCCTTGAAGTACTGAGCTCCCTGTCTCTAAAACCATCCAAACAGAGACTAAGTAGTTGCTTGGCAAAAATGTTTTAAAGTTTTTTTTTTCCCTTTGTCTATGTTTTTTTCCAAGCCTTTATTTTAAAGGGAACATTTCCAATGTCCATTCTAATGCTAATTCTCTCTTTAACCACAAGATGGCATTCAAGGTTCAATCTTTGAGGAGTCAAAGCCAGCATTCTGCCTTAAAAATGCATTAAATATAGAATTATGTAAATTTATAAAAACAATGTTTAACTTCAATAAGCCTGAAAGGATAGTACAAACATACATTAAATTAATGTATTCTGCATAAATATTTTCTATATAACTAGAGAAAAGGGAATCATGATATGCTAAAGAAAAATCTCACATTTTTGTGAGTTAGAACACTCACAGACTCAGATACAGGAACTTAGAAATAATATATATTAACTCATTAATTTCAAATACAGTACAGAAATGTCTGGGTGGCTCAGTCAGTTGGGCATCTGACTCTTGATTTCAGCTCAGATGATGATCTCACAATAGTGACATCGAGCCCTGCATCAGGCTCTGCGTTGGGTATGGAGCCTGCTTGAGATTCTCTCTCTTTTTCTCTCTCTCTTTCTCTCTGCCCCTCCCTTGCTCACACGCTCTCTCAAAATAAACAAATAAAAAATAAAAAATAAAATAAAATACAGTACAACTAGATCCATAGTATATTTTATAAATATAAGAAAGTTTTACAAAGGAGAAAGGAGCTCATATTGTTTAATAAGAGAATTTGAGATTGACCCCAAAAAACTTTCTCCACAAAACGTAGACTTGATTTGTGCTTGCAATTGGGTAGACAATATTTCCACATTACCTGAACATTTTAAGCTTTTAATAAGCCTATATTAATGGGCAAGTAGAAATAATTTAGTTTTCTTTTTTTTTTTTTTTTCAGCGTTTTTTTATTTATTTTTGGGACAGAGAAAGACAGAGCATGAATGGGGGAGGGGCAGAGAGAGGGAGACACAGAATCAGAAACAGGCTCCAGGCTCCGAGCCATCAGCCCAGAGCCTGACGCGGGGCTCGAACTCACAGACCGCGAGATTGTGACCTGGCTGAAGTCGGACGCTTAACCGACTGCGCCACCCAGGCGCCCCAATAATTTAGTTTTCAAATACAATACATGTTTATCAGTAACTTAGGGCCAGTTGGTTAATGGGCATGCTTCTCTCAATGATTAGTAAACTGCAGATAATATCTACCTCTACTTTCCCAGAATTTCTGTAGAGAAACTTAGGGGTGACAATCCAGGTGAAAAGGGAGGCTAGGAATTTTGTCTTGAAGCTGTGTCCATATAACAAGGAAGTGGCTTCTCCTGGAGTGCAAGTTGATTTGCTATGGCTTTTTTTTTTTTTTTTTAATGTTTATTTATTTTCGAGACAGAGAGAGACAGAGCATGAACAGGGGAGGGCCAGAGAGAGAGGGAGACACAGAATCTGAAGCAGGCTCCAGGCTCTGAGCCGTCAGCACAGAGCCTGACGCGGGGCTCGAACCCACGGACCGTGAGATCATGACCTGAGCTGAAGTTGGATGCTTAACCCACTGAGCCACCCAGGCGCCCCCGATTTGCTATGGCTCTGAAGGAGGCTGATGGGCACCACTGTGGAGTTACACTTAGCGGTACAGCTGTCAACTGTACAGCATGGCCAGTATTACATTAGGAGAAGAAAGAATGCCTGGCACACAGTAGATGCTTTGCCATTTAGTTCCCATTACCTCTGTACCCACCATGTGTAGACAGGAGCAATATTCTTTTTGAAAGCTACAAAGAATGCAAGACTCCAGAAAGGATAACTTTTGTTTAGATAACTTGCCGTCTGACAAAGCTTAGATTATTGGCACAGATATTTCCACTACCACATAAGTGATCACCAGCCATAGAGTATGACATAAACAGTTTTGTAAGGAAGAATATTCAAAAGAACAGCTTGCACTGCTTTCTGATTTTGTATCTTTCACTATTTCTCCAAAGAAAATAAACACAAACTACTGATTAGCCTCTAGATTCATATTCTTTACCATGTCTTTGTAGAAATAAAGCATTTGCTTGAATAGTCAAGAGACAGGCAAGGCAATGGGGGAGAGAAAAAGGCCTTAGAAATGATGGAATGACCAAACCAAATGATCAATTCATGAATATTCATGAGCTGCTTATAACGACAATGGGTTCCTAGTAATACTAAAAACATGCGTAAAACTTAAGAATTTGCAAAAAATATTCATAACAGTTTATTTATATTTCCAATTTTCAATCACTCTTCTGCCATCACGCCCTCAGAATTCCCCAAACAGAACCATTATCTATTAGAATTAGCCTTAAAAGAAGTCAGCATCTACATTTAATTTTTCTAAAAATTAACTGCCTTCACATTTTTTTAAATTTTATTTTATTTTATTTTATTTTATTTATTTTTTATTTATTTTTATTTTTTTTTATTTTTTATTTTTTAATATATGAAATTTACTGTCAAATTGGTTTCCATACAACACCCAGTGCTCATCCCAAAAGGTGCCCTCCTCAATACCCATCACCCACCCTGCCCTCCCTCCCACCCTGCCCTCCCTCCCACCCCCCATCAACCCTCAATTTGTTCTCAGTTTTTTAACAGTCTCTTATGCTTTGGCTCTCTCCCACTCTAACCTCTTTTTTTTTTTTCCTTCCCCTCCCCCATGGGTTTCTGTTATGTTTCTCAGGATCCACATAAGAGTGAAACCATATGGTCTCTGTCTTTCTCTGTATGGCTTATTTCACTTAGCATCACACTCTCCAGTTCCATCCATGTTGCTACAAAAGGCCATATTTCATTTTTTCTCATTGCCACGTAGTATTCCATTGTGTATATAAACCACAATTTCTTTATCCATTCATCAGTTGATGGACATTTAGGCTCTTTCCATAATTTGGCTATTGTTGAGAGTGCCGCTATAAACATTGGGGTACAGGTGCCCCTATGCATCAGTACTCCTGTATCCCTTGGATAAATTCCTAGCAGTGTTATTGCTGGGTCATAGGGTAGGTCTATTTTTAATTTTCTGAGGAACCTCCACACTGCTTTCCAGAGCGGCTGCACCAATTTGCATTCCCACCAACAGTGCAAGAGGGTTCCTGTTTCTCCACATCCTCTCCAGCATCTATAGTCTCCTGATTTCTTCATTTTCTGCCTTCACATTTAATTCAACTATTAAGTAGGGAAAAAGGGTAAGTATGCATCATTCAACAAACACGACTGAGTGCCTGCAAGATGCCAGGTCCCGTACTAAGGTCAGGGAAAACAAAGCTACAATAATGGCCTTGCCCTGGTCATTCTCCATAAACAGATGAATGTCTACACCGCAGTTGCTGAAACAGCCCGAAGAGTGCTATGGAAGGAGAGAGTAGGAGGATGTGGAAGCCTGAGTCAGGGACCCTTTCACAAATAGATGTTGGGCTGGATCTTCACGCCATCCTCGTGATGGACTTTGTCAGGCAGGAGAGATGATTATAGAGTGGAAAAGAGAAAAGAACCATGTGTATAATGGAACTAAAATAAATGTGGTCACGATAGGTGGCGCTGCCTGTTTCCTAACCTGGGAAAATGTTACCATTTTTACCTGCTTATGACAGAGACTATTTTCATTGTGTGAAAAGTTGGGGAGGGGCGTGGGTTTTTGTCTCCCCCTCTCCTCAGGAACTAATATTTATTGAGTGTCAACACTATATGATTATATTTATAAACAATCTCACTCAAGAGATCAAATGCAAAACTACTTTGCAAGGTAACTAATGCTATCTCTATTTAACAGCTAAGGAAACAAGCTGAGAGTGGGTAAGAATTTCTCTAAGATCCGTGTGACCCTAAAGCCCATGCTTTCCCCCATGCAACCTCCAAAGAAAGATGTTCCATTTGAAACTGGAACTAGGGCCACAGTGGACAAAGCCTGAATCATAGTGAATCTTTCGAGTACTTACTGCATACCAGATACTGTTTGAAGAGACTTGCATGCATTAATGTATTAATCCTCACAATCTCCTTGAGGGGTAGGTATAGTTATTACTGCCATTTAACAGATAAGGAAACTGAGGCACAAAGAAGTCAGATAACTTGCCCTGAGTTGGTCAAAGAGATGGTAATTGGCAGAGCCAAGATTGAAGTGCAGACAGTCTGGCTCCCTGGTCCCTGTGCTTAAGGATTCCACATTCCACCTTTTCACTCAGACCAGAGCCTAACTCTAGACCACCAGCAAAGACCCTGCTGGGAAACATATCCCAGGCAGAAGGCACAAAGTGGTGAAGAGGTCTTATGTCCCGAAATAATAGTGAGAAAAAAGAACTTGGTGTGGCTTAAGAATCAAGTCTTGATTGATGAGGAGTTGGGAGGACAGTAGGAGGAGGGATATGAAGCAGGAAAGATAGGTCTTTCTCCTTAATACTATGCAGATGAAAGGTTGTTATTTTGCATTTTCTGGTTTTTTTTAAATAGGAAATTTCAAGCCAAGGAAAGCATTTTCAATATTAAAGCAGAGAAATGCATAATGACATTATATTACATGCATGTATAGACCAATTACTTGCTTGCAAAGATGCTCAACCATTTGCTACTTGAGACTCTATGAATTGACCACTTTATTATATTGTATTTTGATCAAACATGAGACTTCTAATAATTATTTGAAAAGAAGTTGGTGCAACATACTTTAGGTTTTTGTAACCTCTTGTGGCATATTTATGCCACAATAAAATTATTCAGCTAAATGTAATATCTTCTAAAAACTTTGTTGTTTTTAAACTAATCAACTCCAAAATTTAAAAGAAGCAATTATCATTTGATCTAAATATATTCTCATCAACCACCAGATGGCATAAGGTGTGAGAGTTTTATTCTGACAGGGTCAACCACACACATGATAATTTCAACTATAACTTCAAAATAATGTATTTGGAAAAATGTTCTAGCACTCAAACAGCTCACAATTATTTCAGCCATATGTAGAAGTGGATGGATAAGTTGAAAATGACATAGTCCTACTTTTTCTAAATTTTGGGTTCTGTGATCATAATGAATCAATGATCAAACAAATAAAACAAAGCAGTTCTGTTACAGGAAATAAAAAAGGAAGTCATGTCAAAACAAAATTAACCTTATGTTCTAAGTAGCTTTCTTTAACTCTAAATGAAACTTGAAACATGCCTTCATGAAAAAACCATGCTTGTATGCTTCAATTTCTGCTGTAAAAAAACTTTTTCTATGTCCTATAATTTATTCTGAAGGTAGAAAAGTATCAAATGCAACAGCTTTTCTCCACTCTGGCTTGAAGGGAAGCTGTCACAGAAGTCAACTGAAAAAAAGAATATCCAGGTGAAAAACCCAATCTGAACTATGATGTTAAAAAGGAAAATATATATGTTTTAAGAAACTCAATTTCTTTTTAAAAATGTTTTAAATGTTTATTTTTGAGAGAGAGAGAGAGAGACAGAGAGAGAGAGATTGAGAAATAAGGACAGAGAGAGAGGGAGACACAGAGTTCGAAGCAGGCTCCAGTCTCTGAGCTGTCAGCACAGAGCCTGAAGCAAGGCTCAAAATCATGAACCACAAGATCATGACCTGAGCTGAAGTTGGACTCTTAACTGACTGAACCACCTAGGTGCACCTAAGAACTTCAATTTCTACAGAAATTCAAAACACAGTACATTATTTTTATTAATCCTGTATATCCTTCTAGAAATAAACAATCACATTGATAACAAGCCAAAACTGAGCTAAATGAGGTAAATGCAAAAAATACAAAACAAAACAAAACTCCCCTAGTGTTTAACTCCCTTAGTGTTGTGTAGCACATTCACCAAGTCCTTTGAAATAAGCACACCAGAATAAATAACTACGATAGCCTAGTCAAACCACAGAGCTCAGATGCAATCTTTTCCAGCATGATGAAAAGGCAAAACTGCCTTTAGGAGTCAAGAGACCAAAGATGAGATTAAGATCTCTTCTCTAATGTGGTCTAATAGTCAACGATTTCTGAAGATACTATACTAATTTTATATTTTACTAGATGCTTCTCCATTAGATGAAATATATTTGGTTCTTGAATGAAAAGTCCATAGATGATGAAAAGATATTTGGAACTATGAGAAGGATGAAAAGCTAACTGGTGACACAGAAACAGGATGTACTTTTTGTTTTTTTGGGTTTTTTTTCTGATTTCTAAGTCATATGATAATGAGGATAATGGGAATTGGAGTAAGAGAAGTAATGCGGAGGGTGTTGTGAGAGTCCTTCACTGTGGCACATGTCCAACTTTATTTTTGGCCGCCAATAGGTGAACATTAATAAAGGGAACCCTCATTAAAGTGAAGTTGGGGGGCCAGAAGGTGGAGCCCTACTACCCAATTTCAATTACAGGAAGAACTGTCCATTATAGACCCCAACAGAAGAATCATCAGCAGGAAAGAATCATCAATTACAGATACCAACAGGGAAAGATGTACATTGCCTCTCCTATAAGAAACTGACTGCACCAGCAACTTAGCCAATGAGAAACTGTCATCATCCTGAACACGTGCTTTCAGAACAACTCCTCTCAACTTATTCCTTCTCTATAAAATCATGTTCCTCTTCCTTTGTTTGTTGGACTAGCCCTGTGGTTTTGACCTGGATTTCAAGTCCTAAATTGCAATTCTCTGCTATTCCCGAATAAACCCATTTTTGCTGGTCAAATAAATTTTAAAGGGTAACAGTAGCAAAGATATTTCCCACCTAGGTTCATAGGAAAGGGAAAAAGATGCTTCTTATTCTCGTTCTTATGTTTAGAAAAGGGCATCCGTTGTTACTTCCAAAGACTTCTTTTGATGGTTCAGCTAGACAGTAGAAAGCAGAATGATAGATGTTTTGAGTTAAGAAGATAATCAAATTACTTACTTTAGATTCCATTCTCTAGGATGTTTTAATTCAAGTTTCTTCCATTTATGATACTCTCCAATAAAATGTGGATCTTCAGGCACTGAAATTAGAGTTTTGAAAAAGGTTCAAAGTTTAAAATAATTCACTTTTAATTAAGTTGATATGTGGCAATGATGTATACTATATAGTTCAAGTCAAATTACAATGCTCACTTTCCAAATTTCTTCCTTTTACTTGAACTTTGTATTATTGGATATTTGAAATAAGTAGATTCTTCTTCAAAATTTCCATTATGGTGACATTTGTTTATATATCTTTTATAGTAATGAAGAAGGTGTTAAAATAACTCATATAGAAACTACAGACACCACAGTTTAACAAAATTCGAACTCAGCACCAGAAGTAAAAATATAAAAGTGACATTATAGGTCTTGATCTTTCACAAAGCAAGAATCTACAATGGATAATCATCCATTCCAGCCTCTGAATGAATCCCTTGCCAACGACAGAAAACTCTCCTCTCTGTTGTTGGGAAACTGCCTTTTCCATTGTCAGACAGTAAAGTCACAATGTCTTTCCTTAACCTGAGTGCTGAGTCTTTACTGGTCCTAGTTCAGATCTCTGCAGTAATACTGACCAGGTTCATCCCTTCCCCATGTGAGAGAGTCCTTCTAAAATTTGAAGATACCTATCAGAGCCTCAGTTCCCTCAACTTTATCTTAAGATAATGGTTTTCTAGGGACCTAATCATCCTCACCATCCTGGTGGTGAACTTTGCTAACGTTCCTATTAAAGTTTACGTCCAGAACTGGCTCCGGATCTTGATTTCTTTTGAATAGCAAAGATTTAAGTGGGTTACTACCTCTCTTGATCTGTGTGCTATGCTTCTATCACTTCAGCTCAGATCTGCATTAATATTTTCTGAAAATCAAAGTACACAATTGCCTCATATGTTTGTGCTTAATTATAAGCCTTATGCCTTCAATAAAATTAACAAAAAATTTACTGAAAGTCAGATCATACACACAAACATATCTATCTATCTATCTACCTATCATCTCCCTGTTTCTTGTAATTGTCCTGGGTTTATAGTCTTGAACTATTTAACCAACTAGATGCTCTCCTCCAGTCTTATCTGGAGCTTCCTTCTAAACAATGATTGATTAACTGTTGCTAGTTTGGTGAATTATGTCATTGATAGAAACATTTAAATTGAATAGTACTCATTTTCTTCTATTAATATTATTTTAGCCAGCAGTGTTCCTGTCTATTCTTTGATTTCTTTTCCTCCTTCAAACACACACAAGTACACATACATACATGCTTTTTTTTTTTTTTTTTTTTAACGTTTATTTATTTTTGAGACAGAGAGAGACAGAGAGAGACAGAGCACGAACGGGGGAGGGTCAGAGAGAGAGAGGGAGACACAGAATCTGAAACAGGCTCCAGGCTCTGAGCAGTCAGCACAGAGCCCGACACGGGGCTCCAACTCACGGACCGCGAGATCGTGACCTGAGCCAAAGTCGGACGCTTAACCGACTGAGCCACCTCGCATACATACATGCTCTTATAGGCTTTATACTTCATACTCCTACTTCTACTATTTGGATTTATACTTCTCCCTTCCTTTATATTAAGGAAGCAAATATGAGCTCCTTAAGGTTCTTAGTGAGGTCTCATTATTTCCTTTAGATGATTATAATAACTACTATTACAGAGTTAATAGTACTTACTGCACATTGGGCATTTGTAAAGAAGGTATGTAGTGGTTACCATTGCAATATACACTTTACAGATGAACAAACAAAATTTGAGTAATGTCTTCTCATTGGGACTATTCATTACCACTTAGATGAAATTTAAATTTGAGGTTTCTATTCAAGGATAATTCATGTTGCCTTATTTTTTTTGAAATTGCCCTTCCTACATTTTCTATTTGAATATGTACATCAGTCTCTTCCTTATATATTATGAAACCCCAAATGGCATGGTCATCCTTCCTGGAATATTTCCATTAATTTTATATCACTGACTCATTTTCTTCATTGCTTTCTCTACTATCTGAGAGCTGAAAATTGCCACAGTATTTGTACAGACTTTTATTTTAATGCTTCCTATTTTATCCCCATAATTTTCTCATTCACCTGTTCTTGTACCATCTGATCATAAACTTCTCAAAAAGCTTATCATAATATGTATGTATCTAGACATAGAAGATGATAAATGAGTGATATTGATAGGAGGGAAATAATTAAGGGGCAGGGGATTGTGAGAGCGAGCAGGAGGAAAGGACCAGTGAAATTTCGTCAGTTCTTGAAGCTAAAATTCCCCATCATGACCATATCTTGTCTTTGTGGCAGTTCTGTAGTCTCTGGTAGAAAATCATCTATTGACTACATGATAAACTTCTTTCTTCCCTTCCTTCTAAGGATAACTGGGCGTCACCTTTACTTTGTTTTTGCCATGACACATTTCTTAGGCAACATCTGTATAGGTTGATCTACATTTTTTTCCACTGCTGGGACTGTCACATCCAAAGAAATGTAGTAGCATTAATTTGCCTTAGCATGCTTTGGTTTCACATGTATTATCTCATACTACATAGAACAACTTAAAATAGATTGGAATGTTTCTTTCAATGAACAGAAATTTAAAAATGAGGTACAAAGAGTTAAGTGACTAACCTAAATTCACTTAACTGTAAGTGGCAGAACTAGTACAGGGCAACTTCCAACATCATACTCTTCCCACTGCAGCCTTTCCAACCTTGGTTGCACATTGTAATCACCTGGGGAGCTTTAAAAACTACTACTGCCAGGTCCTGCTCCCGGAGATCCTGATGTAATTAGTCTGGGGTGTGCCTTTTACATGGGAATTTTTACAAGTTCCTCTGGTGGTTCTAATGAGTAGTCAAGACTGAGAAGCACTGCATTAGAATTAGATAATGCTGCCTCTTGCATCTAAATGCATTCTGGAGACACTTGCCCTGATTGCTGGCTCAAA
The DNA here is from genome assembly GCF_023721935.1 of Panthera uncia. NCBI lineage: Eukaryota > Metazoa > Chordata > Mammalia > Carnivora > Felidae > Panthera > Panthera uncia. The sequence goes on from NW_026057585.1 coordinate 52,874,879, forward strand.
GACTCAAAGAATGGAAGTCTTCTAGGGTGAAAGCAAACATCCCCATGATGCTTCAGGGTGTCTGGTCTGTCTGATGACAGCAAACACCAGGAAGCCTCCACTCAGTATTACAGGGTACACTGGTCTGAAGGGATTTTTTTCCTTTAACATAAACATTTCCTTATGGGAATCATATTCTGTCATTAAAGGTGCTGTTACCCACAACCATATGTATTCGTTTGTTCTCTGCCAGACTTTTATTTGCCATTCTATACTGATGGATAGAGAACAGAGGATCATCAGTGCATTTCCCCATATGGTTGCCTATGATTATAAACTAATAATCATAATTATTGAAAAATGTACTGCATATACTGCAGAGTTTGAATTTACATCTCAGGCTATAGAGAGATAGCATTTTTATATAATATTATGGAGGCAGTTTTAGTATGTGAAAAAGAGCAATAAATGTAGAGTCAGAGGAATTGGTTCAAGTCAAGAGTCAGAACCTACTTGTACTAATAATAAGCACACTTACTGAGCACTCACTATGTGCTAGGCACTGTTGTAAGTACTTCAGTGCTATGAGGTATGTGCTATAATTATTCTCATTTTACAGACGAGGGAACTGACAGAGAGGATAAGAAACTTACCCAAGGTCACACAGCTACTAAATGGGAGAACCAGGATTAAATATCAGCAATTTGGTTCCAGAATTTACACTCTTTATCAATGTATAATATTCCCTCTTACCTGTGTGACCTTAGGTAAATTTCTTAGCTGCTCTTGGTCTTGGTTTTTTCATCTGTAAAACAGAGTGATAACAGTAATAATGCCTGGTTCATAGTGTTGACATACTACTATACATGACATATATTGGTTGACAAATGAATAAAAGAATAAGATTGGGATGATCAAAAAATAATGGAGAGTATACTTTGTAAACTGTATTGTGCATGTATACACTTACCATTATTTTGGCACACATAACTATGGGTAGATTTGTTGCACAAAGATATGGAAAAGAGTTAATACCCCAAATCAAAATACAACCACTCATCAATATTCATAAAAAAGCTTTCAAAAATATGCACAAGAATTTCATAATCTTTCCAGTGATAAGGATGTAACTGTAGAAGCTGAAGTTATTAGAAGTTTCCCTTTGATTTCTCAGTGCTTGAAGAAGCATTCTATATGAAAGCTTAATCTTTATTACACACAAAATTAGGCCGTTAAAAAAGAGTATTGGATCTCATCTAGCTGAATTATCCAAAGACAAAATGGCCAGCAGCATATGTAAGGTTTAAATTTAAATTCAATTTTTAAAAGAATGTTTATTTATTTTGAGAGAGAGTGTGTAAGCATGCAAGCAGGGGGAGGGGAAAACAGAGAGGGAGAGAGACTATCCCAAGCAGGCTCTGCACTGTAAGTACAGAGCTTGATACTTACACCGGGCTCGATCTTAGCAATCATGAGATCATGACCTGAGCCAAAATCAAGAGTTGGATGCTTGACCGACTGAGCCACCCAGGCACCCCTAAGTTTAATTTGTAAAAATAAAATGCTTATTATTACTGAAGGAAACCTCCTGAAACATTCTTATAACAAATCCCTAGAAGAAGAATATGCAGGGTGATTGTGAAATCTTGTTCCAAAGGTTAGAATCAAAGTCTCTGAAATTCTTCTGAGCTAGAGGTAGCCACTAAAGCTCACAAAAAGGGTTGAATTACATACTAAGTTAGTGATAGATGTAGAAAGGAGAACCAAGTTAAACATTTTGGTGGCAAGTCTTTTAAAGAAGAAACTGTAGTCAGTGGTGCTTAATTAATTTCTTTCATTTTTAGTTGTTGTTTATCGCAACACAATTATTTCCAAATTTCTTTAAGTTCTGGCATGTGCCGCTATTATTATTATTAGTAGTAGTAGTAGGCTTCATGCCCAGTGAAGAACCCAAGGTGGGGCTCAAACCCACAATCATGTGAGATCATGACCTGAGCCAAGATCAAGAGTCAGACACTCAACCGACTGAGCCACCCAGGTGCCCCTATTTATTTTTTTTCTTAGCAGTTTGGAGTTTCCAAATGTTTCTGTATATTTACATGTTATTCCAAAAAGCACCATTCTTCTTCTTCTTCTTCTCCTCCTCCTTTTTTTTTTTTTAGAGAAAAAGAGAGCATGTGAGTGGGGGAAAGGGGCAGAGAGAAAGAGAATCTTAAGCAGGTTCCACACTCAGTGAAGAACCTGGGATCATTACCTGAGCTGAAACCAAGAGTCAGTTGCTCAGCAAACCGGGCCACCCGGGTGCCTCTTCCATAAAGCACCATTCTCAACCAGTTCGTTTGTTTTATGGTTGAAGGAGTTGGATGTTGAGTTGTTCCCTAGAATGTGCCAATTGCCTCTCTACCCCTTGTTTGTTAAGGGTTCCTGCCTCCTGGAACCTATCTGAGTTCCTAGGTGCCTCCACATAGGAGGTACTCAAGATGTGTTTGCCGAGTTGACTAAGCAGGACCCAAACACATATCTTTGAAATGAAGTGTACTTTGAAATATTCATCTTTGAAATATTCATGTACTCTGGTATCAAAAGTAATAAAATTCTTTATAGTGATAGGGTTGCTAAAGATTGTGTTTCTTAAAGCACCTTTAATCATTTTTCTTAACCACAAATCTATGATAAGTGAGGAAGGTAATATGTGATCACAAAATAATAACTAACATCCTGAAAGAACATGTAATTTCTTAGAAGTTATTGATCTAATTTATCTTTTTAATATTTGTTAAGCTTAGTATTGTTTTGTTCTCTAATTTGTGTCTTAAAACTACACACTTTTTTTTTTTTTGGTGATATTTTGTTCTATTGAAACCAAATATGAGCCTATCACAATGGTGAGATGCAAGTCGATGAGACCACAATTAAGGCAGTGGTCATCAGGATGGAGTGGAAAGGGAAACATTTTTTTTTCTTTAGAGCGGGGGAAGGGGGTAGAGGGAGAGAGAGAGAGAGTATCTTAAGCAGGACCCCTACATGGGGTTTGATCCCACAATCCTGGGATCATGACCCAAGCGGAAATCAACAGTCGGTCATTCAACCGACTGAGCCACCCAGGTGCCCTGAAGGAGGAACTTTCTTAATGTTGTAGGAGATAAAGTAAACAAGGCTTAATCTGGGAGACAGAGAGTTCTAGGAAATGTCTTTGATTCTGGTTTAGGCAAGTAAATGCAATAATGGTGATCTACCCCTAACCCAGAGAGCTAATAAAGGAGGGAGGCTAAGTTTTGGGGCAAGATCATGAATTCGCTTTGGGATATCTTAAGTAGGAGATGCCTGTAACACATGTAGGTGGGATGTCCAATGCACAGTTATAAATATGCATGCAGAATTCAGAAGAGGCGTTGGCTAGAAATGAGGCTTTGAGAATTATTGGCAGGTAGGCTAATGAAAACCATGGTGATAGCTGAGGTCTCTCAAAAGAGAGTGGGCAGGGGCGCCTGGATGGCGCAGTCGGTTAAGCGTCCGACTTCAGCCAGGTCACGATCTCGCCATCCGTGAGTTCGAGCCCCGCGTCAGGCTCTGGGCTGATGGCTTGGAGCCTGGAGCCTGTTTCCGATTCTGTGTCTCCCTCTCTCTCTGCCCCTCCCCCGTTCATGCTCTGTCTCTCTCTGTCCCAAAAATAAATAAAAAACGTTGAAAAAAAAAAATTTTTTTTAAAAAAATTTAAAAAAAGAGAGTGGGCAGAGAGAACTGAATGAAGAAGATTTTGCTAGAGGTGCCTGGGTGGCTCAGTCAGTTGAGTGTCTGACTCTTAACTTCCCATTGGGTCATGATCCCATGGTCGTGAGATCATACCCGCATTGGGCCCCATGTCGGGCTCCAAGCTGAGTGTAAAGCCTGCTTGGGATTCTCTTTCTCTTTTGTTCCCTTTCTGCCCCTCCCCCACTCGCATGTGCTTTGTCTCTCTCTCTCTCTCTCTCTCTCTCTAATAAAAAAAAGTTTTTGCTAAAGAAAGAGGCAGGGGAGCACTGAGGAGGGGAGGAGACAAACCATGGATGATGGTGTCATCTAACTCAAGGAAGGCATAGCAAACAAGAGTACAAGTAAAGATAAAGACTAAAAGGTTGGGGCGCCTGGCTGGCTCGGTTGGTGCGACTCTTGATCTCAGGGTTGTGAGTTTGAGCACCACACCGGGCGAGGAGCCCACTTAAAATTAAAAAAGAAAGTTATCACTGAGCCTGGGAGTTAGGATGTCATGGGTAACTTCAGAATGCATCATTTTAGCAGGACAGACTGGATAACCTACTTGGATCCAAATAATTAAACAGCACACAAAAGATTCAATTAAATAAGACCAGTAAGCTGTCTGGCTCTCCGCTTTTGCCTTTTTGGCTCCTAATGTATGATGGCAACAGGTGATTCGTCCCTAGGTTGATCACTGAAAGCCCTAGGCTCATATGTTTTCTTGTTGTCTTTCTACTTAATACTCTCTCTGGCTTTGAGGATAATTGTGTTTAGAATCAAAAAGGCTCCTCTTGCTATGAAGGCTTCTTTTTGGGGTGAAGGGAGTAAAGTAAGCCTCATGAGACTGAGGACTTCATCTTTTATTCCTCCAAAAGTCTATCTTTCCTTCTGGCTTTTAAGAAGACTGCAGTCCAGGGCTCTGTACAAAAGAGGAACCAAATTAATAGATGTTGAATGATTCATAGATAGAGGCAACAGAGAAGTTTATCACCTTCAGATTACAAATATATGTCAATTAGTCTTTGAAAGCAAGACAAGTTGAGAATAATTAAGAGATTAATATATACCAAAAGGACATAAGATAAGGCTAGATCACCTTACATGGACTTCTATAATACTCTGTGGCTTTGGATGTGGCTATTCCAGACCATGTCTTGTAGTAATCATTAAATGAGACTGCCTTAGTTGATCTGAAAATATACATAAAATCAGGCAATGAGTATTTGCAAGTTTGCTTTTTAAAATTATTTTATCAGATTGGACAGTTTCAGATAACAATATCTTGCCGTAAGACAGTAAACTCATTTGCAGTTTCTAATAAGTGATCTAACATTAATTTCTGCACTAACACATAAAAATCACAAAAAGAAAATCTTGCCAAACATATTTCAAAGATAAATGTAAAATGCGCATCCATGTGCATATTATAAAGAGGAAAATATAGGTTTAAGATATCTGCCTTTCATGACTAACATCAAAAAAAGAATTTTAAGAAAAGCATCAGATTTGCATGTTTTCTCTTTCTTCAATAAACTGTTTTCTTAAAAAAAAAAAAAAAAAAAAAAGAGGTTAGAGTGGGAGAGAGCCAAAGCATAAGAGACTGTTAAAAACTGAGAACAAACTGAGGGTTGATGGGGGGTGGGAGGGAGGGCAGGGTGGGTGATGGGTATTGAGGAGGGCACCTTTTGGGATGAGCACTGGGTGTTGTATGGAAACCAATTTGACAGTAAATTTCAAATATTAAAAAATAAAAAAAAGAAACAAAAAAATAAAAAAAAAATAAAAAAAATATTTCCTTCTTAACAAAAAAAATAAATAAATAAATAATAAATGTTTTTCTTAAATATCTATGCCAAATTTTAGTAAAATCACCTTTATTTCCCTTTTATAATGAGGAAAAATAAAACACCAGAATTGAGATCAGTTTAATTTTCACACAAAATCTGGCCATTTTCATAGAGGGGGGAAAAACCCAACTCTTTTCTAGTAATCTTGCCTGCACTTTTCCTTCCTTGTGCTAACATTACTTTATCCTAATGGTAGAGCAAAGATTGTTAGAAAATACTGAACAGGAACTGTGAAACAGTCACTTAAATGACTACATTTCCAACCTTTTTTTATACCAACATTTTGACTGCAGAGATCCTCAACACTCTACAAACAAAACATGACTTTGGGATATTTCAGATGTGTGAAATCACCAATTAACTGGCTTACATAGATGCTGCATCAGATATAAAAGACCTTATGTCTGTTTTCTTTGAAGTTCTTAGCTCTTCGGAAGAAGTGACTTTTCAGTTAGAACAAGTACACCAGCATTAATTTTCCTAGGTGAATTGTAGCTACCTTGAAGTAAATATCGGACTCAATTTTGAAATGATGGTACAATAGCTAAATTGTTTAATGCATTCATTTATTTAAGTGATAATTACAGACACATCATTTTAAGAGTAACATTCTTCAAATGCGTTATTGCTTTTGCAATCACACGTAAGTAGAAATCTGAAACTGGGTGAAGATAAATTAATCACTGCTATTATGGCTCCCAGAGCTGCGTGCGGAGCTTTACACCAGTAAATGACATATTAAACTAACATTACTTTTGCCAACGAAATGTTTCAGCATTTGGCAAGAGAGGTAACAAAATGAAAGGCTGCATTCTATCTCCTGCATGAAGAAGCTGGTGATCAATTTGCTGTCACAGATCATTTAGCAGACAACAATGACCCAAGAGGAAGGAAACTGTCAACACACTGTCTCGTGAAAAAAAAATACACCATCTTTAGACACAATCGTCTCCATTGTTTTTTTGTCTGTTTGACGATGACCCATGACCCTCTCCCTTCCCAGTGGTGTCCTGTTCAATTTCAAACTGTTAGCCTTCAGGGGCTTTCTTTTCTTCCCCAGAATAATTTAAAATATTACTCAAAAAAGGTGTAACTTCAGTATAGTTTGAATACACAAAGCAGAATGTCTTAAACATTTGAGAAAATTTGCATTTCCAATTCTGTAAAAGAAACAGCCCCTTAAAATAAGAGAACAGTAACTATTTTTATGGTAATTCAGATAAGCTACTAAGTTTACAGGGAATTATACAAACTACACGTGTTTATAACTTGAAACATGGACAGGAATTTACTGAGTATTATCATTGGCATTATGAATATGAAAAAGCAGGAGATATAATTTGAAACTGAACATTAGAGCCTATTAGCCTATTGGGAAAATAAGATATATACCCAAATTGGCAAATGGAATAGCTCTATGTTTAACACATAAAGTGTTACATCATTTAACAGAGACATTTGGAGATGACAATGACAGATAGTTCTTTGGCAGTGGCAGCAAGCTAAAAAAGTCGGAAGAGGGAGGTGTGACTTTGTCTCGGAGGCTTTAGGGAAGGAGTCACCTGGGATATGAACCTGGAAGAGATGGAAGCATTTTAGGCCAGGAGACGAGTATTAGCAATAGCTCAGATGGGAAGGAGCACGGTGTGTGCACGTGCACATGTGTACAGACCATGCTGAGGGAAGAGACAATAATGACAAGAGAACCGACCGTAGTGGAGAGTTCCAATTTCAGAGCAATGGAATTCGACAAAATAGTTGAAAGTGGGCAATGCAGGGTCTTCAGATGTAGGCAGAGAATGGGTTACAGTTGATTCAGTATTCTGATTTATTGGGTGATAGACAGCAATCAGAAGTTCTTGAATAAGGCAAATAAATTATGGAACGAGTGTGTAAGTTTTTTCTGGCTTTAGTATGCAGGGTGGAGCATATAAGAGACCAAATGCAGGTGGACAAGCTAGGAAACAGATGCAGAAATTCAGACAAGAAACGCAGAGCCAATAGAGGGTGGGAGCAGAGACTGCGAAAGGGAGGAGACGAACCTCTGACACACTAAATGAAATGACTGGACTGGTTTTCTGATAGGGTGTGTGAAAGGTGAAGGAATCTGGGGGTCAAATATTCTTCTAAAGCCCGGAAGACCATTTAGTTTTGCTATTAACAGAAAGCATCTACAGAGTCTGAAGTAAAATATGAGTTTAAACTTAAACATGGGTTTTAGGTGATGACCCTTAGGAGTGTGACTGAGAAATTGAGACTGGAAATAAGAGATTAGGGTCAAATCAACATAAAGGTTGATAGATGATGCCATTAGGGAAAACAAACATAGAAAGAGTAAGTGTTTAGAAAAGAAAGATCAGAAGCCAATTCAGAGTTAAGAGGAGCCAGTGAAGGAAACAAAAAGGATCATAAAGGGAAGAAGAGAGTCAAGGTAGTGTTACTTCATGGAAGCAATATCCCACCCATAACCCAAGCCTACTGACTAAACCCCTACAAATCTCTGGATATTTAGTTATGTAGCATCATGATTAAGAGTACAGGCTCTGGAATCATCTGGCGTGTGTTAAAACACTCAGGTACTGCTACTTGCTAGCTGTGTGACTCCAGGCAGAAAATAATTTCACTCCTGTTTCTTCATGTATAAAGTTAACTTAGAACTTTCTCCAGTGGTTGTGGTGAGCATTCAGTGAAGTCTTCCATGGGAACAGCCAGGCAGGGAGTTTAGCATCCCTTAACCCTCAGTGTCAGCTACAGCTGCTTCTCTCCATTACTCTGAATAAGTACCTCATCATTTCTCTTCTGCAAACTCTAAACAGCTTCCTAATTGTTTTTCTCAGCCTCTCCCTATTCCAGATTATCATGCATCTGCTTGCAAACCATGTTTGGTGACTTAATTCTACAGGATAAAGTCTAAACACTTTCAAATAGAACTCGAGGTGTGTTAGCATCTGGCTATTTCCAACCGTTTCTTCCACTATCATCTGCACGTACAGAGGCTCCATCATATGGAACTTCCTGCTGATCCTGAGTTTGCCACATATTACATTTCTGTATGTGTGCAAGCAGTCCTATCTAAAGACTCGTTTGTCTCCTGTGCCTATCCAACTCTTACTTACCAAGGTTCCAGTCCAATAAAAATAGTATGTATATGAAGGTTGTCACAGTGGACATTGTGGCCGCCTCTCCAACAGTAACTATTCCATTCCTCCCCCTCACGTACATGCCATTCAGCCTGACAGGACTGACCTCCACCCTGACTCTAAGTCAGGGCCTGATGGGTTTAAGGCTTTCTGACAATGGGAACTGTTTAGGGACAGGAACACGACCTAGAAAGACCCAGTCAGACTGAAATTTATTCTCACTTTCCAGTGAATCCTGATAACTGGCAGTGTCAATCCTCTTTGTTCTTCTTCAAGATTGTCTTGTTATCCTAAATCCTTCGCATTTTTAGATATACTTTAAAACCATCCTGTTAATTTCCAGGGGAAAAAAACTGCTGAGATTTTGACTGAGATTGAATTGAATCTATAGATTAATTTGGAAAGAACTGACATTGCAATAATATTCAGTCTCTCCCAAGTCACAAACTTTGTATATCTATTTCTTTAGGTCTTTTAAAATTTCTCCCAGATACATTTTGTGGGTATTGGCATAGATGTCTTATTCATCTTTTGTTATGTTTTGATGCTATTGTAATGGTATTTCTAACACTTCCATTTCTATGTATTGATTGCTAGTATATAAAAATATAGTTGCTTTTTTAAATGTTCATTTTCTATCCAGGGGCCTAGCTAAATTCACTTATTAATTTTCGAGCTTTGTATATTCATTTGGATTTTACTATTATATAATCCCATTATCTGTGAATAAAGATGGTTTACTTCCTCCTTTCCAAACTTTATAACTTTTCTTCCTGGCTTCATTGCACTGGCTAGGACTTCTAGCACAGTGCTGAATAGAAGTTGTGATAATGGACATACTTGTCTCATTAAACTCAGGAGGAAAGCATTCAACATTTCACATCTGAGTATGAGGTTTGCCATTGGATTTTTATAGATTTTCTTTATTGGAATAAGGAATTTCTTCTCTATTCCTACTTTGGTGAGAATTTTTATCATGAATGGGTGATAAATTTTAGCAAATACTTTTTCCTGGTTCGTTGAGATCATTTTATGTTTTTTTTCCTTTATTTGGTTAACTTCATGAGTTACGCTGATTTAAAAATTTTAACCCAACCTGGCTTTCCTGAAATGAAGCCCTCTTAGTCATGATGTACTACCCCTTTTTATGTATCAGTGGATTCAATTTGCTAATATTTTGATTAGGCTTTATGCTTCTGTGTTTATGAGAGGTTATGGCCTATAATTTTTCTTTCGTGTAATAATCTCAGATTTTAGAATCAGACTTTGAAAGTTTGGAGCTATACCCATTTTCTCTATTCAGCAAAAAAAATTTGAATACTTTTCTTCAAAAACTTTTTTTTTTAATTTTGAAATACAGGCATACCTCGTTATATTGTGCTTTTCAGATACTGCAGTTTTTGCAAATGGAAGGTTCGTGTTAACGTTGTGTCAAGCAAATCTGTGCCAGTTTTCCAACAGCTTTTTTTCACTTCCTGTCTCTTTGTCACATTTTGGCAATTCTCACAACATTTCAAACTTTTCCATTATTATATTAGTTATGATGATCTGTGGCCAGTGATCTTTGATGTTACCATGGTAATTATTTTGGGGTGCCATGAACCACACGTGTGCAGTATGGCAAACCTAATCGGTAGATGTGAGTGTTCTGGCTGCTCCACCCACTGGTCGTTCCCCTGTCTCTCTCCCTCTCCTCCAGTCCCCCTATTCTGTGACAGAACAATATTGGAATTAGTCCAACTAATAACCCTACGATGGTCTCAGCGTTCAAGTGTAAGGAAGAGAAGCAGAAGCTAGACATGACTAAGCTTAGGGAGAAGGCGTATCGAAAGCTGAGATAGGCTGAAAACTAGGCTTCTTGAACCAAACAGCCAAGTTGTAAAGGCAAAGGAAAAGCTCTTGAAGGAAATTACAAGTGTTACTCCACTGAACACAGGAATGATAGAAAGCAAAACAGCCTTAATGTGGATATGGAGAAAATCTGCATGGTCTGGATAGAAGATCTCACCGACCACAACATTCCCTTAAGACAAAGACCAGTCCAGAGCACGGCGCTAACTCTCTTCATTCCGCGAGGGCTGAGAGAGGTGAAGAAGCTGCCAAAGACAAGTCTGAAGTTGGCAGAAGTTGGTTCAGGGGTTTAAGGAATGAAGCTGTCTCTGTAACATAAAGAAGCAAGGTGAAGCTGCAAGTGCTGAGGTACAAACTGCAGCAAGTTCTCCAGAAGGTTTAGCTCAGATACTAACATATATGATATTTCATAACCCATCCTTCACATCCTTTTAATGTTAGTAAGTAAAAGTCTGCAGAATCATGTCCAAAAAGACACTTCTATTTTCTTGATATCTAGCAACCAATCCCCTTCTCCCTCACAACTTCTAGTTTTGTACCTCAGGTCCTGATACACTTTGGTTGCCCCTGGCATCTGGATTCATTTTTACTTTTTATTCTGGATGTCAAATTACTTTCCCTTGGGTCGGGTGGTAGAGAAATATGCTCTCTCACACTTCCATGCTTCTGAATGCGTTATTCCCTCTGCCTGAATGTCCTTCTCCTCTTGTCTGTAGGTGAATTCCTATTCTCCCTTTAGAAATCACCTCAGGCATCACCTTCTCCTGGAAGCTGGTCTTTATATGCCCCTCCTCCCACTCTGGCAGTCCAAGCTTTAGGAAGATATTTCTTCCTCTATGCTCTTCCAACATCTAGATCTCATCTCTGTAATAGGACTTACTATATTGTAAGTATTAATGTAATAAAACAATTAATAGGTATGGCCCAATGGAATGTTAGATTGCATTTAACAGTGAGAGGTGACTTGGTGAAAAAAATATAAGCCTCTAAAGGAGGGCTTTAAAAAAAAAGCTACAGGAGAAGAATTTTCTACTCAATATGACTCATTTTAAATATGATTCCCTCTGACTTTAGCATTCCCCCCAGCCGCAATCCTGGTATTAGCCCTGTGGCCTTCCAACTACATCTTTTGGTAGAAGTTGCTCCCTATATGGTCCTATAGGATGGACAGTCAGGCACACTCCCCGCACTATCTTCTCTTCAGAGGAGAGCTTCCAATCCTAGACTATAAATCATGTGAGACCAAAGATTATATATTATTCAGATGTGTGTCCCCAGTATGGGAGCACAGTGTCTATTATACAGCAAATGCTCAGTGAATATATTTTAAATAAATGAGTAAGTAGCTGTTCTCCCAGAAGCCGCCCTATATCTTGTTAAGTGGCATCCTACAGCCCATGTGCAAACTTCCCAGGTGGTAAGCACAAGCCTAAACCATTTTTAATTATGGAACATCAACTGGATTCCCCTGACTATATTCTACTCAACTGACTAGACTTTACCTATGTTTTGCTTTATCTTTTGGAAACAGGGTCTTAACTGTCTGGCTAGGCCTCTGGAATTCATTTCTGTAGTCAGGTTAATACTTTTAGCTCATAAAGTAAAGTCCTAGCATATGGTGCTAGACAGACAATGCTAAGAGCAGCATCTCTTTTGGAATAACTTCTGTGAGACCTCATTGTACAAGTCTACATAAAAACTAAAAACAAGGGGCACCTGGGTGGCTCAGTCAGTTGAGCGTCCAACATCGGCTCAGGTCATGATCTCGTGGTTCATGAGTTTGAGCCCCGCATCGAGCTCTGCACTGATAGCTCAGAGCCTCGAGCCTGCTTCAGATTCTGTGTCTCCCTCTCTCTCTGTCCCTCCCATGCTCATGCTCTCTCTCTCAAAAACAAACAAACAAACATTTTAAACATTTTAAAAATTAAAAGCTAGACATAACTGAGCTTTGTCCCATAACAAATGTACCAGGGGTAAACATTTGGAGCCACAGATATATAATAAATTGCAGCCTCCTATATACTAGGAGTGTAGAGTATCATTGAAATATAGATTATATTGCTTCAATTGAGTCCTAGAGATTTCTCTAGAGATTGCAGGCTAGCACTATGGGAACACCACAGATAAGACCTGATTCTGGCTTCATTTATTCTGGGTTTCATTCAGAGGACCAGCCAATGCTGAGACCACAGAAGTTCTTCTGGCCTCCATTTCGCTGCCTTATTAGTAAATGCTGGCACCGTACTTTTATGCACTGCAAATGATTATACCACAAATAGAAAGAGCTTTGTAAAATTCCAGGGACATTCATGTTTTAGAGGAGATAAAACAGTGTTGGCACATTCAACAACTATTTACCACAGGTCCATTTTGTGCCAAGAAGGTAAGTTGCTTCTTTCCATTTGATAAGTTTAAGGGGCAGTGATGTCCTTTACTGAATGCCAACAGGGTGCACTATTTATTAGATTGTACTTGCCTTCCTGAAACTTTCCAAGACTTTCACCAACCGAAGCCACCTGAGTTACCTAACTTGCTCATCTTTTATATAGGGCCGGTCAAGAAAGCATAAGCTGAAGCAAGTCATTTCAACACTAGTTAACTGTCTTCTATATCTGACTGACTACAAAATTAAGGCTGATGGAAATGCTCAAGAAACTACATACTGCAGAACTATAAATGAGAACATTGTCCTGTACCTTGTTCAGGTGTTCATGGCTAAACTGTTGCCACATTTTCATGTTATCTCCTAAAAGGTACAATGGATTCATCCCTAACTCTCACCATTTTCCTCTGGGACCTTATATTTCCCTAATTGCTTGGCTTTTTATGATGTGTAAATGGTTTGTGCTCATTATATTGATAACATGTTTTTTCTTTATCCACAATAAAAAATGAAAATTAAAGGAAGAGGCAAGTTCATATAATTACATTAAATTTTAATTTAATAGTCTACAAAGAATTCAATCACTTTTCCACATTCTTCCCAAAAACAACATTAAGAAAAAAGCATTGTAAGAGGAAAAGAGATCTACTTCCTTTTATAGGTTAAAAAGCGAAAATTTGGAGCACCTGGATGACTCAGCCAGTTAAGTGTCTGACTCTCGATTTCAGCTCAGGATATGATCTCATGGTTTGTGAGATGGAGTCCTGTGTCTGACAGCACAGAGCCTGCTTGGGATTCTCTCTCCCTCTCTGTCTACCCCTCCCCTGCTTGTGCTCTCTTTCTCTCTCTCTCAAAAATAAATAAACTGTAAGTAAGTAAGTAAGTAATAAAGTAAAAATTCAATTATGATAAAAAATATAAACCATTTAAATCAATAGTCCTTTTAGTAAATAAATTGAGGTCATGAGTTCGAGCACCATGTCGGGTGTAGAGATTAAAGAGAAAGAGAGAGGAAAGAATGAAAGAAGGAAGGAAGGAAAAAAGGAAGGAATTGACATAGAATATATAAAGAAAAACTTACCTGGGGCACATATGTGGTTCAGTTGGTTAAGCGCCCAACTCTTAATTTAGGCTCAAGTCATGATCTCAGAGTCATGAGTTTGAGCCCCATATCAGGCTCTGCACTGACAGCCTGCTTGGGATTCTCTCTCTCCCTCTCTCTCTGCCCCTCCCCCACTTACACGTGCGTGTGTGCTCTCTCTCTCAAAATAAATAAACATTTTTTTTTTAAAAAGAAAAACTTACCTGATAAATTTATCTGGATCTTTAAGTGACTCAGGCCTGTCATCTCTCACTGTAAAGAAAAATATGAAAGGAATCTGGTTGACTTAGAAGAAGGAATAAATGGTTTTATGTACACTCTTTCCAAACCCTCAATAAAATAGTAATAAAAGAATAAAACTAAAGTATAAAACCTCAAGGAGAGCAACAGAAAAACAGGCAGAAAATCATCAAGGTGAAAGATGTTAAGTGGTAACTGTCTTAGCCAAAAAACTGAAATCAAATGACATGATGAGGGGACACCAATAAAAAGCATGTGAATTTACACTTCAGAACCTGGGAAACAATTTAGGAATTGGAGATGCCAGATGCCTCTGACTATGTAATTTGTTGTGCAAACCAGAGCACAGAGTAAAGGGGGGTGTTAGAAATAATTATAGCAGGACTGTCCCAGGCAGTCCGGTGTACATGAACACCCTCGTTACCAGTAAGAGAGACAGGGTCCAGTCCCAAAGAAGATGGCAGGATTTGGCAAGGTCATTGGGACCTCCATCATCTGGGTTTGAGCTCACAGCTTAGCGTGTTCTTGTCAATACGCCAAGGCAGAGACCTGAGACCTAGCTGTTGAGGCTAGACAAACATCACGTTATGGAAAGTTTGGGGAATGAGAGGCATTTGCATGTCTGCATACCAAATACCAGGCTTAGGCTTAGGCTTAGGCTTAGGCTAATGAAATTAATTCCAGACCACTGATTATGAGGGAGAAGTCCCCATTTATTTAAGGTATGTACCAGCACGAGGCAGGGCCAAGCCTGCAGATTCTGGACCATAGTGGCTACAACCTAGTAGGCCTGTGGGAGGCAGAACTGATTGCAGCTACTTCAGTTTTTTGGAACAACAGAGAGGAAATTGCCCTTTTCTCTATGAAAGCCCTTCAAATATTTGAATACAGCTTTTACAGCTGCCTTTTATCATTTCTTCCATTAGCTAAACATACACAGTTTCTTCAGCTCAGGGAATGTGATGCTCCAGATTGAGCATGCTGGTAACTCCAGATGAGGGCCTTGCACACCAGAGTAGGGTAGGATTTTCATACAACAGGTACCTGGTGGAAAAGCACTTTCTATACCTTAAGTTTGTGATCAAATAAATTCCCCAAGAAGTTTTTCAGGGAGTTCTGCTGCCAAGTCAGCTCTCTCTTATTCTTTCCTGGGAAGTTTTAATGCTCTGATCCCAAATGAATGACTTTATACTCATCCTATTAAATTTGGAGGCACAAAGGAAGGGGAACACCTGGGTTGAAGGTCTGACCTCTGCAGCTTGCTCTCTGTGGCCTAGGGCCAACCACTTCACCAATGACCCTCAGCTTCCTCACTGAGGAAGAGGCTGAGCATCAGATGAATAAATGTGTGTGAAAGCATTTTGTAAACTATGAAGTAAAATCAGGATCTAAGTTTACATGCAGTTTTTCATTCATTCATTCTACAAGTTTTTATTCAATACCTACCAACAGACAGTACACTGGGTATTGAGGGTGTAGTTCTAGCCTATAATCAATGCCTCCAGAGAGGATACAATTTGTTGCTTCTTGAGTTTCTCTTTTATACAATTAACTATCTGTTCTAGTTTTGGGTTATCTAAAACTATGGTAATTCCTTTTAAGCATTTTCTAGCTCTCTTTATTAATCTTTTAAACTATATGAAAGATGACTCTTGAAGCATTCTAGTGAGACATTTTTTTCAAGTTGTTACAAGTAGTGGCACCTGGGTGGCTCAGTCCATTGAGTGTCTGACTTCGGCTCAGGTCATGGTCTCATGGCTCATGAGTATGAGCCCTGCATCAGGCTCTGTCTCTCCCTCTCTCTCAAAAATAAATAAACATTAAAATTTTTTTTTCTAAAGTGTTACAAGTAATTTATTCTCACTGGATGAAGTTTTTCACAGAAATCCACATAGTTTGATACCCTCTAATTTAGAACAAGTTTTCTGCTACTTCTCCCCTGCCTCCCACCCCCTTAGCAGCTGTCTCTGCTGTATCATGGACACCCTTGCCCTTGGAAGCTGCAGGAAGTCAGTCTCTTTATGGAACCCTAGGCCACCACTCACAGTCTGGCTGAGGTGGCAAGCAAGCTGATAACTATTTACTGTCTTGGATTCCCACATATTTCACCAACATAACTAAAGAATATGGTGAAAACCTGCCAAAGTTCTATTTGCTCTGTTGCTCCTGTGCAGGGAGATTTAGCAACTGGGGCAGCTTTTCTGTCTGACTTTATGGCACAGCTGGAGAACCAAAAGGAGTGAAGGATGGCATCTACTAGACAGGAGGACAAAAGGAAGGACTCTAAAGTTTTTTTTTTTTCTCATCCTTCCTTTTTGCAGGGCAAACCCAAAATCTATTGCACAGAATCATTTGCTATAGAAAATCCTTTAAAACCAGTTTTTAAATTTCCATTTACTAGACTGTGGACATAGCTTTGTTATAGAATCTTTCTCTATAATGATGGTACTGTAGGGCTCAATGAACGGTTAAGTGATATAAATTGTTTATTCATTCATTCCACAAATAGTAACTGAGTGTAGAGGATACAGTTGTGGATGCTATAGTATTCCAGTGGGTCAGAAATGTGGCCAGAGTGAAGCGATCAGACTCCTCTGTGTACAAACCTGTTTCAAAACTGTCAGGGATTGGTTGAGGGACTCCATGACTATCATGACGTGTTTGAAGATACTGAAAAAGATGCCTGTCATCACTGCTTGATTTGCACCAGACCCAGAAGTCGTATGGAGGAGCACTTGAACTTGGTCACAATTGTACAGACCTAGCTAATGGACTGGCAAGCCCTACAAAGGGAAGGTAAAAAGAAGCAGGGGACATCTGAACAAAAAAGTACAGAGAGCTCAGTTTGAGAGAGCGAGTCTGAACAGCAAGGCTTGCTGTTGGGGAGGTAATACCAGCTATGACACATGGCTGCCGTGTGCTGCTAGAAGGGGGAGGGGCAGGACATAGAGGAAAGAACTGTCCCTAGGGGCCTAACCCTCATTTGTGGCAAACCTCCCTGGTCATAAGAAGCCAACAGCATTACACTGCTAACACAGAAACAGTGAAGACGATGGGGGTAAGTCATGAAGAGGTCACTGGCAGGATGAGAGTGAGCAAAAAAAAAAAAAATTGTATATATATGTAAAAATATATAAAAATATTATATATATTATATATATTATATATATATATATATAAAACACATCACTGGTCAATAGAGCAGAAAGATTCAAGAGCTTCAGGTGTCATTTCCACATGGACTCTTAGAAGGAATACGTTGAGGAAGAACTCTTCAGAACAAAAAGCTAAACATATTGCTTGCTAATCAAGAGGAAAGGAGTTCCAGATCAGTAAGATCTGGGGTATTGCAGATGAAGTCTGGGAAATATCCATTATAGATCGAAGAGTTAAAATCAGATGTCATGTCTTTGTGATGGGTAAATAATTTTCAGTCAGTACCATCCATCCTTATGACCATAACATTTAAAAATACTAAGCTTATGATTGCTGATAACCTTCAAAGAACAACTTTTGACTGGCTTTTTGATGACCGAGTAGCTTGACAAAGCAGTACAGTAGGAGAGATCTTAGTATGATCTCTTTACTGAAAACGGATACAAAAAACATTCCCTCATGTAACAGTTATTTGCTAGGTCATTCATTTGCATAAATGTATAATTAATAATTGGCAAAAAACAGTAAGTAGGCACTTCTTACATTGTGATGGTTGGTTGAAAAATCTTAGAACTATTTGTTTGTACAGAGATTCATCTTTAATCAGCATTTGGGCTGCTTCCAAATTCACTGGATTTTCTAGCACTGGATTCGAAAGCATAACCTACAGGAAAAAAACAGAAAAATTAGAGTTTTTAAAGTAAACTTTTTTGTTAGGGCAAAAAGACAAGCAAACACATACAAGAATAACAGCATTTATTAAATGTCTACTATGCCTCCATCTGGAGACAGATATGAAGACAAATGAGACATGGTCCCTACTCTAAAGAAACTCTTGATCTACCTTAGTTTTATACTGCACATTCATGAGCCAAACAAAGCAAGTTATAAGTTCCTTCCTATGACCTATTCCTTTCTACCACATGAATTTAAGTTCAATTTATGTATAAATTAAACTCAACATTAGGAAACACTGAGACATTCCCATTAAAAAATAAAAGTTTACATTTTATTTTTTAAATGTTTATTTTGAGAGAGAGAGAGAGAGAGAGAGAGAGAGAGAACTACTGAGTACAGGGCAGGGGCAGAGAGAGAGGGTGAGGGAGAATCCCAAGCAGGCTCTACGCTGCCAGTGCAGAGCCTGATGTGGGGCTCCAGCTCATGTACTGCAAGATCACGACCTGAGCCAAAATCCAGAGTTGAATGCTTAACTGACTGAGCCACCCAGGCACCCCAAAGGTTTACATTTTAACATAAGACCATACTTAGATATGGATAAGCAAACATATGTATTAAGGCTGTGTATACCTCAATATTCCTCCAGATCCCTGAATGATTAATTTTTTATCTGTAGTTTTCTACTGCTGCTGTAACAAATTAGCACAACTTTAGCAGCTTAAACAATACAAACTTATTATCTCACACTTCTGTAGGTGGGAAGTCTGGGGTGATTAGGCTGGTTTCTCTTTTCCAGATTTAACAAGACTAAAATCAAAGTGTCGGCTGGCTGGGCCCTTATGAGAGGTTCTGAAAGAATCTGTTTCCAAGCTCATTCCGGTTGTTTGTTAGCTGAATTCAGACCCTTGAATTTGTAGGACTGAAGTCCCTGTTTCTTTGCTGGCTGTAAGCTGGGGGCCATCCTTAGCTACAAGAGGTCTCTTGCAGGTTACGTTTGGACCCCTACATCTCAGAGAAATTAAGGTATAAAAAAAACCCTTCTTATTCTTGGAATTGCTCTGATGTCCCCTCCTGCCACAACCATTCTCCTTCTTCCACTGTATTTCTCTGAGTGACTATTCTGTCCTCCTCTTCTGTTGGTAACAGGCCATATAATTACTTTGGGTCCCCCTGTATAATTCAGGATTACCTTCGTATTTTAAGGTCAGTTGATTCGTAACCATAATTCCATCTGCAAAGTCCTTTTACAGCAGTATGTATATTATACTGAATAACCAGAGGATGGGAGTCTTAGGATATCTTGAAAATTCTGCCTGCTATAGTATATGTGCATCTGGACAAAATAGGGTGACCAGTAGTAACCAAAACTTGATAGTTCCGCTAAACCATAATCTTGTCTATCCATCACCTCAAATTTTTAATTATTTTCCCAAATTGCAAGTATTTATTCAATAATTCAGTATTGTGACTATTACAACATTCAAATTAGATAATAAAATACAGCCAAAATAATAACTACCAGAATACCTACATGTAGATCCAAGTGGATAATTGTGGCTTATGTGTCATGGAAATGATGGCAGTCATGACTAATGAAAGCAATAATCTGACATCTGATATCTCAAAAGCATTAAGAATTTACTGCTGTTATTTGAGTTTTTCTGTTTGGAAAACACATTTGAGCTATGTTTCCAAGAATATTATAAGTTGCTTGAATAAGGATTCAGTGTGGGTTGCACTATACCTCTCAAAGTGGGCAGGAAACAGATCAAACTTATCTTCAAGAGCAAGCTTTTGGTCTTTGGCTGGAGAGGCAATCTTATTCAGAGGCACATCTGGTAAAGTTTATTCAACAGTCTTCACGTTGACACTGTGCCCAAGACCTTTCCGTATAATGTGTACACAAGCTACTACATGTACTTAATGATTTTTAAGAACTGGAATATACTCAAATGTATCAATCAGACACCTTGTTAAAATAGTAAAAAAAAAAAAAATAAAGGTCCAACTTTTAAATCAGCCCTGTGATAGTATGAAAGAACATAAAGCAGATTTCCAGAGGATAAGTACAAAACAAACCTGAAGCATTGGTAAACAACTGTAACTGTAGGTACAATTTATAATTTTCAATTAGTTAAAGCCCATGAATTTGGAATTCCTTTTATGGATAGGTGTTGGTATTTACCTTTGCACTATATATTGAAGTACAAGTGTTCTTAAAATATTTTATGAGATTATAAAAATTTTAGGAGGAAATGATTAGTATAGTTAGACTTTAAAATATTTTAAACACATTTCAAATGCTACTCCCTTGAAAGACAATGTGATAATTATACGTAGGTCTCATCTGTTATTTAAAGGGAAGTGTTCAGAAATGATGGCCTATCCATGTACTGTCCATTACAGTAGGCACTAGCCATATGTGGCTATTGAAATTTAAATTAAATAAAATAAGTGAAAAACTGAGTCCTCCTCAGTTACACCAGCCACATTTCAAGTTCTCAGTAGCCATGTGACTAGTGCCCACCGTATTAGACAGTGCAGATACTGGACATTTCTGTCAGTGCAGAAAGTTCTACTGGGCAGTGCTGACCTCAAAAGGACCATTAAATAGCTATTAAAATATTAATTGCAGCAATATGAAAATTACTTGAGATAAAATATTAAGTGAAAAATAAACAGGTCAAGTAATTTATAGATATAAACCATAATTGAAACAATGCAACAATTCAGGTTCGTTCTTCCATTTGTGTTACTTAGTACCTACCATCAGCATTGTCCTGGGTAGGTACTGGGGAGTCAGAGATGAATTGGACCTGTTCCCTGACCTCGAGGAGCTTCTAGTCCAACAGGAGAAGACAGATAAGAAAGCAGTATGTGCTTTACAGTATTACAGTGCCCTGATAGAAATCGGTTTAGAGTACTACTTACTGGGTGGGGGACAAAAGAAATTCCTCAAACATCAAACCCATCAGTTCTACCTATGAAAGAAAGTCAGGAAAGGTATCCCAAAGGAGGACTCATTTGCCCTGACTCTGCTGATGGGAGCAGCCGCTTGCCAGACAGACCGAGCAAGAGGGAAGGAGAGACTGGGTTGTCAGGCAGAAACCAGACTGGGCACTTCTCAAGGTCCAAGACTTGCTTGAGTTTGTAACTTGAGAATTGAGAGCTCTATAAATGCTTTTTAACCTGAACTGAACCACGCACTGTGAGTGAAGAAAAGCATGAAGATATAATACGAGGGGGCTGCATGGTACATCAGGGAGAGAATGAAGCCCAGGTGTGAGGACAAGGGGGTTGTTTGTCAGGCAACAGAACTGAGCTTGACACTGTAGTGAATGTGGAACTGAAAGATTTCAAACAAACAAAAAAAAAAAAAACAAAAACAGAGGAGAAAACATTACAGGGAAATGTTAATAACAGCAGGATTAGGGGTTTTCTTTATGACTATCAGTAATTTTCTTTTCCTTTCTACTATCTTACAGATCTGTAACGTGAGCATGTTTGTTTTATAAATCTATCTGAAAAATAAAAAGACAAACAACTGTGTCATCTACTGGCTTTCCATGATATATTTGGCTGTACTTTGCTGTCACTTTGTTAAAGGTAAGAACAATCATAATATTAACTAGCTTTTATTGAGATCTTTTCTTGGACCACTCACGATTCTAAGTTCATGTGTTAATTTATTTAATCCTCACAAGTTATACAAGGGAGTTACTAACAGCCCCATTTTACTGATGGAGAATTTCAGGTATTTAGAAGTGAAGAAATTTGTCCCGTGGTACAAAGGTGCGAAGTGGCAGGACGAAGCACCCTGAACTCAGAGCCCTAAATCTTCCTTTTATTAAATTAGTCTGCAATTCAAATTCTCTATCATTTCATTCTGGATTGCCCTCACTCATTACATTTTGGGAACATTTGGTTTTACTATTCTTCAGGCAGATCCTAATTTGGGTAGAAGAGATTGGAATGTGACTCACTGTGAAGGAATCCAGAAGATCAATCCCAGAGACCTGCATATCACACTCCCTTACTTCTTTCCAGTGTTTGCTCAAATATCTCTTCCCAAACATGGCCTAACACAGGTAGATGCTCAGTACATATTTGTAGAATGAATGAATGAATGAATAAGCTTGAGCATTTAATCTTCAAAAAGATTATTTTTCTCAGTATATACTAAGATGACTACACAGAACATTTTTTTTCAAAAATAAGAAACAGAATTTCTCTTATAATTCTGTGTGATGGAGAGAATTCAATTAAGCCAGAATACTTTATTCTCTAAGTATTCCAGATAATCAACATTTAATAGTTTATCTTCAGATATTATTAATGATATAAGTAGGTCCATGGAAAAGACATCGCTGAGCTGGATTATAGGTGGTCAAAGCAAGTGCCACTGAAATAATTTATTTTAGCACCAGAGGAGAAAGGAGGCTCATTGAGGGACAGAAATAACACAACACTGAGGCATGCTTCTTAGGACGATGCATCCAAGAGGCAAGGGGGCATTCCAGAAACAGGCATCAGTCTGGGGGGGGAGGGGGCAGGGAATCCCTGGTTTAATTGTTCCCTGGGTTTGATATGAAAGTTATAAAAGAGCAAGTCGCTAGCACTGTCAGAAGCCAAGCTGATAAAGCTGAACATTTTAAGTTCTAGCCATTTGATTCACCTCTCTGAGCAAGCAAGATTCATGAATGAAGAAGGATCACATCCAATATTATGAAGTGCAGTTAGAAGCCAAAAGAAAACTTAAGACTGTATTTCTAGAATTGAAACCATCCAGTTCTTTTTTTTAAATAAAATATGCATTCTCTCATTGTAAAGGGACCTAACTATCAATTTCACTTTAAAATAATAATCTTTGTAAGTCCCACTTTATAACCTTGGTGTAAAAATGTTACTGATTTACATAAGCTTACTCAAATCCTTCAAACATTTAAATATGCATTGTACATCTTATTCCTTATATTTTGAATAACTGGGAGAGTTCAAAGTATTAAAGAGAGCATTAGGGGTGCCTGGGAGGCTCGGTTGGTTAAGCACTTGACTCTTGATTTTGAGAGTGGTCATGGTCATGAGATGGAGTGGTCATGGTCATGAGATCGAGCCCCACATTGGGCTCTGAGCTGACAGTGTGAAGCCTGCTTGGGATTCTCTCTCTCTCTGACCCTCCCCACTTCTCAAAATAAATAAATAAACTTGTAAACAAATTTAAAGAGAACACTGTATTACTCTGTTCTTACCTGGAGGGTAAATAGAATGCTGCTCAATGTATAGCTTGTATTCCACTTAGCAGGGTCGTCCAAAAAATCTATACAGGCCCGACCAGTATTTTGGTCTACTGTATTGAAATAATACATTAATATTGACACATATAATAAAATTATTATTTACAGTTTATGAACATCAAAATATCACAGGCAAAATCAGAAAGCAAACGAGAAAGCAGAAAAGTATTTTCAGTGAATGTGACTGGCAGTTGATATAGTGTAGCTGTTAAAAGCATACACATAGATCTGAACATTGACTCCCCTGCTTTGTCAGCTCTGTGACCTTGAGCAATTTAACTTTACCTCTCTAGGTCTCACTTTCCTAATGTGTGAAAGGGGGATACAATGAAAGAAACTATCTTCACTGAAAAGAATCAAAAGATAAAGTACGTTTTATTAGCATATTAAAAACTTTTGTAAATAATAAGAGAAACATTTGTACCCTAATAGAAAAACCTTGCCATAAAAAGCTAAGAAGTGAAAAGAAAATTGTGAAAAGGTGAAAAGAGAGCTGTTGGATTTGACATCGTGTTGTAAAACTATAATAATTATAACCCTGGAGTGGGATGTGAGATTAAACAATGTGATAACCTTTAGAAACAAATCCTACTATGGGTTACAATTGTTGTATGTTAAAAGTGCAATTATGAGTCAGCGGCAAAAGAAAAGATAATCAACAAGTGTGCAGACTACTCATTGTCCTCTGGTATCTACTCTTCCTTTCTTCCATTTCGTCTGTGATAAGAAGCTCTATGCCTGCCCCCATCTCCATCCCTCTCTGTGATTTTAGATAAACACATGGTTGCCCGCATTTTCCCCAGCCTTTCCTCCAGTGAGATGCGACCATGTAACTAAAATGTAATCACGGGATATCAGCAGAAGGAAAGTGTGCAACTTCTACATCATATTTCCTGAAGGAAGCTGTTTTGCCCTCTGTGGTTCTCCCCCTTCCCACTGGTCACAGAGTAAATGCCTTACATCCAGAAATGATACTGCATGATAAGGACAGCAAAACCTCTCTGCCAGCTTTGTTCTGTTATATACAGATTGGAAAGATACGTAGAGCTTAGCATATCCCCTGACACAGTTAATTAACTAAATCAGTATTTTATTTTATTACAAAATTTTTTGTAATGTTTGTTTTTGAGAGAGGCGGGGTGGGGGGGGGGCGGAGAAGCAGAGAGACAGGGAGACACAATCCAAAGCAGGCTCCAGGCTCCTAGCTGTCAGCACAGAGCCCCACGTGGGGCTCAAACTTGTGAACCATGAGATTATGACCTGAGCCAAAGTCAGATGCTTAACCAACTGAGCCACTCAGTCACCTCAGTTAACTAAATCGGTATTTTAAAGAAAGAATAGAGTTAAATATGACAAATAAGACTACAGAACAACTAAAAGAATATTAAAATGATGATTTGATTGTGTTTGGGGAAAGGGTCAGATAAGTTTAAAGATAATTACAAAAATCTCAAAGGACAAGACTAATAGATATGATTACATAAAAATTTTTAAATCCCAGATATAAAAGAGCCAGCATAAGCAAAATTTAAAAATTAGTGACAGAGGGAAATATTTGCAACATCTAAGACAATGTAATAAACATTGCTAAGTCTGACAATTTGCAAAATAAGAAATACCATCAACAGACATGAAAAAATGTTTAACTCGCAAATATTCAAAGAAGTGCTTATTAAAATAAAAAAGTGAGATTTTTATAAAATTGGCAAAAAAAAAAAAAAAAAAAAAAAAAAAGTCTCTGAAGTTTCCATGCCCAGAATTGGAGACTGATAAAATGAGAACTTTGTATACAGTTACTGGTGGAAGTGTAAATAGCATCCAGAAAGGCAACTTGGCTTTATGTATCTAAAGACTTAGAACTATATACAGCCATCTTTTGGAATTTGGGGGCTAATAAATAATACTCTGCTCCTCCCGAGTTCATACATAATGAAATAGGCCTAACTGTGAAACATCAACTTTACTGTAGGTTAGATCGAAATGGAGAATGCATGATCAATGGCTTTAATCAAGCTCCACAAAAAGCCCCCCCTGATTTGGACTTAACACCCAAACTGAAGGCCTGCCCGTGTCTTGCCTGGAGAAAGTGAGACAGCACCCATTCTCTGGGAAGGCTGGTTGGAAATAAAGTGTTGAGAAAGTGCTGAGCCACACGTGTTCAATTTTTCCTCCTATTTCCCCAACAGATAAGTCACTCAAGTAGTGACGGAGGGAAAGACCAGCAATCACAGATGTTCTATACTTTCTCTCCTTGAGACAGAAGCTCTTTGTACTTTGTGGAAATGGAAGGTTTGTAACTATGAGTTAAGAAGACCACCTCCCCCCCACCCCATATTTAACCAGTAACTTCATTTGTGTTTATTTTAAGCAAATAATATAAAACATACACAATGAATTTTGTACCATAAATTTAATTTTATCCCTTAAAAATAGGGATTTTTTAAAATTACAAAGTAATAATGTACTTGGAAAAAATTATATGAAAGTATATAAAGTAAAATATGAAAACTCCCTTGCCTACTAATGCCACTCTTTAGAATTATTACTAGTTGGGCTATACAAATATACACACACATGTGTGCGTGTGTGTGTACGGTTTTTGTTTTTTCATTAAATGGAATTATATCTTACATGTTATTCTTTGAAGTGTGTGTGTGTTTTTTTTTTTTTTCCATTTAACAGTGAATCATCAACATATTTCTGGACATATTTATTTATTTATTTATTTTTTGATGTTTGTTTGTTTAGAGAGTTCTTGCAGGTGAGAGCAGGAGAGGGGCAGAGAGAGACAGAATTCCAAGCAGGCTCCGCACCGTCAGCACAGAGCCTGATGTGAGGTTCAGTCTCACAAGTGCAAGATCATAACTTGAGCCAAAATCAAGACTCGGATGCTTAACCGACTGACCCACCCAGGTGTCACTGGACATATTTATTTAAAAATATTTGAACACCAGATATATGCCAAGTAGTGAATATTCTTGGAATATAGCAATGACCAAAAAGTCTTGCTTTTATATATCTTCCTTGTTATGTATATAGCTGTAAGATATTTTATTTAAAAATTCCAATATCAATGGACACTGGTGTTTATCTCCCTTTTTACTGTTTCCAACATTGTTATTGGAAACAAACATCTTTAAATATTAAACATACTCTTCCACACTTGTGCTACTATTTCTATGGAATCATTTATAAATATGGTATTACATGGATTTAGGGCTGTTTGCCCTTTATTGCTGATTAGAAACTGTCAAACTACTTCCCACATAGGTCACACTAAGGTCATCATTATGTCAGAGCCCATGTTTGCCTACCCCTACTAAAATTGTGTAGATTTTTAACATTTTGTAAACATAAGCAATGAATCATAATTTTTGTCTTAATATGCATTTATTTTCTTACTAGTGTGGCTGAACATCTTTTTGTGTTTATTTTTGTTATGTTTCTTCTATAAAGTGTTTGTTTATAACTTTTGCCCATTTTTCTATTGCTTTAATTTTTCTTACTGATTCTTAAGTGCTCTTTATATGTTGTAGATATTCTGTTCTCATTGCAAATATTTTCCCTTGGTTTGCAAAAGTCATGTGTTTCGTCTCTGTTTATAATATTGTTGGACATAGAGAAGTTTTAAAAAGTTTATATAGTTTAATGTACCATGCTTTTTTCATGGATTCTAGGTTTTATCATATTTGAAAAGGCCTTCCTCATCAAGCTGATAAAAATTTCTATTAGATTTTCTTCTTTTTAGTATGTAAAACTTTTAGATTTTTGATATATCAGGAATTCACTTCGTATATAACTTGAACAGCATTCTAACTAATTCCTTTCTAAAATGTTAATTTGTCAGTGCATCATTTTTTATGATAAAAAAATTAGACGCAATGAGAATATTGAACAAAACAAGAATAGTTATCATTTGGTCATCAAAAATGACCTTTGAAGAATGTTTAATAATGCAGAAATAAACATGTCATTTTAAAAACTTCATATGTA
Source organism: Panthera uncia (assembly GCF_023721935.1). Classification (NCBI taxonomy): domain Eukaryota; kingdom Metazoa; phylum Chordata; class Mammalia; order Carnivora; family Felidae; genus Panthera; species Panthera uncia. The sequence continues at coordinate 52,902,277 of NW_026057585.1, forward strand.
ATATTTCAACTATGTAGAAAAAATACATACATAGTAAAAAGAAAATAAATTTAAGTGTTGAGAGCAATAGCTCTGTGAGTTAGGATTCAAGTTGATAATTTTATCGTGCCTTTGCATATTTTACCCAATAAGCATGCTTACTAATATAACCATAACAAAGCTGTTAAAAAGAAACATTCTTAAACACTTATGAGGAACAAGGACAATAGGGACAGAGCCCCAATGAAGAAATCTCATTTGGTCCTTACCATTTGGATGAAAAGGAATTGTTAAGAATTTCACAACTGGAGGGACCAAATTGTACTCCGATGTAAAATTTATTGTCAGTTGGAAGAATAATCCTATGATAAAGACACAAACATTTTTACAGAAGTGTCATGTGGCACTGATTACCTGAAACCTGAAGTTTCTCTACACGTTAGCCTCCTCAAGGTCCCTGGATTTTTATTTATAAGTAAATTGGATCACAGTGTATGTAGACTCCCCTACACAGTATAACACACTCTGCACAATCTAATCCCACTGTGTTTTCAGCCTGCTTCCCATCAACCCTTTTTGCCCACTGACTCCATCCCTTAACACCTGCCTCCTGCACTGTATTGCTCATATTTACTGAACTCACTGTTCCAGAACCATTTCTTGTTGATAAGCTTTTGCCATGCTGTTCACTCAGACTGAATTTCCTTCCTCTCCTTCTAAACCTGACAAACTTTTACCCGTTCTTAAGGATTCAACTCTAGTGTCACTTCCCTGGGAAGCCACTTCTGACTTTCCAAGGTGAAATTAACTAATCACTGCCTCCTCAGCATTCCATTCAAAATCCATTACTATCAGGTATTATATTTTTTTTACAATTATCCACTTATGTTTCTCTCCCCTGCTTCACTCGACAAATCTATCTTGTTAAACCACAAAGAAAAAGTGCATGGTCATTAACGTTTATAGTGGCCCAGTCTTCTTAAAAATTTGATTTGTGAAAATTTGGGGGGAAAATCACAGAGGAAAGAAGTGAGAGATAATTGTGGGATTTCTGTGCAAGTAGGAATTTTGATAGCTATTCTCTGATTTCATGGAAGGCTTACATGATATTCCCAATTGATATACTTTACTGTGTCTGCTTCTTAAAAGTGTAAGAACATTAACATTTGGCATAAAGAAAAATTCAAATCTAAAATTTCCATCTATGTTGACAAATGGCAAGAAATTAAGGCACATAATGAAAAAATAACACGTGAATACTTTTAAAATTTTAGAGAATTTGTATATTATAACCTTATTATATACATGAAAGAAAATAGGCTGATAATGGCATAAAGACTTTTAAAAAGCAAATTAGTTTTGAAAACACAAACCTTGCCAAACTGTATTCTGTAGACCTTGAATACTAGCTCCCCATTCCATCAGATCTTCACTTACAGGAAAGGCAGTAATACCCTTTAATTTAAAAAACAAAGCAAAGTGGAAGATTAAATATCACAGCTTTGAAGATCAGATATCAAATTACAATGAATTCCAAAAACTCCACATTTTCTTTTCCTGATAAATTTATTTATTTGTTGATTTGGGGAGATGCTAGATATTGTCTTATTACACAGAAGTTAAGGTAGATTCCAAGAAATACACACAATAGTAAATTTAAAATAAATCATAAGCATGGAAATTGCAAGCGGGACTACAAAGTCAAGATTGAGATGTGTGGCTTATATAAATCAATAGCTAATTTAAGATTTCAAATAGAAAAGAAGGAAAGAGTTGGAAAACAGGAATTTCTTCAGAGCTTTAAAAAACTATATGGATGCTCTATTGAAGGAATGAAGTAAAAAATTTTCATTAAGAAAAACACAATTCCAAAATTATGCTTGTATATAAAAATAAAATTTTCATATACTTGAGTATATGAAATGACAGTATGAGTACTGTCCCAATGGATGGACAAGAATGTATTTCATGCAAAACTTTATCACTTATGCTGAGGAATACTTAAATATAGTTGACAAACATTTCTGAGCAACCACATCGTTATTAAGTATGTTAAATGCTAGTTTGGATAAACATTATAATATTTCCATTTTCTCCATTATCTATATTTACATATCACTTCTCCCTTCATCAAATTCTCTTTTACCAGAGAACTACAAAGTTCAGGTAGAGCAGAAACAACATCAAATGTTAGGTTTGTGCATCCGGGATGTTTGTTGTTGGACTCAATAATTGTTCTAACATCTGCAAGCGAAGACAACACTTCTATAGCAGGGGTCGAAACAGAAAAAAACCACTTAACTACACCTGGAGCAACTGTTGGTAGCCCTCTGTGCATTCCCTCTAAGGTGGCTTTCTTTCCATTCTTTCTCTTAAGTACCCCCTCCCCCCCCCTTCCATTTTTAATTCTCCATACCATAAGTGATACATCAGCCTGTGGCACCTATGGACCTCACTGTGGTGGCACTCAGGGCAAAGCCTTCCTCTGTGTTAAAATTATAAAGGAAAGGCACTCGTGCATTATGATAGCAGTTGGTGAAAAGTGCACTAGACAGTGATTAGTAGAACTTAAGACTTAAGAGCAAGGCGTTTGGAATCAGAAAACCCTATGATAGAATCCTGGGGCCAAATATTTACTGAACCTTTCTAAGACTTAGGTTTCTATTTAATGTAGGTAAAACAAAACACTACTTAAAAAAAAAAGTTTACTTATTTATCTTAGAAGGGGCGGGGCAGAGAGAGAAAGAGAGAGAGAGAATCTCAAGCAGGCTCCACACCGCCAGAGCAGAGCTAGATATGGTGCTCGAACCCACGGAACAGTGAGATCATGACCTGAGCCAAAATCAAGACTCAGACACTTAACCAACTGAGCCACCCAGGCACCCCAACACTACTTATTTTATGATATTGTAATTAATGAGCCACAGCCCTGCACCTACTAATTACTACTTGCTATTCAGGGCTTAAATACGCATAAATTACTTAGCATAATATGCTCAATATTGTGAACTGTTATTATGAAGTAATAATAATTGTTATTATTATAGTGTAACAGTGCAATCAACTCATTAAATAACAATGCTGCAGTGGCAAATTAGGTTTAACTAAATTATGCCTTCTAGAATAAACACGGATCAAAATGATTTTTAAAAATTTGTACCCCAACGAAACCCATCCCTCCAGGTTCCCGGTACTTACCTTAAAATTGTTCTCCTTCAACTCTTGGAAGTCTCTTTCCAGCAAGAAGTAAGCCCTGCGGTGCATGATAAGGCAGCAAAGGGCCTGGCACTTGTCCCCACACTCCTAGGCTGCACTCTGAGACAGATGTCTGAGATTACCGGTCACTCTCCCACTCCGACATAAATCTTGTTTTCTAGAGCCCCAGAACGCTGTGTCCTCCCAACAGAAGTGGCTCTAAATTGGACATAGAACAGTGACTTTTTTTTCTCCTCTGACTTCAAGAAGGAAACCGGGCACGTGCTCAACTGCGGTGTGCGACCGCCGTGCCAGCCCACAGCCTGGTCTCAAGGCAAACTTGGATGAGCACCTGGCACAACCCGTGTCTTCCGTGCGGCGGCGAGCGGGAGAGGTGTAAGCTCAGAGCAGCGTGGGGCCCTCGTTAGTCGGGTAGTTTACGTTTCACAGGTGTAAATGGGTGCCCGCTTCGCTGGAGGTCGCAAATCGGTTGCCGAGCAACAGAACCCTGCGGGAAAGGAGTGGGGGGAGTTTGGCTGCCCCTCATCCAATCAGCGACCGGGGCAGGCCTCTGGAAAGCTTCGCAGCCAATCGTCCAACAGTTTCACTTTGACAGGCCAATGAGATCTGTTGTCAAGACAACAACCCCCGCCCCCCACGCCAACTCGGTGGACTGTACCCAATTAGTGTAGAGGGTGGGGTAAAGTCCCAGGATCTTTCAGAAGCCTTCACTCGCAGTCCTTTTCTGAAATGCTTTCACTCTTCTTTGAATATCAGAAACTGTCTGGTAATAAGTAATCACTACATACAAGTCTGAGCTTATTAATCATAACGTATATGGCAAGCTATCATTCATAGTACGTTACAAATATTACTATGTCGTCAAACCCGACAGTTGCCTTAGGAGGATGCTCCGGGAACAAGGAAGTATTTCAAATGTATCAGGTTCCCATCTTGTGCCACAGGGTTTTGCACTACTTTGCCTTCTATCTAGACATTTACCACATTCCTTCCACCCTTTTCCCCCACCACTTTTCCTTAACTCGTCGTTCAGATTTAACTTCGCCCTCATGGAATCTTTCTTTTGTGATCCTAGAGGACCCTATGTTTACCTCCTCGTTAGCATTTATCACACTGGATCACAACTGCTCAACAGACAACAACTGTCGTCTTCTACCGCAGACTGTGAGCTACTGAAAGGTGCTCGCTTGCCAGTGCCGACTACAGAAGTTGACATCATTGTTCAGAGTACCTTCTGGTTAGCTAGTTATTTAGCTAATTTTACAGAAACTGGCTATCAGTTAAATTAGTTCATGCATTCCACAAACATTAAGGACTTCTTATGTGCCATGAAAACAATTCAAATGAAGTGACTGCCTTTATGTCTCCTTTATGCTTTATGGCTCCAGGATACAATAAAGTACACAAAAACAAAACAAGTATACAAAACAAAAATCATAATTTCAGATCGCAGTAAGTGCTGGCTAGACAGTAAAAGAGTAATGTGACAGAGAGTGCAGTAGGTAGTTAAGGGTTAGATGTGGTCAAGGAAGGCCTCTGTCAGGAGTGGTTTTTGAGATGATACCTGAAAGATAAGATGAAAAGGATCCAGCTTTATGCAACTGAGGGCAGATACTTCCAGGAAGATGAAAGCACAGTAGTTATAGTCAGGGAAAAGCTAGGCTTAAAAAAGGAACCAGGGAGAGCTAGAGAGAGTAGAGGGAGATATAATTAGGGTGGGGCCTTCCCTACATGATGGGAGGTTTGGGTTTTATTTGAACAGCCATGGGGATCCATTCAATGGTTTAAGCCAAAGAGAGTCATGCTCTGATTTCCATTTACAAAATTTCTCTGGCTGCTTTGTGGAGAATGGATTGTGGGGAAGACAGTTTAGAAGGCTCCCATGGTCAATTTCATGTTCAGGTACGATAGCTTAAAGATTCCCAGCAATGTATTAATTTTACTAACATTGTAGCACAATAAAATGATTTTATTCTGTTACATAAAACTGATTATAAAAGAATTTTTCCTATTAAAATATCAAGTAGGATCTAAGATCGAACTTTTTTGGCTACCTTTTATATCCAATAGATTTTAACTTGGACCTTATAGAACTGTGAATGTAGAGTGAAAGTGAAGACAGGACATTTCAGTGAGAAGAGAGTATACCCAATTTGAGGGTTTAGCTAGATTTCTTGATGATATGGTGGTTCTGTGGCTCCTTTGACCCTGTAGGGGAACACTGTGATAGTAATTGCATAATCCTTTGTCTTTTCTTTACAATTTTGTTCTAGGGAAAATTATGTTAAGGTAAAAGGAAAAGGTAAAATTAAAACATTCTTTGTTCTGAATTTTTAGAAATCGGTATTTATATGGGTAACTTCAATGCAATGAGAATCAAGTTGGTAGATTCTCATATGACCCCTAAAGTTGATATTACTAGCCTTGATTTCTCCTTCTTAGAACTTCAGCATCGTGTACTCAATTGTCTGGTTCTCAGCCAGCTGTTTCAAAGACATTTCAGATTCAAAATGTCCAAAAATGAACTAAATACCTTTCCTCCTCTTCACTAGCCTCCTATTCCATTTTGTTCATCCAGTTTCTCAAGCTGGAAATCTGAAGTTCCCCTCTGACTTCTCTTCCTCATGACTCACCTTCAAGTACTCAACCAGACCCGCTGCTTTTCTAGCTTCTTCTCGAGCCTTATTACCAGTACCCAAGTTCACAGCCTTGTTATTCTTGCTAGAACACAGAGCATCTTTATACTATACTCTCTGCCTCTAGACTTGTGTGTCATGATACCTCACAGTAATGTATGTAAAACTAACATGTGATCATGTAATTCTCTGTTTAAAATACTGCAAAAGATTCCCTTCACCAGCCCAGCTTACCCTGCCTACCTCCATTTTCGGGGTTTTAAATGTGGATTGACTTCTAAGGGTATAGATCTGGGGGCTGTAATTGTGGGCCACCTTGTATTTGCCTGTATATCTGTATGTGTGTGCACATAGGCTTTTTTTTTTTTTGTAGAACAGGGTCAGGGAATTCATTAATTTTAATAATCACCTGTGATGTAAAAAGCTTAAGAGACCATGCACTATAGAATTAAATCCAAGCTTCTTTACATGGCACTGCAAAACTTCCATGATATTTTTCCTATTGACCTTTCCTTTATTGATGCCCATTCTGCTTCATATTTGAAACAGCAGCACTGAACTGCTTGTCTTTTCCCTGTATCACCTTGCCTAGGCTCTCTACCTGGACTTTCCTCCTCTTCTTTATCTGGCTAACCAGCTCTTACAGATCGCTGAAAGACATCAATTCCTTCTCAGACTCTTCCTAAACCACCATGATGGGTTATGTTCTCATTTAACCTGGGCATATCTTTGTGGATTGTTACCACATTATTTTGAAATGATCTCTTTCTGGCTTTTTCTTCCTCACAGAATGTAAATTCCTAAGGGCATGGAGACCTGTTTATTCATCACTGAATTCCCAGCACCAAGCACCTGGCTCAGGGGCGCAACACTTTCTGCTGATTGAGTTGAACTTAGCAGATAAAAAATTGGGGGGTGGGGTGGGCAGGAGAGTGACCCTTTCATGACAGGACCAGATGTAAGCAGAAGACGAGGTTTGCAAAGATGGGGGGTGGGCGGTGGGTGATTTAGGGGAGTTTGTCTAGCCCCATGGGAACATAGCAGGTTCAAGTTGGGAGTATAGAGACAAGGTAGACAATGGAGCAGAAGAATCAGTGACAGCAGGAGCCCACGGAGCAGAGGGGCTAGAGAGCTGCAGGCAGGACATAGATTGTAAACGCAATCCCCAGGGCACCAAGAGGAAGGCATAGGTACTTAGAAGGGTCCCCAACCAGTGGGCCTCAAAGGACAAACAGGTTAGAACTCCTGGAACTGTTTTGGGAATGAAAATGCTAAGAAATATAGAGCTTCCTGCCAGTCGGCCTCTGGAGGCTTGGCCCTATTGGATTTGGAGGTACTAAGTAAAAGGGATCACAGTTGTACTTGCTGGCTGTCCATCAAGCCATCAAGCTGGCTGTCCAATTCCAGCTGAATTTCTACTTGTTTGCTTGTTATAATTCCCTTAGCTCCTGTGTGGATGGGAGACAAGCTCTGGTTACAGAGGCTCCTGAGCTGATAAGCAGAACTGGGGCTTTGGTAAGGGGTAGGAGTGTGATGTGTATGCATACGTGTGCAAGCATTGAGCATGTGGGTAACGACTGGCTAGGTTTGGTCTCGCATTAATAGCAGCAGGAGCTGGAAACTAGTAACATCAGCTGTACGAATATCTGAGTCTCTTAAAATTGCAAACTTCGAAGTAGAGGTCCATCTGAAAATATTTTTCTCTGTATAGACTCACCTTCCATTTATTATAGCATATGTTTTAATAAAATTTCCCCACACATGATAGCACTGATGTTATGTCCTTGCCACTTCTCCTAAGCCATGTTCTTTTCTGCCTTGTTCATCAGATGTATTGTTGTGGGTGTTTGTATTTTATTTATTTATTTATTTATTTAAAAAAATTTTTTAAACGTTTATTTTTGAGACAGAGAGAGACAGAGCATGAACAGGGGAGGGGCAGAGAGAGAGGGAGACACAGAATCCGAAACAGGCTCCAGGCTCTGAGCTGTCAGCACAGAGCCCGACGCGGGGCTCGAACTCACGGACCATGAGATCATGACCTGAGCTGAAGTCGGACGCTCAACCGACCAAGCCACCCAGGCGCCCCATGGGTGTTTGTATTTTAGATAAACCAACACAATCAGGAAAATAAATCCCATCTGTAGTCCTTCCACTGTCTTTTTGTTTAGGTCTATTGATTTATTTTGGGAGAGAGAGACAGAGAGAGAGAGAGAGAGAGAGAACACTCAAGCAGGGGATGGCCAGAGAGTCATGAACCGTGAGATCATGACTTGAGCAGAAATCAAGAGTTAGACACCCAACTGAATGAGCCACCCAGGCGCCCCTCCACTGTCTAAGTTTATTAGTAAGTCTGGGTAATGTGTGCTCTCGAGACAGACCTGGGTTATATCCCAAGATACCTATGTTTTAGTAGTGGCATAGCCTTGAAAAAGTCACTTAGCCTCCCTCCCTGTACCTGCATTTCCTCACCTGTAGTATCCAGCCAGTAATAATAGCTACTTCTCAGAATCATTGTGAGGGTTGAAAGCAGTTAATGCCTGCTGAGCGCTCAGTCACTGGCTGGGGTTGAGTGATAGTCAACACCTATGCTGACGGTGGGCTGGGCACAGGGTTCTACGTGTTTCATGGTAATTCATTTCATCCTCAGAAATGACTCTGTAAGGTAGGTACTATTTTGATTCCAATTTTTACAGATGAGGGAGATACACAGTCACACAGCTGGAATGCAGCAGCCAGGATGCAACCCCAGGGTATCTACCTCTGGAGTCCATGCTTTTGACCACTAGGCTACCCTGCCTCACAAATGTTTCATGTTCTACCAAGTGAGCTCTCTGGGCTTCTTTCAAAAATTATTGCTACTTTTGGGGCACCTGGGTGGCTCAGTCGGTTAAGCAATTTTCCAGCTGAATTTCTACTCGTTTGCTTTCTGAGTTTTCCTCCACTAAAATGTAACCCAAGAAAGCTGGACCATTGCTATATAATAAAATAATGTCTGGTATGTAATAAAGGCCCAATATAAATCTGTTAGCTAAATGTGTACTCTGTCTTTTCTTTTAGATTATAAATTCATTAAGAACTCAGTCTGACTTCTGTAACTTTTTTAAATGTTTATTTATTTATTTTGAGAAAGAGAGAAAGAAAGAGGGGGGGTAGAGAGAGGGAGAAAGAGAACCCCAAGCAGGCTCTATGCTGTGAGCGTGAAGCCGGACACAGGGCTCTATCCCAAGAACTGTGAGATCATGACCTGAGCCAAAACCAAGAGTTGGTCCCTTAACTGACTGAGCCTTAATTCCCGGAACTTACAAATATGTAGCACTCTGCATGCAGCTCCAAAAAAAAAAAAAAAAAAAAAAATACGAACTACAAAATAATTATTTTTACATTAACTTATTACTTTTGAAAATTTAAGTGGAAAATAGATTTTATTAAGTCCTACTATACACTTTTTTTGGGGGGGCTTTCTCTTTCAGTCTTTCCCCTTGAAAGTAGGCCTAGAGGATTGAAAGGAGAAAAGTTGCATTACATTTCTTATGGTTGGCAGAATTCTAAGATGACCTTCAAGATCTCCACCCACTGCACACTCCTTAGGACTATGAATATGATGTATTTTACTCTTGCAATTAAGTTAAATGGCGCAGTTGATTTTAAGAATGGGTGAGCCTGACCTAATCAGGTGAGCCCTTAAAAGAGACTGGACTCTTCCTGAAATCAGTAACTGAAAGTGTGAGAAGGAGTCATTGTGAGGGAGATTCCCTTTTGCTACTTTTGAAAATTAAGGGAGCTATGTGGCAAGGAATGTGGGCAGCCTCTAGAAGCTGAGAGTGGCCTCTGGCTAACATCCAGTAAGAGAATCAGGGCTTCAGTACTACAACCAGAAGCTACTGAACCCTGCCACAAACACATGACCTTAGAAGAGAACCTGAACTCCAGATCAGAATTCAACTTGGCTAACACTTTGTGAGACCCTGAACAGGGGATTCCATCATGCCATGCCCAGATCGGACCAACAGGACAGTGGGCTAATAAATGGGCATTGTTTTCAAATATTAAGCCTGTGGTATTTTGTTACACAGTAATGGCTAACTAATACAACTTATCCAGAGCGTACAGTTACTGACCAAGACAAGTTATGTGGCAAAAGGTCAGTCACTTACTGAGTTGGGTTTATCCTGATTTAGTGTAAAAAGAACTTGAAACCAGTTGATAGACATTAACATATGGCTTTAGAGGGCTAGGGGATAAAATGGGTGTGGTATCTGAAAAATGAAAACCGAACCAAGGCTCATATACAAACTTTCACATCCTAGGTGAGCAAAGCAATGAGCAATGTAATTATTTAACATTTGCAAAGTTACTGAGGCCACCTTCGGCTTTAACAGCCAAGTGTCCCCTCCCCCTCTTTTTAAAAACAAATCTTTCCCGCAGGACTTGGCCAACAGATGTTTTCATTTTACGGAAACTAAAAAACTGCTTTCCTCATCCACCAGGAATATGTCCCAGTACAAAGTGTTAACCTCGTTTGGATTTGAACCCCCATCCTCAAGAACAAAAAAAGGCTGAGGATTGCCAAATGTCAGCTCAGCTGTGAGAAGTGGTTTAAATCATATTTTGACGTATGTTACGCTGTTAACTAGAAAATGAACTGCAGCGCACATGCTTCTAGTAACTCTGGTTTCAAATCATATGATCCCTTCTTTGTCTTGAAGACCTTTTGATGTGCGTTCCCAATATTGAGTTTCTCTGCTTTTAATAATCTTATATTCCTTCCCCAATATAAATGTCATGAAAAATACTGAATGCTAATCTTCAAAGATCAAACAGGAAGAAAGAGGTGGGCAGCATAGTTCAGCGACTTAAATTCCTAAAATTTCTCATTTAAAAATTTTATTTTAGCTTATAAACGTCTAAGCTCAAAGAAATGCTTCATTCCCCTTTGTAAAGTTGGAAGTTGCAGGCCCTTTCAAATTTCAGAACTGCGTTAATTATAGAATAATTTAGTCTCTCTCCCCGTAAGGTACCCAAGATGCAGGGGCCCCTTGATCACTATTCATATCTGAATTTGTGTCTACCTAACAGAGAGGAGCTCAGAACCAATACATGCTGGCTTTGATTTTATATTCTTTGCTTCAGAAAGGATGACCAAAAGGCCAGGTTTGCCTGGGCATAGGGGTTCTCTTCGGAAAAAGGACTTTCAGTGCTAAAACAGGGATAATTCCTGGCAAACTGGCACAGCTAGGTCACCCTACCCTGGGCATCGAGGACATTTTCAGGGTGGGAATTACATCGACAACTTGATAACAGCTGTTTATTTGTTTTGGAACTTGGTGTTTAAAGGAACCGAACTTGTTTTCCCTGGCAGGCTGGTGCCCAAACCCCATAATCCAAGTTCTAAAACGTAGTGCCCAGAATTCCATTAGGAGGGGATTTGGGTCTATAATGAAGGAATGCAGCACTTTACATATGCTCAAATGTTTTAGGAGGATCAGGTCTCCCTTTATTTCATTCTCCACATGAGAACACCAATTGTTGAGAGATACCACATATAATATTATCTAATACAACTGTGACTGTGTGTGTGTGTGTGTGTGTGTGTGTGTAGGGGTAGGGAACTGCTTAAAAGATGTAATTATTCTGGGCTTCCTTCACATATATTGGTTTAATATACCTCTTCATGGTGCTCTTAGTTGGCCCCAGGGATGATTCCAGAATTTCAACACGGGAGAAGCTTTGAGGTGGCAATCAGCTTGGAGGTATGAGGGATGACATATGGTATAGGGATGGTCTAGGGATGTGTCTCGAAGCTGTTTTTACTTAGTGTATGTTTATTAGGGCCGTTTTGAGGGGAAATGATGGAAATTATTGAAGGGCTAATCCCACCCCCACCTCATTGGCACTAATCCTGGGTGTTCTACATTATATATAGCATGTGCATGAATAATTAGGTGGAATACTTTGAGCTCTAAATATCTTACCACATTAGAAAATAATGTATCTTTTTATAAAAGTTGTTTAAAACACATTGAATAATAGCAACGTTACCACTTTCTGGGCATCTACTATGTGCCAGACAATTCTTAAAGTATTTAAATACATTCTCATTAAATGCTTGTAGCAAGTCTGAAAGACAGATACCCTAGAAAAATTATAAAATTATCTAGACTTTATTTTTTGATAACTTTGTGTCAGGTGCACTTCTCTGCAGCTTACATAAATTAGCTCATTTAGGTTAATTAGCTTCAATCCTAGGAAGCAGATACTTTCACAGATGAATAAATATCAGTTCAGAAACTTGTCTCAATTTGCATGGTTACCAAGGGGTGAAAGAGAGATTTAAGCTCAGGCAGTATGACATCAGAACCTTTACTCCTAACCTCTATGCTACATTTACAATATTTTACTGATAAGGAAATTGACATTCCCTTACTTACTCAAGGTTATCCAGATCCTTTGCAGGAACACTTAAAAAGTATGCGCTGTATTCTCCCAGTCTCTTTATTCAGGTCCCATGAAGGAGGGCTAAGGATAGTGTTTTATGCTGTATCTGAGGAATTTATAGGAGATTTTTTCATTGTTCATTATTTTTTTTGAGAGAGAGAGAGAGAGAGAGAGAGAACGAGTGGGGGAGGGGCAGAGAGAGAGGGAGACACAGAATCTGAAGCAGGCTCCAGGCTCTGAACTGTCAGCACAGAGCCTGATGTGGGGCTCAAACCCACAAACTATGGGATCATGACCTGAGCCAAAGTCAGACACTTAACCAACTAAGCCACCCAGGTGCCCCTATAAGAGATTTTAAGGTAGCTTTTCTGGTACATTCTTGGATGGTTCTGAGGTTATAATTTTCAGAATCTCCCTAATTTTGATAAGCTGGTTTGACAACTATTGCTCTAATGCAGAGATCCAGGGCAGTATGTTGAAAATTTTAAGGCTAACTCTGAGTCTGCTGGAAAAGCATCTATTAGTGACATCTGGCATGAATGCAAGAGGAGAGAAGGGTGCTGGTGCTGTGGGTTTGCTCTTTCATCCACCCAGGGCTTCAGCTGAGTGGAGATTGTGTTCTTGTTCCCAACTACTTGCCCCCTTCCCTGCAAGGAGATTCTATATCCCTACCTGTGACTGTGAGGGTATGGCTGCACTGCCTCTCAGCAGGGTGAGATACATCCATGTCCTACAGTTACGTTCATCTGCAGAATTTGTGTTGACCCAGAGAATATGAGAAAAGGACATGACATACAGCACATCGAAGCAGAATGTTTTCAAGTGCCCATGTTTCAGTTCTGCCCCTTGCTCTTTTTTTTTTCCCAGGCCATAAGAACAGCTGGTCCTTCCAAGACCTGGGAGCTGGGCCACAGCCCCAGACCTACCTCTGCTGACTGATGGAAATGAGAAGTAAACATAATGCAAGTCCCTGAGATTTTGGAGGTATGACCGCAGCCAAGCTGACCAACACAATGAATACACTCTGTTTCCAGAGTGAATTTGGGAAGTACAAATAAGTCCCAAGCTGTCATTTTGCCTGATTATTAGTTTTAGTCTTCCTAGGTTGATTCTTAGTTAACTAGGTCACGCAATTGGGGTGTTTCAGTCTCCTTCAAGTAAGTGATCTTAATGGGTGTAGACTCAAAAGAAACCTTTTAGGGAATTGTATTAGAATAGGCCCGGATGACAGATGAAATGACCGTTTCTCTGTCCAAGGATTGCATTGGTCAAGGACCACTTGGTGTAGGATGAAGCCTGACCTCTCCCTATTTCTGCTGCAAAATCCACGTGCCTCTAAGGTCAGGGAGAGCTTTAGCACTAATTTATGACCATGGGCAGCAAGTTCTGTTGTTTTGCATGGGATGTGGATTTTGGTCAAGAGCACATGTCCAACAAAGACTGATATTGAGAACCACTCTCCTTCAAGTGGAATATTCCCTGAATTATCTTTATTCAGCATGTCAGGATACTGGCCTTTTTCAAAGTGTAAGGGATGTCCTATCTAATTTTAAAGAGGGGCCTTTCTACCGACTTTACCATTCCCAGATAAGAATATTTACTAACCTGGTCACTTTGGTGAGACTATGCACCGTGTCAGGCCTTGTCAGCAAATGTTATAGTACTCGTTTGTGAATATGCATTTCATAGGCGCATATGATTCAGCTAGTCATAAATATGTCAGCAGACTTTCTCCCTGTATGTCTCCATTTTTTTTTTTAATCTTCCCCGCCTAATTTCCTAGGGGATTACAATGACCTTGAGAACTCTGATGGTTTGTAAGTCCCTCCTTCCTCCGAGTTAACAGACTCCTTAGTACTCTTGGCATTTATGGTAACAAACTTCAGGTGCAGTCGTATTTTGGCTGCAAACAAGTTCCTCTTAGGCATGTGATCCTTTGTTCCTTCTCTTCTAAACTAGCATTTTCTCCTTAGCTTTTAAACTATTGCCCTAAAAAAATGCTATATAAATTAAGAGTATGAGCTTCACCCCTAGCACCTCCCGTGGCTCCTTATTGTCCTCCTTCAGAGCTTTCAGTCTCTACAGGCTGTGGGGAGCACAGAAACACTCACAGCCAGCCAGCGAGGTCCGATGGACTGCAACTGGCAAAATAACACAGTGGAATGCGCCACAGGTGACTGCATCCAGCCAAGTGGGTCAAGTTGTCACAGGAAGTTCAGGGGAGAGGGGAGCCTCTGCAGCTGCTTCTGCCTGATGCTTTCTAGGAGCCAGATCTTTCTTCCTCCCAAGAAAGAGCAGCCTATTCCTGACCCGGACTGTGTGAAGTTGCAACACAGAGGAGAGCGCTTTTAGTTGTGTTAATCATCGCTGCAAGGAGTCAGAGAAAGTACACTAAGAGACCGAGTCTTTTGAGCTTGTCCACATGAAGGAAAAAGCTTTTGATTACTACCCAGGAATAGGGGTCTCGAGGGAGCTAGACAAGGTAGTCTTGTCAAAGGTTGGGGCTATTAGTTCTCTATCCAAGACAACAGCTACAAAGCATATAATCAATTGTCAAATGGTTAAAGCAAAAGGATTTTCCTGCTTAATTTTTCACTAAAACTTGATTTTCTTTAAGGGGAACCAAAGTGGCAAATGTGTTATTAAATGCTTACACATACATTTCTAAGGATGTAATGACCACTCCCCCCCCCCACCCCCGCCACTCGCCACCTCAATGTTTAGATCATAGGAGAGCTTGTTAAAACACAAACTGCTGGGTTCCATCCCCAGAATTTTGGATTCAGGGCTTCAAAGAGGGGCCTGAGCATTTGCATTTCTGACAAGTTCCAAGGTCTGCTAGTCTGAGGACCACACTCTGTGAACCACTGGGATAGGTAATCATCTTTGAACCACTGGGATAGGTAGATAATAGAGCTCCCTTTAATCAGTAGTTAGTGGTTTGTAGTAGGCATTATCTGAGGTGGTGTTGCAAATTTGCAGATGTCGGTGATTAGGGTAAGGCCCAAATCACAGAGTTGAAGGGATTGGGGATGGTGGGAGGGGAAGAGCCTGGAGAGACAGAAGGAAATAGGAGTGAAGGGCAGACTGAAGAATTCACATGAGAGGGAGAAACCCAACCTGACATCCATCTCACTGCCATGAGAGGTGACTGCTTTATTGAGTTTGATCGCTGAGGTGGTGACAAGAACTGTACCTAAAACAGATGGATAAGGCCCTGAAGGTTTTATTGTATTCCCTTCTGTATTAAAGAGCAGAATGGACAAGTTCTTTGAACTTTCATAATGATACTCATTTTCTTTGACAGTGTGTATTAATTGCCAGATGGGGAACTCTTTCTTTTGGGCAAAGAAGGTCATAAAGATAAGCTGTGACAATTAAATGGCCACATTTCTTTTTATTTTATCAGTATGATTGGAATCTAAGTTGAACATGATAAGATGTACACAGCTTTTTCTTCTTCAGAGTTTGAAGACATGATTTTTGATGTCTAAGTTCACACGGAAACAAGGCAGAAAAGGATGCAACTTTGAAAACCAATTTTTACATTCCATTTGGTTGTAAAGTAATTATTCAATATATTATTTTGATTTTAAAAACTAAAAGCTTGCCATATATAGTTGGATAGTAGATGGTCATGAAATCATTGGGATCTTTTCCCTTCCACCTGTGGTCAGTGGCAAAAGAATGCCCAAATCTATTTTAAAAGCCTACTTAAAAAAAAAAAAATCATTTCAATGAAATAGGAATTATAGTAAATAAGAATTATGATTCCTTTTTCTATGAAATGTCAATAATTAGAGAAATAATATTAAAATCCCCAAATACCTCCAGGATAGCAATATTCAGGAAATAATATTATATGGTAAACATTTTTAATAAACAGCAGCATAAAGTAATCAGTGTTTAATATCATCGCTGGTGTGTGAAATACAAATGCACAAATCCTCAATATAAAATAGCCTTTTTGTCATTACATCCATGCTTGTCTACTTGAAATGCCCATAATAACAGATCAAACATTAAGTAATACAGTGATTAAATGCATGCAGTGAAAATAAGAAAAGATATGGGAGGGCAAGATATCTGAATATCGCCATGATATATTTGAAGGAAATCTATATCGAGTTAAAAAGAAACAAACAAAGGAAACAAAGAAACAGACCGGATATAAAAATGCAGAGATATATTTTCACTTCTGTGATACAAGCCATAAACATAGTTTTGTGCAAAAAAAAAAAAAAAAGGAAAAAAATAAGGAAAAAAAAAGAAAAAGATCTGAAAATAAAGTCATCTTACAAAACATTGTCAACAAAGCGGACATTTTTCAGTTTGTGAAAAAAATACCATTTTAATACAAAAGGGACTGTGTTATGTAGTATCACAGTGCTATCACAAAATACATTATTACAAGTGGTTTTGAAATTTGGTTTGCTCACCTTAATGACTTCAGTAATTATAAAATGTTTAAAATAAATGTTATAGTTCTTTATAAAAAACTAACTTGAATTTACTTTTTACCATAGTAATGTTTTTCCAGAGTACGTATTTTACTGGCTCACGGAATGCTAATTTCCCTTTAAGGGACTCCTAGAAAAACTCAGATTCACTGAAATCATGTTTACTTAAAATAATAAATATCCTTGGAAAACAATTGATTGTCGTATGATATACAAAATTGTGGTTTGAATCTTCATCATTAAACAGTTGCATAGCAACAAAAGGATCCAAATATTCTCCTCTACCTAAAGTTAAGAAATGTAGCTCTTGAACCAGCTTACTTATGCCACAAAAATATTTCTTAATTTATCTTTCAACAAAACTGGATATAGCCAATTCTTTGAGTTCACAGTACCGATAAGTCCATGTTCATTGTTTGAAGATTCAGTGTTTGGGAAAATTGCAACACATTTGGTACACAGATTTCCTTGATTTCTCATCCTAATTGCATTTTTTTTCTTTTTACAAAATTGAAACATCAATGTGCTTTACATTCTCCTCATCAGATATCATTTCCAGGAATTATTTTATATCCTGTAAAGTCTCTTTGTAAGTCTCTTTAGTTGTAAAATAGTAATGATTAAAAAAATGAGACCTTGAGATATTGTTCTTAGAATAAAGGAGTTATTTTTTAACAAGAGAAAAATCTAACATAACATTCCTTTCTATATAGAACTTGAAACCCATAAGAATTCTAAACTTGGCAAAAGATGGCTAGTAGGTAAGTGGCATGAAATGCACATTTGATGCCTCCCTCCTAAGGCAAAAATGATTATGTTTCTTCTATTCACCAGCTTCAAAATTTCAATTCATGGTTATCTTTGAAATGAGAATTCAGTACCTGTGTTTAAAAAAAATACTGTAATGTTTTACAAAATAGAATTCATAGTCTTTGGATTCCAACTAATGCTATGAATAAATGGTCGTAACTCCTGGTGCTGGAATAAAATCTATGAACATTTCCAGATCAGAAAAAAAAAAAGGTGAGAGAAACTTTAACTAGGTATTGGTGTCATAGAGTTTCCTACTTCCCCAGAGTCCATTGATGGTGGGCCCCCTACACCTAGGAAGATTCATATTCAGGAGGTTGTAAGCACTAATGTGCTGGTCTGCAGCCATACCTCTATTCTTCAATCCTATTGTTCCAGGGAAGCTCCTGTGAGGCTGCCCCATGGGAAACCTTGTTCCTCTCCCAGGGGTGCTGATCTAGGCCGAGGGACCATTTTCCTGACTGTGATTCCTTTGGTTCCTCATTTCTAATGCAATGGAGTGAACTATCAACCAACAATCAATTCCAGCATCCACGTCTAGCCTTCTTATGGTCTGATGCCCTATATTATTTCAAGGGCTCGTGTAAACACACTGTGGAAAACGATAATGTGGAAAAGGCCTTCGTGATCAGCAGAGGAGATTCACAAAGAGGCACATTCTGTACCTTCCCAAAGAAGCCCCACTGTGTAGATGGCCTCAGGGGATCTTACACTTGTCTTATGGCTCGTTTCCATCTGGGATTTCAAATTTTGCCTACAGTTTCCTCATTGATTCTGAACATCATTTTCATACAAGAATGCATAGAGTCTAAATTGAATCAACACAATTCCTGAACATTTGTCCTGAAGATAAGACAGCAGGTAGACAAATGCTACGGTATATACATTTTGGGGAGAGACCAGTCATGGCGAATGGAGGCAAATACACAAAGCACCATTTGACTTTCCTTTTTGGTTTGATATTTAATCACGAGATTCTTTTCTTCTTCACTGGTTTGCAGTTTTTAGTACGTGAAACCAGATGTACCAATCCCAATGCCATGTCGTGTACATGATGGAGTGTTAATCCCACAATGTTTTCTTTTTCTGGCTGGTTGTCTGCCCTGCTTGGTAAGACACAGTTAAACTTCACAGAAGATACTTGTTGCAATGTCTGCTAAGTGAGAACCTTACTTTAATAAAAACATTTGAATTTAAATCTTTTCTACGGCTTTCTAGTTTTTCCTGTATACCACATTTACAAAAGTCATGCATTTTACAGTTCTGCAGAAATCATAGATTCGGTGTGTCCGTGAATATTGGAGTCTCCTAGCAAAGACGGTTGCTTTGAGTCTATTTTGTAGGGTTTTTGAGACTTGTTGCCAAAAACGGTGATACCCATTCCACTGGGATGATTTGGAATCGACATGTGTGGTAGTAAGGGAATGTTTGCTTCCTGATTAGATCCTGAAGAGGGCAAGCTGGTCACATGACCAGTGCTAGTCGACCCACTGGCACTGCTCGGGGACCTACTCTTGGGAGGCGGGCAATGCTGAATCACTCTGGGAGGGCCTGTCGGTTGGTAGTGGGCAGCTGGAAATGCCGCATAGCCAGGAGGTATTGGGTATCCATTGATGGGGATAAATCGCTGGTTCTGAGGTATTGGTGGGCCAATGAAACCAGCAATCTGGCCCTGTGGTGTAATACCCTGGCTCGGGAACATATAATTGGGATATCTGGGGTTACTGAGATTACTCACTGGGCTGGCGCTAAGGGAGGTTGTCTGCGTGGTAGCATTTCCCCCCGAAGGAGTAGTGGAGCTGGTGTGACTTGAGAGTCCCTCCCAGGACCGAAGCCGGACATGGATATCTTTAAATCTTGGTCTCCTGGAAGGAATCTCATTCCAGCACTCTGTCATGAGGCTGTACATTCTGGGCGGGCAGTCTTCGGAGCATGGCAACAGCTGTCGTTTCCTTACCATTTCGATCACTTCCTGGTTACTAAATCCATAATACGGTTGCAGTCCAAAACTGAAGATCTCCCACAAGACAACCCCGAAGGACCAGATATCTGAATCAGAAGAGAATTTGCCATACATGATGGCTTCAGGGGGCATCCAGCGAATGGGCAGCAAAGACTTACTCTGCACCCTGTAGTAATCGGCAGAGTAGATTTCTCTGGAAAGCCCAAGGTCTGAAATCTTTACATGAAGTTGCTCTCCGATTAAAATATTGCGAGCTGCAAGGTCCTTATGGACAAAGAAGTGACTAGACAGGTACTCCATGCCGGCTGCAATCTGAATTGCTATGTGCAGAAAATCTCCATGATCCAGGCTGGATTTTACGGTCCCGTCTTCGTCACTGCTACAGCCAACATCAGAATGTGGGGAGCGCATGATAAGGAACTCATGGAGATCCCCCTGATTCATATACTCAAAAAGCATACACACAGGCTGTTCCTGAGTGACAGCACCCAGAAGGCAGACGATATTGGGGTGGTGTAGTTCGGCCATCAGGGAGGCTTCCTGTTGAAATTCTGTCCATTGCTGGGGGTTGTTATAGTCTTTCAAGGTCTTTATAGCAACCAATTGAGCATGGTCCATGCCTGGGAGATAGAGATGGCCCTTATAGATCTTTCCAAAGGCACATTCCCCCAATTCTTCCATAAAACGTACAGCAGAGAGTGGCAGCTCTTTAGCCTTGCTCTGTATAGAAAGAAAGGAAAAGTGTAGTTGAAAACACTTAAGGCAAGACATCGTGGCATCTGAGAGGAGGGGTGGGGCATATAGAGAAAAGTTCTAGAAATCAGACCAAATAAAACACCGTAGGTCTATAAGTCTTTAAAATTGCTGGCCACAACTTAGAGGAGGTGCCACAGGTAACTGTCTATCATTCCACTCCGCCCCCCCCCCCCTCCATCTACATCCCCTGCTCCAATGGCAATTTCCTGCTGGAGCCTACCGTCTTGCTACTCAAAGTGTGGTTCTGGGACCAGTAACATCAGCATCTCTCAAGCTTATTACAAGTGAGGGCTCTTGGGCCCACCTCAGACCTGCTGGATCAGAATGTGCATTTAACAAGAAGATCCCAGGTGATTTCATTGAACATTACAGTGTGAGAGGCGCCGCTGGAGAGAATACAGCCTTAATTCTTAGCCTGGGACATACAGTGTGTGTGATCTGGTCCTAACCCACCTACCCTTGCTACTTCTCTATATGATAGCATCACATTATTTAAATAGGTCTGCTCAGTGACCACCCTTAAACACCATGGCCATTCTTGCCTAATACCTCTGTTCCTGCAATGCTTTCTTAGTCTTAGGATATTTATTGTGGGAAAAGCCATAGAAACCACAATGAAAGGCTGTCTTCCTGAGCACTCCCAGTAGAGGTAGGGAGCTTTGGAATCCACTCCTCTCTGCTCATCAGAGTTTTCCTTCTGAAACTCTTCGTGACCACTATGATCTTTGCCTCCTCTGGCTTCCTTTTGCTTTAGTGTCTGAAGGCCACCACATGCAAGAGGCAGTGTGGGGGCTGGTTACATGCATGGCCTCCACAGTCAGACAATTAGAGTTTGAATCCTGCCTTTTCCACTTACCAGCTGTGTGATGCTAGGTACAGTATTTAATCATCCTCTACCTCAATTCCTTCATCTGTAAAATGGGATGATAATAATTGATAATAATTGCACTTATAGGGTTCCTATGAATTTCTAATAGATTAACATTTTTAAAGTACTCAACATGATGCCTGGCACACGATAAGGGCTATTTAACTTTTAGTTATTACCTTGCTGTTGCTGTTCTTTTTATGAATATTTTGTCCTCTCAATCACATTTCATTTCCTTGAAGGGAGGCATTTGCCCTTCATACCAATTGATAACCTTACAGCTTCACAAGTGGGTTGTTTACTAACTGACCTTAAGACAGACAGGAAAAAGGATCTAGCTCACAATGAAAATACTAAATTGTGACATTTGATCATGGCTGTAATATTTGAAATTCACCTCAAATCTAGCCTGACTTTGAGATGAATTTATTAAGAAAAAGATCATAAAAGGAATGCATTTGTACATAAACTGATTAAAAAAATTTTTTTTAATGTTTATTTATTTTTGAGGCAGAGAGAGACACAGCAAGAATGGGGGAGGGTCAGAGAGAGAGAGGGAGACACAGAATCTGAAACAGGCTCTCTGGGCTGTCAGCACAGAGCCTGACACGGGGCTCAAACTCACAAACCGCGAGATCATGACCTGAGCCGAAGTTGGACTCTTAACCAACTGAGCCACCCAGGCGCCCCAATACATAAACTGATTTTAAAAATAATCTCTGCACTTCAAATATTTTAGAAAAAGATGATTTCTCTGAGTATTCCAATTAAAGGTGGCAATGTGGCAAATACATATGGAATTCAGAGCTCTCTGTGCAGAGTTTAAAACAACAGTTTAGAAAACGAAGTAAAAATATTTCTCTAATCCAAATTGTATTAATTTAAAATTCATGATGATTAGCTCTGTTCAAGGCTGATTTTCCAGGGCAAAATGCCCATTAACCTAATTATATAAGTGTAAATAAACATATAGGAAAATACTCACTTAAGAGGATGAAATAAAATTGAGAATTTTGAAACATTAATTTGCCCATGCAAATAATATTTCCTATTATAAATATGTCTCATTTATTCATTAAAGCAGATCTCAAGGGGTTTGTATTTGGAAATGTCTTACAGGAAAGTTACTTCTGCTTAAAGTAATGGTACCACATTGCTTTAAACATGCAGTAAATTAAAACTTACTTATTGATCCAGTCCTATTCATTATAGTATTGCAGGAACAAAGGATTAGAAACAGCCTCAATGTCTACCTAGAGGAGACTGGTTATATTAATTATGGCAAAGCCAATAATAGAATATTACATAATTTAAGAATGAGCACATTTTCTATGTGCTGATATGGAAAGATCTCCAAATCTTATTGCTAAGTCAAAAATAAAAAGCGGGGCACCTGGGTGGCTCAGTCGGTTAAGTGTCAGACTTCAGCTCAGGTCATGATCTCATGGTTCATAGGATTGAGCCCCATGTCAGGCTCTGTGCTGACAGCTCAGAGCCTGGAGCCTGCTTTGGATTCTGTGTCTCCCTCTCTCTCTGCTCCTCACCACCCCCCCCTCAAAAATAAACATTAAAAAAATCAAAAATAAATAAAAAGCAAAAGAATAGTTAATGCTGCACGCTGCTTTTGTGAAAGAGGTGAAAAAGAATGAATATATTCATGTTTATTTGCATATTTATTGAGAAACTCTGATTTGCTTTTTTAAAAAAATTTTCATTTCATTTATTTTATTTTCTTTTATTATTTTTAATATAATTTATTGTCAAATTGGCTTACATACATTTATTTTAGAGAGAGAGAGTGCAAGTGGAGGAGAAGGGTAGACAGAGAGAGAGAGAGAGAGTGAGAGAGAGGGAGAATCTTAAGCAGGCTCCATGCTCGGTGTGGAGCCTGATGCGGGGCTCTATCCCACAACTCTGGGACTCAGCCAAAATCAAGAGTCAGATGCTCAATGGACTGAGCCACCCAGACTCCCCTGAGATGATTTTGCTTTTGTGGGAAGACCAACCCAAGGTAAATTTCTCCTGCACGATGTTGGGATTTCTATCACAATTTTTCCTAATGCTCTAATTGAGTCCAATTTATGCGAAGGTCCCCTGAATGGCATAGTAGGCGTTACTTTTGGACCTAAACAGGATCTCCAGGCTTTGGTAAGAGAGAAGGGTATGGGACTGAGCAATAAAAATTTTTGAGGGAAAATGGGAATTCATAACTAAACTCAAGGAGTATTAGGTATTAGGACTACTCTCTTTTCCTGCCTCTGCTGGAACTAACCCATAGGAAGAGCAGTATATTCAAACTGTGTGGCCTTTGGAATCATACCAATCTGAATTTGCATCTTGGACATGTTGCTTTCTATTAATATTAGTTAATACTTGTGTAACATTTACTAAATGCTAGATACTGTCCTAAGCACTTAACAAATATTAACTCATTTACGACAATAATCCTGTGGGGGTAGGTCCTATATCTTAGGTGGTTGACGTTGAGCGAGTTTCTGAACTTTTCTGAACCTCTATTTCCATATCCATGAAATGATATGCAATTTCCATAGTTACAGTAGGGATTAAATGCAACAAGGTATGAAAGTAATTTCCACCTAGTAAGTAATCTTAAATCAATCTTATTATACTTATTGTGGAAGAAATCCAGTAAGTGAGGTAAATGCAAATGACTTATATCCATTTATAGCCTTAAGTATTTCTAGCCAGTGTTCTATATTTCCCTTTATGTTGTGGTATTTATTTATTTATTTATTTATTTATATATTTATTTATTTACATTTATTCACTCTTGAGAGACAGAGAGACATAGCACCAGTGCAGGAGGGGCAGAGAGAGAGAGGGAGACATAGAATCCGAAGCAGGCTCCAGGCTCTGAGCTGTCAGCACAGAGCCCAGTGCAGCACTCAAACCACGAACTGTGAGATCATGACCTAAGCCAAAGTCAGACGCTTAACCGACTGAGCCACCCAGGCGTCCCTGTTGTTCTTTTCATAATGCATTTGGGGCACCCGGATGGCTCAATCAGGTGAGCATCCAACTCTTGATTTCAGCTCAGGTCATGATCTCAGGTTGTGAGATCAAGCCTTGCATTGTGCTCCAGACTGAGTGTGGAGCCTGCTTGGGATTCTTTCTCCCTCTCTCTCTGCCCCTCTCCCCTGCTCACATGCTCTCTCTCTCTCTTTCTCTCAAAATTAATAAACACTAAAATAAATAAAAAATGCATTACATTTCCTCTTATTAATCTTTTCCTGTTTGCGTGTAGTTATTAGTAAAAACAAAAAAACACCTTAAAATCTTAAAAATCTTCAATCTCAAAACAGAGAATTTGTTTTGGAGCCCGAAGGTGGGTACAATTTGAGTGACATGTGGCCTGCTCCTCTAGGATTCTGGGAGATGCATATGGGTGGAGGGAGCAAGAACCCACGTGGAAGAGTAGATGGTGGCAGATGGGACAAGGAAACAAGCTGGCCAGGATTCTGGGGTCTGGAGGAGAAGACGGGTGGACAGGACCTTGGCATCGGCCTGACACATAGCCCCTGGGGCTTCACAGCTAAGACGGGCTGCGTTCCCCTGCACTGAGGTAAGCAAATTAGTTCTCTGCTATTTGCCTTTGGAAAAAGAACTCTTACTCTTACCATTTTGCACATGGAGAAAGAGGCTTGAAAAGCATCAAGAATTTTCAGAAGAGCCAAAAGAACCACACTTGCACTGCAAGCCCTTCTGTTTTGGGCCACACCATTTCTGTCTGAAATCAGAGAAGCCTGTTGGCGGGCAATCCCAGTTTGACACAGAAGGCCTCTGGAGGCTTAGCCTGGGGCCTGACACCTCACAGGGCTGTGAGGTCAGCCTTCAGTGTGTGGTCGCTCTATGGACTTCTAATTGTTCTTTTCCCCTGTTCAGACACACGAGAGCACATTTTGACCCCAAGTGTGTCTTCTCAGATCCCACCCATACCCGGTGGGCCATATGGCACAGAGTCCCAGCTCCTCTCTAGCCTATAGAAGGAAGGAACAGTTCACCAGGGCTTGTCATAACCAAATTTGGGGATTCCCTTTGGAAAGAAGCACAGAAAGCAACTAAAATGGCAGATTTCACAAAACCTTTCTTGGGAACACCTGTGCGGCAGCCGGCCTAGAAGTTACCAGAAAAACTGCTCAGAGCTTAGTTTCAGGGGAACAATTTACACAGTGATTTGCATTTTTAAAATGCTCAGGTTACTTGGTACAAATGTGTCTTAACTATAGACTCATTTTCAAATTTTACATAAATCCTGAACTAGTTAAAAAATCATAAAAACTCTTAAAGAAGCAGTCAGTAGACCCTGCAGTGACGGCAGGAAATTAGCTGTATTGTTGAGGAACAGATGGTTTACATTATACAAACCCTTTAGGCTAAACTTGTTTAGGTCTGGCATATTGTAAAT
Organism: Panthera uncia; assembly: GCF_023721935.1. NCBI lineage: Eukaryota > Metazoa > Chordata > Mammalia > Carnivora > Felidae > Panthera > Panthera uncia. Next base: position 52,927,829 of record NW_026057585.1, read on the forward strand.
TATATTTTAGTAATGAAAGTGAAATGACCTCTGCTTGACCTCAAGTGGGGTTTGTCTGTTTGAACCCAATGTCGTGGAAAACTATGAAAGAAAATGAAGTCATAAAGTTTTGGCAGCTCAATTTTGGCTCATTTCAAGTTAAGGGGTTATAAATCTGTTTAGTTTTTGTTTGACAAGTATTTGTCATACAGGGATGTACAAAATGTAAAGAAGTGTAAAATACACATAAGGCACAGTGCCAAAGTAAACTAAGTACAAAGGAAAACTGAAATGAATAGGGTCCTGGGCTCCTATCTCTTTATCACTCCTTCCATTAGTTGAATGACAAGATGGGCTCAGTTTATTATATGCTGTAAGGCAATTAAGTACCTTAAAACTGAAACAGGCTTTCAGTTTAAATGTTAACATTTTTGCTTCTCAAAGTAAACACACATCTGCCTCACTGAGGTTTTAAAAATTCTATAATATGGGGTGGGGGGAGAGGAAGAGGAAAAATCAAAGTTGATGTAGAAGTTGATTTGTTATTCTAAAATCCGAATCTGCTTCTTTCCTTAGAAATTTTTGAAGAGCAACTCTATTAGGGTTTGAATGAGCTCTTCGCAGGAGGAAAAAGAAGGGAGAACATTTTAGATGACAGTCATTTAGATGTGAGTCAGATGTGACTCTTGTGGTCCTGTCTAACCAGCCGATGGAGGCCAGGCTGATGTTGGTGGCTTCCTTCACCCGAGTGACAAATCCTAAGTGGGGACATGTGATGCTTTTAGATCTATTACCTTTGGATATGAAAACAATGAACCAGGAGTAGGGTTTTTTTTGTTTTTTTTTTTTTACATTGTAATTATATAGGTGGTAGATGGATAAGGAGGACAGACTCAATGACTTTATCTCTTTCCACCTTTGAGAAGTTACACCTTAGGTGATAATACATTTCAAATGATTCCTCTGGGTGACAAAGCTTATGACTAACCTGCCATTTCCTGCCCACTCTACATAAGTGATGGCTGTAGGGAGAGGGGGAGGATTTCGTGATGGCCAACATTTGCGTGCAGCAGGGATCCACGGATTTGTGACTTTGGGCTTCTAACCTGAACAGGGTATGAATGCTTTACTTTTGAGCCCAACTTGAAGCTGGACACAGATAAAAAGCTGAGTGACATGAGGGGGAGGGAAACAGAACCCAGAGTGGTTCTCCAGGACAGGAAGGTGGCTCCAACGGCAGATACTAAAAAAGAACTGAAGTTGTATTCATACAATTGACTCAAACCATCCCCTGTAGTCCCTGCCTTCCTTGTAGTGGTTCCTTTCCCACGCCCTTTTACAAATCTCATTTGCTATACATTTGCTGATTCTAGCCAGACCCAAGTATCTTGAGGAGATGAGCTACAATGGCTTGAATACAGTGGCATTTTTCCTCAGCCTCATTAAAATTAGAGGGGGATTTGGGGTAAGAGGACATTAGCAGGTCCTTTTTTTTTTTTTAAAGCAAAGTTCTCCGTGAGATCTATATTCCTTGGGGGACTGGCTTGCTCTCTAATATCATCTCTGATATAGACTATATCAGCATAGTCTAATTCAGAGCAGGCATTGGAAGCCCCTGGAAGGCTTGTTAAAACACAGATTGCTGGGCCCCACTTCCAGAGTTTCTGATTCTGTAGGTCTGAGGTCCTGCATTTCTGACACGTTCAGGTGATGAGGATGCTCCTGAACTGAAGGCTTCACTTCAAGAACCAGCGGAATATGGCTTTCTGGGTCAGACAATCACTAGCAGTCTGGATCTCTACTCCTTGCATGATGAATGACCACAATGTGTCTGAAGAACCTGGTTGAGCAATTTTGACTTATAGGAGCCAGAAAAACTAATACTTTGTTTCAGAAGATGCTTGGAAATGCCAGCTAAAGAAAAGATAAGGACCACTGACTGGTGTTTCCTGTATTTGTATTCTGCTACTATCTTAATGAGATTCAAGGCTTTGAAATTAAATCACTCTATCGCTTGGGCTATGTCACCAGTTTATTCTATTTTCATGTGCAGCCTGTGGTGGGGGATCTTTTTTTCATAGCTGGTTCTATCAGTCAGTCAACTGATACTGTATATGCTATATGCCAAAGAGTATACATATAGAATAGTATATGAGGACCCATGCAAGAAGCATGAAGAGTAAAGACACAGCTCTTGTCGTAGATGTCTGTAATCTTGAGTTTAACAATAGCTACCATAGATTGAATACGTGTCCTGTGACAGACACTGAGACCATAACAAGGCCTAAGAGCTGATTTTGGAGTGCTTATATGTTAGGCTGTTAAGTACTTTGTACATATTAACCTCTTTGACCCTTACAGCAACCCCATGAAATTGGTCACTCTGCCTATTACCCCCATTTTGCAGGTGGAAAATATGAGAAAGAGAGTGATTGCACAGCTGGTAGGTTGTATGTTGGACAGCAGAGTCTGTCTTCCCGGTGACTTCTCTAGGTGTTTCGTGCATCAGCTTGTTTCATCTTCATCACTATCTCATGAGATTCATACTGTGATGTTCCCATTTTATGGATCAAGAAATTAAGAGGTTGCTTAAGAAGCACACCTATTAAGTGGTGATGCCAAGATGCAAATTCAACTACGTCTGCTCCAAACCTGGAGCATTCTTCCAGCAATAACTGGCAATTTTCATTTTGATCCTTAAAGGGCTTCACCATTTTAAAAGCATGAAGCGCACTGGTAGAAGACTGGAATGTCAAGGTATAGTTGCTCTCGGTCTCTGATCTAGATCTTACTCCTATTGATTCTCTGTTGTCCTCATTAGTTGACTGGGACAAGTGAAGAAACCCTTTCCACAGCAGCCTTTGCCTGAGCTGGGCACAAGAGCCCTGGAGAACATATAAAATAGAGATTTCTTAGTATCTGGACTTAACTGTTGACAGAACTTGCTTGACTCCAAAGCCTATTTTCCATTCTTGTGCATTTCCCTGGTTCTGAGGTAAGCAGTGTTCGAATTGTAAAGGAATGGACTCTACTCCTAAATGGAAGTGATTATGTTTTAAAAACTTAAAGGCCACAGGCATTCATTTTGGGAGGTTATGGACATTCTCAAAGACTACAGTCAAGCTAAGTGCCTTCCAGCTAAGTGCCACCAAATTCTGGAGGGAGTTTCAACCAACAGTTTGCCACATTGGCCCAGAGTTCAGCTGCACTTCTCTGGAAGTGATTTAACTTCAGAAGCAGTTCTTTTCTGTACGACGTAACTTTCTGATGGTTACTTTGAATGTCTGGTGGTGACCAGGGTTGATTCTGTGGTGGCTACTTGACCATGTCAGTGGGAGAGCTTCTATCCTGCCTGGAAACAGGCAGAACAGAGGCCAGTAATTTCAATGTCAGCTTGAGCCACCAAGTGCTCATAACTTGAGCTCGTGTGTTTTGGTCCACCCGAAAGTTACGGCAGTCAAGTGAAATGGGGAAGAACGTGGGCTCTGGACCTGGGCAGACCTGGGTTCAAATTTTGGCTCTGCCACTTAATAGTGGCATGAAGACTCACTTTTCTTACTCCCAAATCAGGCTTAAATTAGCACCTACTTCATAAGGTCATAATGGAGATTCCATTGAGATAATGTCTGTGATGTACTTTAGCTTATCGGCAATACCACTTATAATATATCCACTTCTAATACTCATCCTCCCCACAAGTAAAGTTTCTACAGATGTAGCTTGAAGCTGAAGCTCTGTACTGGAAGCCTCCCAGCCCTAACCATCAAACCCTCTCCACCCTGACGGATTTTATCCAGGGTGTCAACAGGGTGTGTGGGGCAGGGGATTTATGCTAACTCAATCGGAATGGAATACCAGAACTGTCCAAAGAGCTACCTCTAGTATCTTTGCTGTGCTTCCCCTGCCTGTCTCCTCACCCAGCTAATGCTGTGGGCTGCTGGGTCCTATAGCTTCCTCCCAACCCACATTATCCTGTGCACAGCATTTGGTAGTTGACTGAAATATTTGTGGCTGTTTGTATCATCACTGTACCAAAACAATAGTAACTTCTAGAAATCAGGTTCCAGTGAAGTGCCAGACACACTATCTCAAATTGTCAAAAATATCGGATGTGAGAGTGATCTGCCTACAACATCTGTCACCCCATTGATCGCCAGGGTTGATCTGACTGATCGGACTGCCTAGCGGGTGTCCCCTTCCTCCCTCACCACTCCATGAACATCCCTCCTGAAGCTGCCTGCTTGGCCAAAGAAGATGACCTTCCCCGATAGAGAAGGACTGTTCTTTGGTCAAGGGTATATAAGAAGCTGTGCTCCCTGGCTAGAACCTCCAAATAAGAAAAAGAAAAATCTCTAAGTACTCTTTGTGTCCTTGTGTTTTTTAAATTTTGTTTTGCTTTGTTTTAAAGTTTATTTATTTATTTTTAGAGAGAGGTGTAGGGGGAGAAGGGCAGAGAGAGAGGGAGAGACAGAATTCCAAGTAGACTCTGCACTGTCAGCACAGAGCCAGACATGGGGCTCGAACTCATGAATTGTGAGACCATGACCTGAGCCAAAATCAAGAGTCAGATCTTTAACCAGACGCTTAACCAACTAAGCCACGCAGGCACCCCTATTTGTATCCTTGTTTTACAAGTGAGAAAACAAAGGTTCAGAGAATTTGCTTAAGATCTCATGGCCAGTAATCAATGGAACACAGATTTATAATCATCTCTCTCCTCTCAGTCCTTGCCCTTTGGAGTATAACAAACTACCTCCTGGAAATAGACTAAAAAAAAAAAATGTGGCTGTAAAGGTATGTTAGGCCTGGAGATTATGGATCCTTAGGTGCTGGGAGCAAGGATTCTATAGCTTGAGATGTGTCCTTCTAGATTAGGGAATGTATATCAAGTGGGAACTAAAGCAATGCCAGAGGATGAAATCAGCATGAGAGAGAGAGAGAGAGAGAGAGAGAGAGAGAGAGAGGAGGGGGAAGAGGGAGAGAAGTAAAGAGGAACTGTAGGAACCAGTGAAGGAAACAGAGGGGATAGGAGGAAAGCCAAGAGAAAAAGTATTTCAAGATGGTGGTTCAGAATGTCCAATGCTTCAGGGAAATTAAAGAGGATAAAGACTTGGAAAAGGCCATTGGGTTGAATTACATCACTGGTGATTCTGTAGAGGGCCCTGTCAATAGAATGATGAGATCAGATGTCCGGGGAGACAAAAGCTTTAAGGACTGAGTGAAAAAGTTTTCGAGGACATTTTAGCACCAAGTGTGGTGACACTGGGTAAGGTCAGGGGCTCAAAAGGGGTAGCCAGGCCATAGTAGGGCTTTCTAGATGGAAGTATGTTGTTGGCAAAAGGGACAGGCCCAGAGAATATAATCAAGTGTCAGTACATTCAGCAACTACTTTGGCTGGAAAGGAAAAGGAGAGAGGAACTTCCTGGAAGTGAAGAAACAGAGAAGCTGGCAAGAGATGAGGGTAAACTAAGAAAATAGAGCCACCAACTTCAGAAAGCTAGGCAAATCTTGCTTTCCCCAAGTGTTCCTGATACCAGCCAGCCAGGAGCTGCAGGAGTCTGACCCAAGGCCTATTCAGGCCTTGGCTGTGCCCCCCCCCCCCCCCCCCCCCCAAGCCCGACCCACTGTTCCTTATCCTCTATTCTCAAACTCCTCCATCTCTCGACCCATCTATGCACCAGAGTCCCACGTAGGTGAGTCACATGTCTCACAGACAGAACCCCCCCCCCCAATCCCTGCCACTGTGCTTGAGTGGGAGGCTGGGCCACCTTCCTCACTCCCCAAGGAGACTGCTCCACAGCTTTTTCCCCTTACTGACGATGCCCTGTTTTTCAGACACGTGACAGTTGGGGAGTTGGAAGGAGAGGCAAAGGAAAAGAATCCAGGAGAAGGGAAATTAGGGTTTCCCAGGCTTCTTGGAGAAGGTTCATTTTCCACAGTACTTTAAAAAAACACCCACTTGCATTGTAAAATTTGTAATTCAATGTAGAAAAATCCTACTTAGTTCATGCATCACTAGAATACTCATCAGGGAATTTTAAAGATGGAAAAGACAGGTTATCTTATCCAACTGCACGGCTTGAAATCTGCTTACCAAAATAAAAAGAAAACAAACTGACAGTAACTTATATGAACAGGGTCTATTTCATTCTCAGAACTGCTGAGAAAAGTGACACTCAGGCCAAGTGACTTCTCAGGGCCATGGGGCAACTGCAGGTGGAGCCATAGGGGTGTCCCCATCTTCTGACTGCGCACAACTCAGAGTGGAGGTGCCTCTCTGGTCCACTGGCTTGCTTTCCCCACAGGTCAGAAAGAAACTCAAACCTCCTTGAGGTCTAACTTTCAATTGCTTCACCTGCCTCTCTAGAGACTCAAGCCAGGTCTGTCAACCAGTTTGTCCTTGACTGCTGTTGTCCCCTCTGGAGGGTATGGGTTTCTAATCTCCCTGAGGAGCTTCTTCTTAATCCAAAAGTGTGTGTGTGTGGGGGGGGGAGGGGTTTAGCAGCTCAGCAAGTGGACAAAGATGGAAACCATTTAAACCCCGAAGGCCATATTCATTTGGATCAATAAAAACCCTGGAGTCTCGGACTTTTGAATTGACGGAGGAGAAATAAGAATAAGGCTTGGGCAGACCAGTTTCCATGCTTCATTCTTTTACATCTCAGCCTCCAAATATCCTTTTGATTTTACTCTGGTAGGGTGTTTGTTTTCAGGACTTCTTTCTTTCTTTTTCTTCCTTCCTTCCTTCCTTCCTTCCTTCCTTCCTTCCTTCCTTTTTTCTTTTCTTTTATTATGTGTGTTCTTTCCTTCTAGATTTTATAGGTACATGTATTATTTATGTGTCAGTGACCTTTCAAAGCACTTTTAGAGATTGACTGTTTACAGTTAGGAATTTTCTTTAAGGTCTACAAAGTCCTTTGTGCTTTTTCCAGGAAAGGCACTCAGTAAGAACCAAAACAAACAACAGAATAATTCAAATTTGATTGGAGCCAAATCTCTTAAGAGAGTAAGACAAAGAGAGCTAGCATTTGTTTTTGTTGTCTCCTTTCCCCCTCCTCAACCCAGTCAAATATTCTTGAGCCATTCCTACATCCAGTGTGGTTCAGAATTACTTGAGGGACGTTTAAGGCTGAATTTTAAGCCCTGGGTTGGAGAAATCTTGGCACTGGCAGATTTTGCAAGGGACACTTCAGAAATGATGAAAACAATGTTTACTTCACCAAGTCTTTGGGAAAATCGGGCCCAGTATATTTCACATTTGTCTCTACAACCACAAAGGGTAGAGGACTATTACTGCCCTGGCCAAATTTCACATGCCTTTGGCAGGATTGGAGCTATATCATTCAGATGTGAGGCTGTTACACAAGCCTCTTAAGGATTTATCACAAGCCAGGGTGATGCCTGTGGTTAGTGTTCAGCCCAAACTGACCAAATGGAATCATATTTAGTTGTTTGCCTGACCCCCTCCCACTCTCCCTTCCCAGCATGATTTGTTCCGTGAAAAAGTTATTATGGGGTCAGGCAAGAGCAAGGACTTTATTTAGTCATGAAAAATCCTATGTTCACATTTCATCTCTTCCAATTTCTAGCTCTTTGATTTTAGACAAGTTACTTAATCTGTATGAGTCTCACTTACTCTGGTTGTACAGTATGAATAATAACTCCTATCTTACAGAATCATTGTGAGGATTAAATAAGATGATGACTATGAAAGTTCCTGGTATAGTTCTTGATTTGTATCAATTTGTATCAGTCGACCCACATTAGCTTTCTCCACTTACGCCAGAAAGCTCTCTGAGACCTTTATCTGAAAGACTGCATAAATCCAAACCATCATGCCTATTGGATGTCATGCTTTGCAAAACAAACCTCGCTAAAAATGGAACTGAGTTGCAGATTGAGGCTGGCCTACAAAACTGACAATTTTCCCAAATGGAAATGACTCTTCCCATGGTTCCTGCCATAGCAATGAGGAGCCTGCCCCTCCAGGATGGTGGCTTTTGCACAGTGACCAACCCCATCCGGGTCTCTCTCATCCAGAGTTCTGGCATTTCTAAGGTTTCTCAACATTTAATAACAGAAATGACAGGGAGGGGTGCCTGGGTGGCTCAGTCGGTTGAGTGTCTGACTTCAGCTCAGGTCATGATCTTGCAGTTCTAGAGTTCAAGCCCCACATCGGGTTCTCTGCTGCCAGCGCAGAGCCTGCTTCAGATCCTCTGTCCCCTTCTCTTTCTGCCCCTCCCCAACTTGCGCTCTCTCAAAAAAAAATAAACACTAAAAAAGAAAAAAAAAAAAAAAAGAAATGATGGGCTAAGACTCTCACAGAATAAAGACTACTGCACTGGAACTTTGAAGTATGGGAAATGTAAAATGTCAACTAGGCATTACTTCACGAATATGCAATCAATCTTACCCCTCTATTTTCTTCTAGTACCATGTAAGGATTAAATATGACATTATATCACATGCTGTAATGTATGTAAGCTGACTAGCTGGCAGCTAGGATGTCACAAACAGTTGAACCTCCACCTTTACCTGTCCCCCAAGCCACTTAGTAAACCCTGTGGTCTTCACGTTTTCTTCATTTTTTTTTTTTTAATGGTAAAAATTCCCACTTAAGAGAACTATGGTTTTGCTTGGGACAGAATACTTAAAAATGAATTTTTAAAATTTAAGAAATCCAGAAACTTTAGGAAACAAGGTTTCTATGGGACTACAAATAGGACTACAATAGAAAAAAAACATTTTAAGACTTTTTAAATTAAAAAAATCCACTGCACAGCAGACTACAATCAGATGAGGGCTATGTGTCAGTCCCAATATGCAGCTACATCTACTTACAAGTTAAAAGAATTAGTTAATTTGAGCATGAAGACATTTTTTCCCCTAAAATTTTATTAAAGTGATGCATCTTCTCTTTATGAAAGCCAAATGAATAATATGGCCACTAACCCACAGAGAAGACAAATATTTGTAGAATGAGTGAATGAATGTCCTATGGAGTTGGGATAAGAAGAAAAGACGGGCTTTTTGGAAGTTTTCTAAGTTATTTAAATGAAATCTTTTTGGTGAGAGGGCTGGGATTGAGGTTCTGGCTTTGTGGAGAGAAAGCCTCTGTTGTGTTTCAGCTTTAAGATGTGGTGTGTGCGCTCCATTTAAGGTAAGGGCTGGTGACCCTGGCTTCCTTGCCAGGACCTAGAGCAGCCCACATGCTGAAAGATGAGGAGGAAAAACAAAGGAAGTGGATTGATTTATCACAGAGACGAGAAGGCTAAGGTAGGCTATCATAAAACAGTATTCAAAGATTATAGGAAGGACAACACTTCTCTTTAAATATACTTAAACCAAAGAGGAACAGATTTAGGTCAGGCATTTAACCGAACTTAACTCCTGGGTTAGGATTTAGGTTTTGTTGTTGTGGCAAAAGACACATCACATAAAACTTAACCGGTTTTAAGTGTATAGTCTACGTATACTACTGTGCAATAAAAGGATTTTTTGATAGTGAAGTTAGTAAACCATGTTTGTTTGCTTTTTTTTTTCTCTGTTCATCTCTTTCAGTTTCATTGGAAGAGTATGGTATTTCCTTCTTGGAAATTTTGAAAAATAGCTCACATTCTGAATCCTTAGGAGAGATGATGTCCTAAGGATTCTTTCTAGCCCAGACTTGATGGTAAGGCAGCCACATGGCTGGCCCAACACTGACATGCACACACTGACCAAAGAATGCTCTGGCTGCCTTGGATACAGTTAGAGATAGATATGCTGAAAATGAACTCTATAGCTTGTCAACTCTGATCGTAGATCATTTGATTTCTAAGCTGGGGAGGGTGATAAGTTTTGCTTTAACCTGAAGCCTATAGAATATATGCAGCTCTGTACTGCTGATTTTACCTTGGGTTTATATGCGTTCAGCATTGACATCTCCACATTTTGACCTCTGACATGTTTCGGTTGCCTCTGGACTGGCGGTGATGATGACTTTTGGTTATTGCGGCAGACGCAGATAAAAAAGAAGAGAAAAGCAATGGCCAGAGGAATAGCAACACTTGGCACCAGTATGTACAAGATCTCCATTTTATTCTTCTCCTTGGAGCCCTTCGAATCTGGGTACAGAAATAGAAAAGAGCAAAAGTCATTCTGGTTCAAATAACATGTATAATATTACATTGCGTAGTTTAAAATGACCTCCTATTCTTCTATACACACAAATTCACTGGAGAAAAAAGGAACCATTGCTTATTACAATTTGTTTCTATCAAACCTTCAACATAATTTATTGAAGTTTAAAAGTTTAAAGTTCAAGTGTTTAAAAATTGCAGAGGGACATTATGAGGCCTTTGCATGTGTGTGGGTCTCCCTCTGATCTTGCCTCTCTTTAGCAGCAGACCTGCATTTCTCTAACACGTTAAAAGTTAAACGTCATGTGAAAGGACTGGATACACCTAAGGGCACTGATGTGGGTCACAGGGCTCTTCTACAATTGGCTGTTAGCCCAGAATCAACCACCACAATGTGATGTTCCAGAAATCTGCCCTTGTCCTGGCTGGTTTGGATTTACAGGGCCACTCCTGCACCTTCCAGAATCAACATCACTTAAGAATCCTGGTCCCAGTGTCCACAAAGCCACTGGCCTGAGAACATGGGAACCTGACTCAGTCTCTGATGAGCTGTGTGGCCTTGAGCAAATCATTGTCCTGTCTGGACCTCACTTCTACTCATCTGCAAAAGTGAAGTATCTATTTTGGAAAGTGTCTACAATTTCCTCAAGCACAGCATCACTGCATAACCTGATGCTTTTTTGAAATCCAAGAATTCCTCTTAAATGATTTCATATGAACGCAATAATTATGAGTACTAACACTGTGAAGTATATTTTTGAAATCTTATATATCTACTCTGCCATTGCTAGGAAAAGTATATAATATGTATAGAAAGACATGAAGCATACTTCTTAAAAATGGACTTGAGTCTGACCTTTAAATTCTTTGGGCATATGTTAATAAATTATTTGACTGACCAAACAAACACAAGAATTATGGGCAGTAATTAGAGGGGTTACATAATGCATGCCCTGATCACCAATAACCTCATTGGCTATCTTGCTTTAAGAAAAATCCAAGGTATGAAAATTCAGATTGACACAAAATTCAGAGATGATTATTTACTTAACATAGAATTAACCATGTATCCATTCACTCATCTTCCCACTTGTTCAGTAAGTCAATAAACAAAAGCTACTACTGCCAAGGACTATTCTAGGTACTGGGGATATAAAATTAAATACGATATGTCCTTTGCCTTTAAGGAGCTCATGGTTGGGTAAGGAAAACAGAGAAAAGGTAATTACAATATGTTGTTAGAAATGCTGCAAGGGAAGTATGACTAGAGTGGTCGAGAAACCCAGAAAGTCTCTTTAAACAGTGGCCTTCCCTAGTACATGTAAAAGAGAATAGACTATACATCATTCTTGCTTGCATGCACCTGCCTTGGGAACCTATTATTCAGTGAGATATAGCAGTAACTAAATCACATTGCCTTCTCCCTACATAAACAGACTCAATACATGAAGTTAGGGAGGGGCACCAAAACCTGGGTGTTGGCACTGTGCTGTGGGTTAACCCTCAGAGGGATTTGGGGAGGAGTAAAATATGCTTATCAAGAATAATAAACATAACAGCTTTAATATTTACTGAGTGTCCTCTAGCACAAAATCATGTTAGCTATGGGCCAGGTACCGTTGTAAGTACTTTTCATTAACTCATTAATTTTATCCTCACGACCAATCCCATGAGGCAGATGCCATGCTTATGGCTATTTTTATAGGTGAGGAAGTGGAGGGACAGAGTGGTTAAGTGACTTGCCCCAGGACATGCGGCTAGTAACTCAAAAGCCAGGACTCCTCCCCTGTTGGTCTTGCTGTAATACCTCCTACTCTAGAAAGTCCACTACACTGCCAGTAATTTGACAATGGCTATTGTCTGGCATCCATTTTCTTATGGTAGGATTTCTCTTGTTTCACAGAGGTAGGAAGGAGGAGGGAGGTCTGAAAGGTGGGGAATGACACAGAAGCTTTGCTAGATGTGCTGCCTTTGCACTCCCCACTTTATATACGGTGGCAGGTAAACGTATAAGCCAGGCATCTCTGGAGACCATTGTAGTCATTCTTGTCTTTGGAACTCAGTCTCAGTCGCTTTCGTAACAATTGTGTCTGCATGTCTGCGAGTGGATGGACAGAGAGAAAGAAATCACATGGAGGGGCATCTGGGTGGATCAGTCGGTTGAGCATCTGACTTCTGCTCAGGTCATGATCTCACAGTTTGTGAATTCGAGCCCTGCTTTGGGCTCTCTGCTGTCGGTGCAGAGCCTGCTTCAGATCCTCTGCCACCCTCTCTTCCCCTCCCCTGCTTGCTCTCTCTCTCTCTCTCTGTCTCTCTCTCAAAAATAAATAAACATAAAAAAAGAAATCACATGGAAAAGTGTTTACCACAGGGCATAGCAGATGGATCTTCTATAACAGGAATATAATAGATCTAGAATAGATTATCTAAGATCTGTCTATCTATAGACACTTTAGAGACAGTGTGGCAGAATAAATGAAGTGTATGTCTTAGATTCAGAAACCTCTGAAGACCGACTTTGTCGTCATCTATGTAACTTTCATTAGGCACTTAGCCTCTCTGCGTGAACTCATCTATAAAATGAGACCAGTAATACCTATTTCACAGAATTGTTGTGAACAGTAAATGAGGTAACACAGAAAGTATTACTCTAGTACCTGTTAAAACTAAATCACTCAATGTTTATCCCTTACCCTTAGAGTAGAAAAGGATTCAGAGATAAAAACTTTGGGCTGGAAATTCAAAATAACCTTAAGCAGGAAACAAACTTTCTGACCTTCACCTCCTCATTTATTCAAGGGGAATGATAATTTGCTCTACCAATCTTATTTGCTTCATGTGAGAGATGATGTTCATGACAAAACTGCAGAAAACTGAAAACTGCCACACAGTTGTTGGATGCTATGACTATTAACATTATAAAAACACTTTCAAATTTCTCAGTACCCAGTGTGTGTGTGTATGTGTGGAGGGGATCCCTCTTGTTATTCTTGGATTTTCAGTGAAATCATTATAAGGGTAATGATTACAAAAGGAATGAGGTTAATTTAGTACTCATGTAGTGCTAGTCATTTTTCTGGCCCAGATTTTTAGCAACAAGAGAAAGTAGGGATCTCACCTGTCTAGCAAACAAAGGAGTTCTATTCTGTACTCACTCTGTATCAGATTATTCACAGAACGCCTTTGATTGTAAACGGGAGGTCTGGGACAAATCCCCCTGTGGGTCTGCAGGAGAACAAACTTCAAGAAGCCGGATCTTTAAACACAGTCAAACTTGGCTCCTTCTGATTACACTGAGGATATGCAAATGAGCCCACAGTGTCTTTTTGCCAAGTGAAATAATCAAGCAGAACAATATGTGGCCATGTTGGAAGTGACAGAAAACAAATATAGACCTGTTGTAAACCTGTGATACAGCACACTCACTGTCCCACACACACCTCTCTCTGCATTAGGCCAGAAGGGAGTCAGTCTGGTTCAAAAAATTTTATATAAAAGCTTTCCACAGAACAACAAACCCTACTCATGGAAAATTAGAAAATGAACATTTGCTCACCTTCTTTGAACAGCCTATCATTTGTATTCATTACTTTAATCAGGTACTTGATGTTCTCGATTTTACATGTAGGTAAAAGAAGGCTAAGAAAGAACAAATAATGTGACAAAGCTAGAAAGTGGTAGGGTCTGGGTTGGAATGCAAGGCTGTCTCCCTTCGATGCTTTAATGCTTTCAAAATTCTATTACTAATAAAAATTAAAATACCATATGGAATTGTTTTCCATTATTCTCCTTAAGATTCCAAGGTTCCCTTTAATGAGGACTAATATCTGGTGGGGAATCACACTATTAAACAGATCACATTAGAACAATGGACACTATTCTTACTATTCACTTTACAGGGTAATGGACACCTTCAGTGCATTACAAAGGAAACTGGCTGAAAATTAGAACGGTGAAGATTTTTAATACTTTGAAATAACTGTTTAAAAGTTAAATGCACATATTAGTTACATCAAGTTAAATACTTGAGATTTTTGAAACCAACTATTTAGTCTGGATCACATGATTAATTTCCTTTTAAAAATCAACAATTTGGTATCAGAGTTCACATCTGACATTCCTATTTTTATTTTTACAAAGATATTCAATACTTTGATTAGTAATTAAATATAATGGAGAAAATACTCCTTTCTTATCCTGAGGCTTAAAACAAGGTAAACATGACTTCTTATTCAAGAGGTACTTTTATAAAGTAAAACATCACCTGGGATATTACTTTGAGTTAAAACAAAAAAAATTGTTAGATCTTAAATACGGCAAAGGTGGGAAGAAGTCTTATAGAACCTTAGGATTCCAAATAAAGTAAAATAAAATAAACAAGTTAAATTATAATCTTGTCTGAAAAGAAATAAAAATCAGAAAAAAACAGGAATTGCTACCATTTATTAGTTGAAAACTACAAACTAAGTGGGTCTGTAGCAGATAGGAGCCCACACCAGTGATATTTAAGCACATGCCTGGAAGTCATAGGAGCAAAGGGGAAACTAGGCCCTTAGTTGGCAGGCTGGGTCCACCATTAGGTGGTCTCTTGATTTAATGATGAAAATACTAAGTAGATCACCTATTGCCTTATATATTTTCAAATTAATTCTTAAAAAGACTATGATTGGCCATATATAGTGGTTAACATTTTTTTTTCTCTTCAGCAAATGTTTTAACCACAATAAGATAGGGACAGTAACTCATTGGTGAGCACTTGAGAAAAATCTTAGTAACTAGAATCCACATGAGTTCACCAGGAGTGTCTATAAATTCTTATGATCTCAGCTTTCTCTATAAAAGGAAAGAGTTGGGCTAATCTTTTCTCTTTAATTGAAAAAAGCTTAATTATGGCAAAAAATTAATAACATCTATCATCTTAATCATGTGTAAGTTCAGTAGTGCTAAGTGTATGCACATTGTTGTACAACAGATCTCCAAGACTTTTTCATCTTGCAAAACTGAAACTCTATACTCATTGAACAATAACTGCACTTATCCCTCCCTCTAGCCCCTGACAGCAACAAGTCTACTTTCTGTTTCTATGAATTTGATTATTTTAGATACCTCATATAAGTGGAATCATAAAGTGTTTGTCTTTTTATGACTGGCTTATTTCACTCAGTAAAATGTCCTCAAGGTTCATCCATGTTTTTACATGTGTCAAACTTCCTTCCTTTTTTAGGCTGAAAAATATTCCACTGTATGTAAATACCACATTTTCTTTATGGATTCATCCATCGATGGGCTTGCTTCCACCTCTTTTGTGGAAGCTATTGTGAATAATGCTGTGATGAACATGGGTGTACAAATATTTCTTTGAGATCCTATGTTCCGTTCCTTTGGATGTATATCCAGAAGTAGGATGGCTGGATCATATGGTAATTCTATTTTTAGTTTTTTGAGAAACATCCATACTGTTTTCTATAATGGCTGCGCCATTTTGCTTTCCCACCAATAGTGAACAATGGCTCTAATTTCTCCACATCTTTGCTAACGTGCTATTTTCTTCTTCTCCTCCTCCTCTTCCTCTTCTTCCTTTTCTTCTTCTTATAAAATAATGGGTCCTAATAATGGGTGTGAGGTGATGTCTCATTGTGGTTTTGATTTGCATTTCTTTAATGACACATGATACTGAGCATCTTCTCATATATTGTTGGCCATTTGTATATCTTCTTTGGAGAAATGTCTGTTTAAATCCTTTGCCCACTTTTCAATTGGGCTACTCTTTAAGTGCCAAAATTCAATCATTTTTATAAAATTAAATCTCTCTCATTTCTGAGAGGATTATTTTAGAGTGAGAGACCAAGCACCTTTAAACTTTAGCAAGTCATTTGATCAAGAGACCCAAGATATCCTTATGGACCTAAGATGGAGGGCTAGATTATAATGTCATCAGATAAATTTGAAATTTACCATGTGCCTGTACCCTATAAGGGTTAATCATTAAATCAACCTCAAATTGTAGAGAGCTAAGCTTGTGCCAACCTGCCTGTTTGACATTATCATTAACTGCTTGATGATGATACATTTATGAAACTTGAAAATGACCAAAATCTAGGAAAGATCCCTGATTATAGAAATAAGATGTATAGAAATAAAATATACAGGCTAAAATAATGACCCAAAAACAATTGAAATTTTACAAATAAATATTATAGCTTGCAGTTACGTTAGAGTTCTTGCTTAAAGAATCCCATGATTAAGCAAATCTACTAAATAATTTTTTATGTAACAAAACAAAAAAAAAAAAAAGAAAAGAAAAGTGGAAAAAGGAAGACTAATAAATTTTAATGAAGACTTGAAGTCTCAGTTGGACCCAGTAATAGCACAATGAAATTGCTCCAAAAATTTTTATATATGGCACTTTTAGCAAAAAAACAAAAACAAAAACAAAAACCAAACCAAACAAACAAACAAAAAAACATTCATTGGCAATACTGAGTAATGATAAAAAGTATCATGGTCCTTTTCTACCTTCACTGATTTAAAAATACCAAAAAGGTCTATTCTAAGAGCCATGTTTTTAAGAAGGGCTTTAAAAAAGCAAGAAACATTCAGAGGAAGAGGAAGATGGGTAAGGAAAGGTTGGAAGAGCTACATGCTCTTTAGACCAAATTAAAAATTAAATGAAGGATGTAATAGGTACTTTGGAATTTGGATGATAAATGACACCAGAGGTTACAAACTGGATCTAGTACATAGATTTGTTCCTTATTAGTTTTGTTTTTGTTTTTTCTAATTTGAGTTAGTGGTCAACAGTTTTTAAAAATGAGGGGATTTCACATAGAAGTTTTGATTTCAGACTTACAAATGCAGACTTTGAGCAGTGGGAGCCATCCCACAACCTCTTTGGGGTGGTGAGATGTCCCTGTCTCTGAAGGTCTCTGGCAATGGTCAAATAGAGCCTGGATAGTTTCTATGGTTCCTCCCAAAGCTCTCTGATTTTATAATCTGATTTGACATACCTTATTTAGACCCCTACTGTACTTTTGGCTTTCTTGCGAAGTAACTGATTTAAAGTTAGTGATGAATATTTAGTGATGAATATTTTTCCCTGAGTGTCCTCAGATCCAGTATTGGTCTTTTCTCCTCAGCTCTATGCTGAGGCTGACTTCTATGGACAATATCCGTGGGCACCCTTGTCCTCTGGCTTCCAGTCAGGTTCAGCCAATGGGAGACATTGGCAGGACAAGAAGAACTGCCCAGGGCAAGAAGAGTATGGTTCACATGTTTGTTCCCAGGCTTTCCCCTTGCTGAGTTGCAGAGGATTGACTGCCTCCCTCTATTAAAGGCCAGAGCCTTTGAACAGCCCTCTCTTCAGCCTCAGCTGTGTTCCACAAGGTAAGGTAACCAATCATTCGTTTGACTCCTCAAGCCTTGGATAATGCCTCCCACTTCTGCTAGCCATGGGTCCTTCACCTTATTGGTTTCTCCTAATTCTGCCAACACCTTCATAAACAGTCTCTTTATGAAGTTCTCCATAGTGTGTCTGCTTGTCCCTTTTGCTTTCTGCCAGAATCTTGGCTGATAGAAAGCCAATAGCAGAGATCACTGTGGTGTTGTATCAGAATTCTGTCACCAAAGGGTTAAAGTGACCAGGAGCCCTTCCCATTGGCATGGTGGTGGGCCAAAAGAGTTAAGAGCTTCCCAGAGCTTATTGCTGGAGCAGCTGACACACTGGGTACATGACTCAATATATTTTGAGAACAATAAAAATACCTTTGAGAAAAATTAATTTATGGTTAAAAATGTTTATGGAACATGACTTAGTTATAAGTTTTGGGTAACTATTGTTCTTTACTTTGTCAAAAATGTATAGAGACTGGAGAATAAAGTACATCTTGAAAATCTCTGTAGCATAAAAATAACTCTTCCGGAAAACTTCAAACCATACAAAGCAGTGCTCTATTCCTCCCTCCGTTCCCCCTCCCCACCATCCAATTCACTGTAATGTTCAATTTTGGTTTGAAGAAATGGCTGAAAGACAAATTGCCTTACAACAGGTCTTCTATGAAATATGGGAGAAGGCTGCTGACAGAGTGAGTTAAAAACTGCAGTGTTCGCAATCTGGAAAACATCTGCCTTGCCCCGAACTGTAAACCACCACATTGTAGAAAATGGTTTGTGACAAAGCAGAACCCAGGGCGGGTGTTTGTAAGGTTATGGGACAAGTCAGGGCTATTCAGGCACAGAACTGGGCAATGTGCCCTTTGGCAAACTGTTGCAAGCCAAGGACTTAAAAGGAAATACAAAAGTAATAGGCCAGGTATGAAAACTGCAAGTGGAGCCAAATGGCCCACTAATTTTTTTTTTTTTTTTTATCATTGGGCACTCTATGGTGAAACTGGTTGAGGACTAAAACAATACCGCTGCTTGGAAGTTCTAGTTGTTTGGTAGAGGTCTCTCAGATGTGCTAGCCTGGCTGGCGGAAGAAACGTGGCCTCTAGACTTAATCTACAGTAGAATAAAGGACGGAGGTTTGAAGAGGAAAACACCACTACAATCAAGATTCAGCTTCGCCATACAATTTGAGAGAGGAACCAACAGAAGATCTCAGATAGCCGGGGGAGAGAGAAAGAACGTTAAGTCTTGTGGTAGAATACAGCCAAAGTCAAATGGTCAGATCATGCAAAAGCTGCTCCCAGAGAAACAGGCCTTTTCCATGGATCTGCCCCCAGGGCTGCATAGAAAAGCAATGATAAGGGCTACAGTGAAACTGTGAACCTGGGAGGTGTGCCTAGGTGCCAGTTGGAAAGAACATAGGCAAATGTTTCTTTTTCGACGTAGTTTCCACCCAACCCACAGTATTTGGCTTGGAAGGTGGCCACAGTGACTAGAGGTAAAGGCGTAGTGAATGAAGGTTTGCAGGCAGGATCTCAGGGAAAATGGCCAACTCTGAGGACTGGGGACGTGGGGCTGCCGGGAAGGGAGGAGAGGTGGATTTAACGGGAAATGGGCAAACATTGCGAGCCCTGCGTGGAGCTGCTGGGGGAGCTAGTCCTCATCAGGGCTGAGGCTGAGTGGAGCACCTAGGGTCTCTCAGAGTAGATGACTTCCTGGCTGGGGCCCTACTCCTGCATGTGTGGAGCTGCAAATAAGAAAATCAATGGACAGCAACCCAAAGACCTAGATAGTTCATAGTGATCAAAAGGAGGAAAATGATAAAGCATCGTTTATTCCTCTGAATAACCTAGAATTTGTACTTTAAGGTAACTGTGCCATGGTGAACAGAAGACTGGACCTAGAATCCTGTGGACCTGGTTTGAATCTTGGCTGTAGTAAAAACAACATTGCCTCAGCTTCTCCATCAGTAAAACGGAGAGGATACCTTTATCCTGTGGTTATTATGAGGATTCATTAATTCAACACATTTTATTAAACATCAGCTAAGTCCCAGGCCAGATGCTGGTGTTAAGGAACCTGGCACAGTGTTCAACAGACCACAGTCATAACTAAAATGCCAAGCATGTAACGGCGTACATAAATTGTCAGAGCTATAAGACAGTGTTTAACGTGATTCATACTTTTTCCATCAGATTCTTTCACTAGATTGTAGGCTACATGAGGGCATGCTTTGATCTACCCTGTTCACAAAGTCTGAAGCATAGTAGAAGCCCAACACAAACTGGTTTCAGTGAGTGACTAAATAAATAATTAACTGTTCGAGTTGTTGTTAGATGCCTGGGATAGGGAGGAAAAGACAGGGAGGATGGGAGGTCAGGTCTCGCCCAAACTATCTTTTGTCCTGTCACTTCCTCCAAGCACTGGCTTGGGCACATGCACAGAGTCCTAGCCAATTCCCAGAATTCACAGCAAACATATTTGGTTGTGTTTAATTTTATGTTCTGTCTTAAAGCGAAAGTTTGCAGATAAAACGGTCTGTGGCAGACCGTTCTCAAATGCCTTTATTCTAGAAAGTACAACAAATGCTCACATTCTGCATTTAATTAGGCCTCAACTCCTTTTAGCCTTACTTGGTTGAAACGAAAACAAAAGTTATCAGTAGGAAAATGAGAAACCACATGGAGATTTTGAAATCTCCTCAACTTTTACTTAACTAAAGAATGCAGGAACATTCCCATGAGATTCCATCCCATTTTCAGAGGGAGAAGGGAAAGGACTCATTTCAAATCTGCCCCACACGATTTCAACTCATTGTAAGATGAAAAGTTATCCTCAGTCTCTCTCTCTCTCTCTCTCTCTCTCTCTGTATATACAGATACACCCATACATAAATCATAGAGTACACAAGACCAGCTATAGGTTTGAGTCCTGAGTTCATTTCTTATTAACCATGTGGCCTCGGAAGTTATTTCACCTCTCTATGTCTCTGTTTTCTCTTCTAGGGTAGAATAAAATGCAACTCACTGGATTACAGAACTATTATACATGAGATAATGCATTAAAAAACTCTTAGCACGGTCTTTGGCTCATTATAAACACTCAATAAATGGCAACTGCTGTTTAATGTTATTGTTTTTTTTAAGTTTATTTATTTATTTTGAGAGAGAATACTAGCAGGGAAGTGTCAGAGAGAGAGGGGACAGAGGATCTGAAGAGGGATCTGTGCTGAAAGCAGTGAGTTTGATGTGGGGCTTGAACTCACGAACCGTGAGATCATGACCTGAGATGAAGTCGGACTCGTAACCAACTGAGCCACCCAGGCACTCCTGTTTAATGTTATTATTATTATTTTCTTAATGTTTTTTTAAATTTATTTTTGAAACAGAGAGAGACAGACCATGAGCAGGGGAGAGGCAGAGAGAGAGAGTGAGACACAGAATCTGAAGCAGGCTCCAGGCTCTGAGCTGTCAGCACAGAGCCCGATGTGGGGCTTGAACTCACGGACTGTGAGATCATGACCTGAGCTGAAGTCGGATGCTTAACCAACTGAGCCACCCAGGCGCCCCTAATGTTATTATTATTTTATAGTTTAAATTGCATAATTTTTTAATAATATATACAATATACTATATTATATAGTCTAAATTGTATAATTCCTATCCAGTCTCAGGGTTCCTCAATCCTGGCACTGTTGACATTTTGGGTTGGATAATTCTTTGTGTGGGTCATTCTGTGCATTGAAGGGTGTTTAGCAGCCTCTCTGGCCTCCACCCAGTAGAAACCAGTAGCATCTCACAACCCCACCCAGGAGTGATGACCAAAATATCTTGAGACATTGCCAAATGTTCCCCAGAAGGCAAAACTTCTGCCGATTGGGAAGCAGTGGTATAGAACAAAGAGCAGTAAGTGTCCTAGACATAGCAGACCTAGTTTCTATTAGTTGATTTGTGGTCTTGGGTAAGTCTTACCACTTCCCTGGGCCTTGATTTACTCATATGGTGAAAGAGGGCAGGAAATTCCTACTTTATCTTTCATAATTGTGTAAGAATGAAAAGAGAAAAAAAAAATCAACTGCCCTAAACAAGTGTTATCAAAGTGGGATGCTATTATGATTAGGTTGCTAGAGGTGGTCTATCCAGGGGCAATTCTGAGAAGCCTTGCCTGGGCACAACAGCTGATGCCAGCCTGTTTTCTTTTTTAATTCCCACACGGGGGAGCCACTGGCCTCTCAGCAGCTGCTTCCAGATCACATGTCAAGTGTTCCCAGTGTCTTTAATGGATGTCTTTGTGGCTTGGCTTGAAGAATTCAAAAGGAACTGTTTTCTTTCAAAATGAAATGAAAACGTTCTTTTTAATAAAAATTATTATTGTAAGTGGTGAAAACTGCCTCGTCTTCTCTAGGCTTAACATTCTAAATCTATCTCACATGACTAGACCTAACCAGTCATCAGAATGTTAACTGTGTCCTCTGCTGATTGATATTCAGAGAGAAATACCCTGAGTGTTTCTAACATCACTGTACTGATTAATACTGTAATAATACAGAGTAATACCACGATGGATTTCCTTATTGGCAAGGGAACACTTTTCGATGTCCTATCATATTATGAAAATCTACATACTGGAATTCAGAGGTGAGGCCTATTGTTATTCTTTTATTTATTTCTGAAAAATCTTTAAATGGGAGATAGCAGAGTGTTTGGGAAAAGAGCATGAGCTTTGAGTTTGGTCAGAGCTATACGTAGATAGATGAGAGTCCAAGGTCTAATCTCACCATTTGTGTGATTTAGACAAGTCCTTTAGTCCTTCTGAACCTCAGTGGACTACATTAATAACACCTACCCCACAGGGTGGTTATGAGTTTTAAATGCATACAAATACGTAAAGCATGGGGCACTGTGCAGGCACCTGGTAAGTGTTCTGTAGATGTAGGTGATCTTTCTCTCTCTGTCCAGTCTGAAAGACTGTTCAAGGATTTCTTTTATCCCTCAGAGTGTGTATTTGGTCTGATTGCTTCAGGAAGGTCATTGACATGAAAACAGTACTTTTTAGATAGAACTTAGAGTCTTGACTATACTAAATTAATTGTAATAGAGCTCGAATCAGCTAATCAACAAATTTTCCAGTTTATGAACAAATTATCTCCCTTCTTCTGTGGGGCGTTTGTTGGAAATCAAGGGTCAGAAGTCATCTAAAGGACAAGAGCATTTACCCAGAGTGGAGTGAACAATGTGTTTCTTCCTTAAAACAATTCATTTGGTTTCCCTGAGGACACATATCAGTATTCTGAATTATCATGGTAGAGTAGCAAGAAGGTGAGCTTAGAGTCAGACAGACCTGCCATTTACCAGCAACATAGGGTTAATAAAATACCTGTCACAGGGATGTCTGGGTGGCTCAGTTAAGCGACTGACTCTTGGTTTCAACTCAGGTCATGATGTCATGGTTTGTGAGTTTTAGCTCTGTGTCGGGCTCTGCAGTTGGCAGCACAGAGCCTGCCAAGATTTTCTCTCTCTCCCTCTCTCTCTGCCCCTCCCCTGCTTGCACTGTCTCTCTCAAAATAAATAGATAAACTTAAAAAAAAAAATACTTGTCACAGTGCAAGGGTGAGTATAAATAAAGCCCATGACAACCCCAAGTACCATGCCTGGCACATGGAAGGTGCTCAGTGAGTATTGCTTTTATCCTTGACTCTCTTACAGATCTTTGTACCTTAACTAGTTTAAGAGAAGAGGTGGAAACTAAGTAAATGATTATAAATCTACATTTTATTTTTATTCCTCTCCTATTAATGTGGAATATAGCATGTGAGAAAAGTCATGAGTTACTAAGAGCAAACCATTTAAAAAATACAGGATAATTTGCTTTGAAGTTTCCAATGGTGGCTCTGGAAGAGTTTTACATCATAATTTGTTCTTTATGCTGCATATGAAGGCATTTTAAAGTCCAGACCACAAAAGGGGTCTGGTCACCTCCTTCTCAAACTTGGCATGTTTAAGCACCCATAAAACCATTTTGCAAGAGAAGACACTATGGTAACAGGTAACACATAAGAATGAAATTATAAAATAAGTTTCCCAAATTTTCATCACTAAGGTTTCTTTTTAACATTTTTATTACTTCTTCCTATGGACCTCTTTAGTATGTTTTAGCTTCCTCTTCTTTGTTCCATAACATTTGTGCTAACTTCTATTGTATCATACACACTGCATTGTGATTGTAATGTGAATCACATTTTATTTCTCTTTCAAACCCCCTACTCCACAGTGGGCTCTCAAATAATATTTGCTAAACTCAGAGCAAACATTCCTTATGTAGACTGCATACTAATTAGAGTAGATTCCTCTTTATATACTGCCCAGACAATAATTATAATAGATAATATTCATTAAGCATTTACTATCTTCCCGATTTCCTAGAATTTTTCAGTTAACAACTCATTCATCCTCCCAGGTGGATATCATTATTAGGTCCCTGTTATTGTTATGGCTTTTCCTGCAGTGACATCGTACTCTCCCTCTATGCTGGGGAAACCCAGTTGACATCATCTATGAGAAGAAGGACCAGGAAGATGAGTCAGTTCCAAAACAGTCCCAAACTCCAGGTTTCACCCTTGCTTTCATGGTCTTTCTCCTACCCTCCAAACATTTTTTCTAGACAAAAACAAAACAAAACAAAACAACTCCAAAAAACAGAAAACAAAAAACTGATTCAGGTATTTCATTTTCTTTCCACACTTCTGCAGCATAAAAGGATGACACAGAAGACACAGTTTATCTACACTCTGCCCTGGATGACTGAGTAATGGGTGCACTTGGACATGGACCATTGCAGGTAATATCTTTTACTACATAAATGACTGTGACAAGTGGTTTCACGCCTGCACCATTTTCCCTACGAACCACAATGGTTGCAGGAATAAGGCAGTTTCCTCCCCGAGAGTGTGCATTGGTACCCTAAAAGGTGTTTTATGCAGAAACAGCAAGGTTTACCTGTCTTAGAAACCCAGTTTGAGACCAAAAAAACACTATCCATCTCCTTTGCCCCTCATAGACTCTCCTAAGGGTGGGGCGGGGGGGGGGGGGGGGGATGGAGAGGGGATTTTTAAAGGTGACTGAATACATTAAAGGCATTTACCACATGCTGGGATGTCACACAGGTCAGACTTAAAGTTTTCATCCAAGGTGAAGCACCAGGGGGCCTCCTTCTGATTCCCCGGATTGCGGCAGTAGGAATGGCCTCCATTCAGTTCTGGGAAACGGAGAGCGGTGAAGGTGTGCGTGTGGGGGTACTGAGAATTCCACGGCTGGCACTGGCGCCCTGATTTGGTCACGCTGACAGTCCCCCGGTAATCCACACCTGTGCTGTTATAGCACTTGTGGTCTGAAAAACAGAAGAGAAAGGCCCAAACTGAGAGCAAGAAACAGGAGATGCTGGAACTTCCAGCCAGCCGTTTCTGGAGGGAAGACGTGCAATTAAGCTCATGGCTAAGGCTTCCCTGCTGGTCAGGGGCCATGTGGGCAGTCTCCCTGCTTGCTGGGCTGGGACATAGGTCCTGCCTCACAGTTACATTCCTGGGAGGATTTAAAGCTTATGCTTCAGGAATAAAACCAGTCCTCCACATGCATTTTTAATACTGAACACAGAAAAAAAAAAAAATCAGAACTGGGGGCACAGGAGTAATTTCCTAGTGAATGGCTCAGGAAAGGTTCAAGCTGAACTGCTCTTTCCATTTCTGCTTGATGTCTTTAGACATGAATCGTGTGATAAAGAACCTAGTTCCCAGCAAATGTTCATTAGGAGCAGTGAATTATGAGTTTCTCACAGGAGTTGGGGGCACTGTGTGCTGATGCACTGGATATTCGTGAAAAGCAAATCCTCTCCCCAGGTGACCACCATGGCACTTACTTGAAAGCACTGTAAAAATCCATTAAGTTGAAATTAAAATATGGAGGGGCAATGATAAAATAATAGTAATAATAATAGTAATGAAGATATCACTATTATTATGTGCTAAGCCTAGTTCTAAGCATTTTAGATGCATTAACTCATTTAACTAATAGAATAATATTAAATACCAAAAGGAAACTAAAAAATTACCAGCAAAACTTAACTCTAGGTAAATGGAAAATTACAGAGGAACAGAGGTGAGAAGACAGTGGAGAGAGGCAAGCCCCATGTATATATTTTAAAAATTGTGGTACAGTACACATATCGTGAAATTTATCGTTAGTGTCTTTAGAAGATTCAAAACATTGTGCAACCTTCACCACTATCTCATTCCAGAACACTTGTATATCATCTCAAAGGAAACCCTATACTCGTTTAGCAGTCACTCCCCACACCCCCTTCCCCTGGTCCCTGGCAACCACTAATCTGCTTTCTATCTCTATGGATTTGTCTTTCCTGGATATTTCATATAAAAGGAATCACACAATGGCGTCTGGCCTTTTTCACTTACGTAATACTTTTCTTAAGTTTCAGCCATGCTGTAGCATGTAACAGGATTTTATTCCTCTTTATGGATGAATAATATTTCATTCTATAGATACACCACAATTTGTTTAGCCACTCATCCACTGCTGGACATTTGGGTTGTTTCTACCTTTTAGCCATTGTGTATAGAGCCGCTATGAACACTTAACACACAAGTTTTTGTTTGAACACCTATTTGAAATTCTCTGAGTGTCTACCCACGAGTGGCATTGCAGGGTCATACGGTAATTCTATTTAAGTCATTGAGGAACCAACAACTATATTTAAACATTTATTATCGGGGTGCCTGGGTGGCTCAGTGGGTTGAGTTTCTGACTTTGGCTCAGGTTGTGATCTCCTGGTTCGTGAGTTCGACCCCCACATGGGGCTCGCTGCTGTCAGCACAGAACCTGCCTCGGATCCCCTGTCTGTCTCTCTCTGTTCCGCCCCTGCTTGCATGCTCTCTCTTTCTCTCTCAAAAATAAATATTAAAAAATAAAAATAAAAATGCATTCTCTTCATGAAGCTTCTTTTTTTTTATTTTTTTAATTTTTTTTTTAACGTTTATTTATTTTTGACACAGAGAGAGACAGAGCATGAACGGGGGAGGGT
This sequence comes from Panthera uncia, assembly GCF_023721935.1. NCBI lineage: Eukaryota > Metazoa > Chordata > Mammalia > Carnivora > Felidae > Panthera > Panthera uncia. The sequence goes on from NW_026057585.1 coordinate 52,954,402, forward strand.
CAGAGAGAGGGAGACACAGAATCTGAAACAGGCTCCAGGCTCTGAGCTGTCAGCACAGAGCCCGACGCAGGGCTCGAACTCACAGACTGCGAGATCATGACCTGAGCCAAAGTCGGCCGCCTAACCGACTGAGCCACCCAGGCGCCCCTCTTCATGAAGCTTCTTAAAGATAGTTACTGCATGTAATCTACCATTGAATGCTAAGCCCCCACACAGTATTTAGCCCATCGGAAGGTAATCTGACTACCAATATGAATCATTACTACAGATCAAGGTCCAGTTTTCACTGTGCCATGGGGTTGCTGGCCCCCAGGCAGCACAGAAGGTCAAGAGTCACCTACTTTTATTTATGGGATCCGCCATGGGAATTCCAATCCGGATGCAGTTTGCGGCTTCGGGGCTCTCTGGCTGGGGGAGATCTTCACAGTTTGGTAGTTTCAGCCTCATCAGGATCATGGGATTTGATCTTGCAAAAATGTACTCTGTTTGACACAGGACGTTCTCCAGGATTTCACATTCATCGCGACACAAGTCCCGGGGCTTAGGGATGGATGAGGTTTCGTCGCAGTACGGGAAGGCATAGTGGCACAGGGAAGGAATGGCAAACTGAGAGCACTTATCAGATAAGTGGCTGGAGGTGCCAATCATGGTGAAGGCAGCTGGAAAACAAACACAGTTATTAACTCCCAGGGGCCAGGGTTTATCTCCTTCGGTTATCTAGTCAACAGATATCAGATATAAACACACACTGGAAGGAATCCGCTGTGCTCAAATAGACAAGGCCAAGAAGAGATTCAGTTCAGATGTCCAGGCAGCTTACTTTCACTGGCTTGAAAAAAAATCATTTTGACTACAAAGTTAAAAAAACAGGATTAAGTTACATATGTACCATTTCCTAATAAAAAGAATTAATTAGGTTAAAGCACAATATATTTTTCATTTTTACTACAAAGCAAAGAACTTTGTGTTTCATCCGGTACGTTTTATTAGTTTTGTGCAGCTTCTAAAACATTTGACAGCTGCAGGGCAGAACTTGCTTTATGCGGCGGCTGAGGCTGATCACAGGATTTAGATCTGTGTCTTGCCTCTGAATTGGATGACTTTGGGGAACTTGTCTAATTTCTTGTGGCTTGAATACTTTCTATTCCATCTTCTGAAAATGAGGCATTTCTCTTGGAGGTTCTCAAAAAAGCACAACTCAGTGGTTGCAGTGTGTGTATTAGTGGTCACTCAGCCTAACCTCTTATCCAGTTTGGCATCCATGTATAAAAAGAGTACTAGCGTCCCTTTGCAAACCTCCATTGACAAGAGCTTCTACCTCATTATAGATGGGTGATGAAACATTTACGTTGGAACTCCCATTTATTTTTGTGAATACTTAGTGAAGAGTATGTCAAAATGTTCTTATGTTAAGTTAAAATGTGCCTTCAACAGCCCCTCCCATCAGTCCTGCTTCTGCTTTCTGGAATTTCACAGAGTCCTTCCTCCTGAGAGCCTGAGGTCTTTAGCAAGGCAACTACAGCTTTCTATGGTTGCTTCTCCTGGTTGAATAGCTCCCCTGGGCCCCTCTTAGTGCCTTCAAATTCCTCATAGGACATAGTTTCTAGACTTTTTGCTGTTCTGTGTGCCTGCCTCAGGTTTGTTCTTGCCTCATAAATCCTAAGGTTGCCAGATAAATAAACTACAAGGCACTTAGTTACATTTCAATTTCAGATAAATATTTGGAACACACGCATACTAAAAAATTATCCATTGTTTATCTGAAATTAAAATATAACTGGGTGTTCTGTATTTTTATTTGCTAACACTGACAGCTTATCAGATTCTTATAAGGGCAATTTTAATGGCTTGAAAGGGTACATGGCACTGAGGCATCACCACACTAATGCAGTAGTTCAAGGCCACTATAACCACCAGAACCAGGGGTGCAAAATTGTACAAGGTGGCCTATATTACTTCACTCCTGCATTCTAGGAAGTGCTTCACTATTAGATTCAAAATATACTTTCAATTCAGAAAAATGAGGGGTAAAATATAGAAGGCTAGAGCAGGAAGAGACATATGATCATCTTGTCTTATCACTCACTTCACAGATGAAGAGACTTTCATGGAGAATACGAGATTTCCCCACAGTCACAGTAATGGCATCCAGAATTCTGGACTCTAAATTGTCTTAGCACTTACGGGACTTTTAGTCTACACAATGTTGTTTCCAAATAGTAAGCTCTTTGAGGGCAGAGATGTAACCTGGCTTATTCACCACACTATCGTGTCCCCAGCGCCCAGCCCAGTACCTGATATACCAGAAACACTAATAATATTTATGGAGTGTCTGAATAAATGAAAGACTTTTCAGAGCATCTTTTCCCTCTAAGAGCAATAACCTTCAATAAAGTATTGTTATGCACATTCCAGAGCACAGAGATCGTATCTCAGGCTTCTTTGTGGTCCTGCTCCTAACGCCTGTGCTTCTAACCTCCAACCCCTAACCCTTTATCTTTTGTTAAAAGAAGAGCTCAAGAAAACTTGCAGTGAGAAAAAGAGTTACACAAGGTATCAATACAATGTCATTGGCGTTACTTACCTGTGATCTGATTTTCTATTTCCCCTTGCATGTGCAAAGACTCCATATAGACAGTGCGGTTGCCAATAAATCTTGCACATGCAATCCCTCTGTATGGCTGACAGAATCCATCTTCTTCATACTCATCTCTAAAACCAGAGCACAAGCATTAGCTGGTGCAATATATCCACATTCAGTCGGCTCTGACTGTGCAATGCGCTAAACGGTCGCTAGGGGGAGAAGCTGGGCACATTATCCCAAAGACTGGGCCGAGGAGTCAGGCTCGGCCTCAGTTCCATCCATCACTTCAAACATCTGCTGGTCACGTTGTTCAAGTTTCCTTCACCCCCAGAAAATCATTCTAAGCACAAAAATCATCCTTAAATATGGGAGAAAGCACTTATTTTCGCAGCTGGTGGTGGGCTGGAAGATGATGTAGTTATAAAAGTAAAGAGGAAATGAGTTGGAAATCTGGGCACATGTTCTACAGTTTTTTGTTTTTTAAGCACAGATTATTTCTGCGTCATTTGCTACAAAGGCGTGGGTGCATTATCCACAAGACCCACTCCAACTGATGTGTCAATTAGGAGGCTCCGTGGGGTGAGAAGCTGGGTGCAGCTGGAAAGAAACCAGAGGGCAGTGCAGTTATGTGGCTCCTCACTGCTTAAGACCCATTATCTCTACCCTGCAGAGAGAGGTCCAGGCAAACTGTGGATCGCACAATTTCAAGAGTCACTAAATCCCAGGAAATCTAAAGAAAATGGCAATGGAAATCTTGCTTTCATGATTCCCTGAAAACTTTTAAAACAATCTTAAAGTTTTAAAACATTTTTTCAAGTTTATTTATTTATCTTGAGCAAAAGAGAGAGAGAGTGGGGGAAGGGCAGAGAGGGGGAGCGAGAGAATCCCAAGCAGGCTCTGCACCCACCGCACAGAGCCCAGTGTGGGGCTCGAACCCACAAACTGTGAGATCATGACCTGAGCCTAAACCAAGAGTCGGCTGCTTACCCGACTGAGCCAACCAGGCCCCAATCTTAAAAAACGTTGTTACCTCAAAATTATGATAATAAAAAGGTAGGGGGAGTAGATCTTATTCTGGAGACAAAGGGTAATGTGGCTAGTGACAGTCCCAGATAATGTGGTTAGTGACAGTGTGGCAAATGGCTAGAGAGCTAAGGCTAGAAAGTAGGACCCAAGATGGCAAATTCAGCCTGAAAGGATAGAGGCCATAATATCCTACAAGGGCCTGCGATAAACACAAGACAACAGAGTACAGAATAGCCAGCTGCTTCTCAAAAGCAGACCACGGCCAAACAAAAGGCCACCTGCTAGGCTTCTGGGCTGACTTCCACCCTGGATGCTCCTCTTCTGTTAACCTGGCTGGAACCACCAATACACTGTCTGAATGAAAATATTTTTCCTCTTTGGTTTCGTCTAAGTTAAAGTACTGTAGACCAAAGTCAGGAGAGTGAAATTGTCTTCCGGGGCTTAACATTGCATGTCCTTAGAATCTCTCCGAGTCCTCTGAGCTACGGTTTTCTTATCTATAAGAAGATAATAATTGACCTCTCAACCCTAGGAGTGAAAGTCATGAGGATCCTATCAAATGTAAAGGCTTTTAAAAAGTGCTATTCAGAGGTCACACATGCTTATTATTGAAGTATTTATGATTACCAAGGAAGACAGTTATTTAAAGGACAATTATTTACTAAGCTCCTACGTTGTAAAATCGACTGTAGTCAGCCTTGTGGCGCTAGACTTCGCCGCTTGGGGGTTCAGTGTGGGAGTCTAGAAAGCCTGCTCTAACAGGAAACCAGGTGAAAAAATCTGATAAAGCTGGTCATTAAAAGCCAGTTTCCAGTGGCTCTCTACTCCCTGTTCACTCTAACAGTCATTTTGAAAGTGGAGATGGAGAAAGTATCTTCATTTTAGTTCCCAAAACAGTTTGTATTGCAAAGCTCTTAAAAACTTAACCTTCAAGTACACATACAAATGGATACATCGTATACCTGACTTGAAGACATTGAAATTTTAATGTTGCAAAATCCTGCAAGCACTCCACATGTTTACTTTCATAAATCCTAGAGTAATGTTGAAGCCTTTTTGGCTTAAATTTTACTTGGGTTGTAAAATTAACCCCGCTTTTATTGGGTAACTAATACCATAAACCTATGGGGAGAAAGAAGTTTCTCGATGACCTAGCCTTGGATCTTAGAAACCAAAGTACTGAGACCAGAATGCACTTCCACACCACCCCCTGCTATGATGATGATGCTTTTCTATCCTTAGGCATTAGCAGAGCCCTGGATTTTTAAGGTGTCATTATGAGAACACTTCTTCCTCCCCCACGTTAAACTCTCAAGGCCTCAATTTATATCTCTTGGGAGGACAAAACCCTGGAATTACCCCCCGATATAAATCCCCAACCTACTGGGAGTTCCCATATTTTATGTGTGAGGCTTAGGCTAAACTTCTTACCACCTTTCCAGTTCAAGACTCTAAAAAGACTCTTTGAATACTTTTTTTTTTTTTAATAATAAAATGGAATGCAATTCCTTGGCTGCATATTTCTTATCAAGGGCTTAGAGCTGCAGGTGTAGTGAATTTTTGACTGCACCCAGAATTCCTGATATTCTGACCAGTCTCTTAAAAACAGATATGAAGAGCAAAACAAAACAAACAAACAAACAAAAACCCAGTATGTAATGTCATCTGCTAGGGAGTAGTTCTCAGCCCTGGCTGCTGGGAAGAATCTCCTCAGAAAGCTTTCAAAAATACCAACGCCTAAGCCCCACCTCAGACCTATTAAATCATACTCTCTGGGGATGCAGCGTAGTACGCATGCTTTTAAAAAAGCTCTCAGGTGATTTGACTGTGGTTGAGAACCACAGAACTAGAAAAACAAACCTCTATTAAGTGTCTGCCACTCTGTGCTGGGTACTATGCTAAGTGCTTTCTTCCAAGTAGCTCCTTATGTGGTATCATCCTTATCTTACAGAGGGAGAGATTCAAGTTCACAGGAGTCACTGGCTCAAATTCACAAAGCCAGTTATTGGTGCAGAAACAATTTAAACTTACAGAGCAAGCTCAAGCCATGACACCGTGTTGTTCGATCTATAATGATGTTCTGCTTTTCAATACTACTTTTACTTACATCAGCCTAATTATAAATAAGAGACGTTAAAATGAGCCTTTATTCTGTGCCAGAAACTGTGAGGTTTCACTGGCATATAGAATTGATATTAAGTCACTTAATCCTGACAACGATCTTATAAAAAAGGTGAAGGTGTGATCATGCCCACTTCACAGATGAGAAAACTGAGGGTCAGAAAGAGTGAAGACCTGGTCTAAATTTACACAGCAAGCAGAAGAGCTAGATTTGCCCCAAACTCGTGCTTGCAACCATAGGATACAGCTTTCCTCTGAACAGTTTGATTATAAAAGTTTTTGCACTGCTTACAAGGGCTTTCTGCTGTGAAGATGTTTTGGTGTCTGCTGAGGTGGCAAAAAGGCTTTCTTTTAAACATAGAGTCACAGTCACCTTTCCTGCTTTCCAAAGAGGGGAACCAATGCTCCTCCAACATTCATGAAAAGCTCTCTGCTTTTCATCAGCTCTCTGCTTTTCTCCAGCTCACACGTCTTTCATCATTAATGTCCTCCATGCTTAGCAAATTAAAAACATGGAGCACAAAGCAGCAAAAGTGCAAGGGCACTTGCAATGAGTGTGCCTGAGACTTCTTTCTGCACAGAAGAAGAGTGCATTGTGACAGGGAAAATGGAATTTTGCACAAGTGCCACCTACCTCACCATGATGTCAAGATGCAGGGGAGCTTTGTGATGGGGACTCAAGTTTCTCATAAAGGTAATTTAGTTATCACATTGCCAACCCCTGTAGCCTTCTAAGTTCACTGTGATAGGGAAGAGCAGACCCAGTTTGCCTTCCATCTCCAGGGTCTCCCCAAGGGGCCTATGAAGGATGATGGTCATATAGGGCTAAAAGTGACCACGACCAATATGGCAAAAGTAGGGGTATCCACCCAGGACCCACTGGAAACCCAGGAAAGGGAAATGCTACCACTGCAAGTGACAACCCAAGGGCGCTTTACAGCTTTAGAAGTTTCTGGCCCAATTTCTCAGGCCAGCGACCAAAGCAGAGAACGCTAAAGGTAGAAAAAGCACGTTGTATGATATGGGGCATTTGGAGACTATCTGTAGTTTGGGGAGCAGAGAGAAGGAAAGGGGGAGAAAGGATTGGTGGTAGATGGGGTGGGGGGACTGAAAAGATGCAGAATACCCCAAACTGATGTCCAAATGGAGTTGTGCCAATATTGGACTATGAGAGGCCCATGAGTGCTCTTCTCAGAGCTTCTAGGGAGGGCAGTGTCCAGGCTCTCAGAAGGCTGCCTCAATTTAAGGGACACAAGAGGACAAACTCAGTGGTTGTCCTACACCTATGATTTAAAAAGAAACCCTGAAATATGACTGCAAAACCTGACAAAATTCAAATGAAGTCTGTAGATTAGTTTGTGTCATACCAACAATAATTTCTTACTTTTGATGATCGCACTATGTTTATGCAAGACGTCAACATTAGGGGGAATGAGATGAAGGACATATGGAAACTCTCTGTACTATTTTAGCAACTTTTCTTAAATAAAAAATATTCCAAAATAAAAAGTAAAAAAAAAAAAATCTTACAGGATGGGAGGGGTGGGAACCTTACTGTGTGTAGACAGAACTGGAGATGTGGTGGGGTGAGGAGTTTAGGAAGGCCATCAGATGAGCTCATTGAATCTTTTTAAAAAATTTTTTTAATGTTTATTCATTTTTGAGAGACAGAGACAGAGCATGAGTGGGGGAGGGGCAGAGAGAGAGGGAGACACAAAATCCAAAGCAGGCTCCAGGTTCTGACCTGTCAGCACAGAGCCCGACACAGGGCTCGGACTCACGACGCGAGATCATGACCAGAGCCGAGGTCGGACACCCAACTGACTGAGCCACCCAGGCGCCCCATCGTTTAATCTTTATACTAACCTTATATCATGCCTTCTGGGTCTATCCCTGGGTAGTTGAATTCCCATCACTAAAAATTCACTTACTTGCGTGATGCTTGGCCTACTTCTAAATTCCAATGCTTCCAGGAGAGATGACCTATTTGGTCAGGAAGCCCTTAGTGTAGACTGATATTTGCTAGCTGTTGTGGGCACTTCCTGCAGCCTAGCAAGGAAGGCTGGGGCAACCAATGAGAGGTCCATGTGTGGAAGATGAAGGCAATCTTCCCTGACTTTACACTTAGATCTGGGCCTAGCTTCATGCCAGCATGATGGAGAAGACAGGCTGGGGATGGAGGGTGTGGGACTCATCAGTACAGGGCATCTCTGTCCTCTGGTTCATTATTCACTTTGTCACACAGTGATCTTTTCTTTTTTTTTTTATTTTTATTTTTATTTTTTTTATTTTTTATTTTTTAATATATGAAATTTACTGTCAAATTGGTTTCCATACAACACCCAGTGCTCATCCCAAAAGGTGCCCTCCTCAATAACCCATCACCCACCCTGCCCTCCCTCCCACCCCCCATCAACCCTCAATTTGTTCTCAGTTTTTAACAGTCTCTTATGCTTTGGCTCTCTCCCACTCTAACCTCTTTTTTTTTTCACAGTGATCTTTTCAAACATAGACCCAATCAGGTCATTTCCTGACTAAAATTCCAGTTTCCCACTCACTTCAGTTTCCTGACTGCAGCATGCAAGGCCCTTCATAATCTAGTTGCTCCCTAGTTTTTCAGTCTCGCTCCTGCTAGTCAACCTATGAACCTGATGATATTTGTCACATGAATGACTTTGCTAGTCTCAAAACAGGGAAGGTAATTTGCTATTCCTCTGGCTTGGCTTATTCTCTTCCTGAGGCCTGGAATGCCTTCTACCCTCTTTTCATCTTGTGAATGCCTTCTTGTCTTCAAGATCCAGATGCTAAATACCCCCATGAAAATGAGTCACTGACCATCCCCCCACCACCCCAGCCAGTGTCTTTATCACACCCCTCCCACACACCTCTGACTCCACATTATGTCTGTCTGTTTAGTGTCCACAACTCTAAGGCAAAGACCATGTCTGATTCAGCTTCCCTCCTCGAGGCCCCTGGCATAGCACACACCTCAGGAAACACTTGCTGAATGAGGCAGAGGCTGCTGCTAAGAACTGTCCTCCTCCAGATCTTCAGAAGTAGAAAAAAAGGCCTGTTGCCTGACCATCAACCACTGAAACAGATGTAATAGATATGGGGCTGTCCCAGGCTGGCCCAGTGACATGCCTGAGGCACCCTCCAAACTGGGAGCCACTTTCTTCTTTATCAGATTTTACACAGCAGCATGGGCAGGCCTAATAGACTTTTTGATGAGTTAGGCCCTAAACAGTTCCATTTTGGAGTAATAAGACCAGTTAAAATGCATGTCTCTCCTTAGTGGGAAGAGAATGGATGTAAAGGTATCTTGCTAACTATAAAATCTTACTCAGGGAGCCTGGGTGGCTCAGTGGGTTAAGCATCCAACTCTTGATTTCAGCTCAGGTCATGATCTCATGGTTTGTGAGTTGGAGCCCTGTATCAGACTCTGCACTGACAGTGCAGAGCCTACTTGGGATTCTCTGTCTTCTTCTCTCTCTGCCCCTTCTCCACTCTCACTCTCTCTCTCTCAAAATAAATAAATAAACTTAAAAAAGATCTTACTCAAATAAAAAAATAGTAAGCAGGTATTCAAACAAATACCAATATACAAATGTTCACAGCAGCACTATTTATAATAGCCAAAAAGTGGAAACAACCCCAAATGCTCATCCCCAGGTGCAGGGATAGACAAAATGTGAGTAGATACATGCAAGAGATTATCATTCAGCTATAAAAAAAGGAATGAAGAACTGAGACATGCTACAATGTGGAAGAATCCTAAAAGCATTACGCTAAGTGAGATAAGCCAGACATGAAAGGCCACATATTTTACGATCCCATTTATATGAAATGTCCAGAATACATAAATTCATAGAGACAGAAAGCAGAATGGTGGTTCCTACGTGGGGAGGGAGCAATAGGGAGTAACTACTTAATAGGTATGGAGTTTTATTTTGCTATGAGGAAAATACATATTTTTTTTAATTTGAGAGAGAGAGGGAGAGAGAGGGAATGAGTGGGGGAGAGGGACAGAGGGAGAGAAAGAAAATCTCAAGCAGGCTCCACACTCACCTCAGAACCCAATACAGAGCTAAATCCCGTGACCCTGAGATCATGACCTGAGCCGAATTCAAGAGTCCGAGGCTCAACTGACTGAGCCACCCAGGCACCCTGATATGATGAAAATATTATGATACTAGATAAGCAGTAGCAGTTACACAACATTGTGAAGGTGCTAATGAAGGTGCCAATGGCTCATTTTAAAATGGTTAATTTTAGGGGGGCCTGGGTGGCTCAGTCAGTTGAGTGTCTGACTTCAGCTCAGGTCATGGTACCGAGGTTCATGGCTTCAAGCCCTGTGTTGGGCTCTGTGCTGACAGCTGAGAGCCTGGAGTCTGCTTCAGATTCTGTGTCTCCCTCTCTCTCTCTCTCTGCCCCTCCCCCACTCGTGCTCTGTCTCTGTCTCTCTCACTCAAAAATAAATGAACATTTAAAAAAAGGTTAATTTTAAGGATATGTGAATTTCACCTCAATTAAAAAAAATTGTTTATATATATCCAAGGGACAAGGTTGAGGCACCTTGGGAGCGGGCCAATGGCTGGAATTTCAAGCTTCAGTTCTGGGGAGAAGTTTTGCAGACCGGCTTTGCACGTCGCTTCCAAGCAGACTAATCTGCTGTAAGCACTGGCAGTTTACACAGCATCAGCAGGTTTCTTTGTTCTGATTCTCATGGCTCTTCAACTGGAATGCCAAGAGGGTGGTCCACAAGCCTGCAGCCTCATGTATACAGACCGCAGTGAATGAAATAATCCAACACTTTTGAATATACCCCACTCAGTCCCTCTTAAGAGCTCCATTTTGAGCCATGAAGAAGAAATCACATCAAGCTGCCGGTCCTCAAAGCTCTGAATTTTCGTTTGAAGGAAAGCTATCACACAGCTCCAAGTAGTCCTGGGTGTATTATAGTATCCCCAGGTGTGCTCCAGTGAGCAGTGTAGCAAAGTGTGCGTTATTTTCTCTCGTTTGGGTACTAATTTCTTTTTTTTCCCTCCATCTATCTAGTATCAAAACATTTTCATCATTGCAAAAATAAATCTCCATACTCATTTAGTAGTTACTCCCTATGTCTCCCTCTCCCCAGCTCCTGGTAACCATCAATCTGCTTTCTGTCTCTATGAAATTACCTATTCTGGAGAAGCAAAAATAATTTACCAGTGCCTGCCCCAAAGACAGTCAAGGCCATAGGTAGCTGGAAAGTATCCCTTATAAAATTTGTAAATCAGGGCACATATTAGCTACTCAGTTAAAGCATAGCCATGGCAGATCCACACATCATGCCCCCCAGGCCCAGCTCTAATAACTGGGTACAAAGCTTCCCATCTCAGAAATAGGGTACTCCCTTGGGGGGTACAGTCACATCTCTTAAAGGTGAAAATCCACTGTCATTTATTTAAAAGGGGGAGGAATACATATACAATTAAGAATCCAAGTAAAGAATACAAAATGATTCTAATATGGATAAATGATCAGAGACACGGAAACTTTAAGAATGAATTAGAATCTGATGTGGTCTAAAAGTTATACCTCTTCAAAAATACTTCCTTCTGTTTCCTTAGACGCCTGGGCCATGAAGCGTCCTTGGTTAACTGCAAACCAGGAGGTAGGAAAATAATTTAATTTTTATTAGTTATATCTACCCATCCTCAGAGGAGGGGCATCAGGACAAACACAGGTAGAGACGTGGAACGAGTTGGTGGGAATGAAGGAGAGAAAGTGAGAGTCTTGGAAAGGGAGCTGTCTGGAGAGCCAAGAGTAGACTTTACCTCAGGCTGGCTGTGACTGAGATTACAGGTTAAATATGTGATTCCAAACTTAATTTAGATACTATGTTCTCTAAAGACCAACCTGTAAGTGGTCATCAAAGAGGGTAATGCGTTAACAGAGTTGACCTTTAAGGTCAGCTTTGAAAGCAAACCAGCCAATCCAGACCCATCAACCCAGAGGGGCCACGACTCACAGAGAGGACCTCAATCTAGAAGGCTGAGAACTCACCTAACTCTTAACATCCCTTCTTCTCTCCCTGGAACACCTCTGTGAGCACAAGAAATTCTGAGGTGACTGTGTTGGGTATCCTGTGCTGTTTCCCACACCTGGACACCAACAATTGTTAACACTAATTTCCTCACCAAGCGTCCCTCACTCTTTCTCACACCACTTTTCGGCTTTAAAAAATTAAATTTTAAAAGTTATTTTTTTCTTGGCCATGAACCATTAAAACAAACAGATGAATAATGTTCTGTCATAGTTTCCAGAGCAGCACATAATAGTTCCTTGTGTCCAACTTAGAAATGGGAAGGTATTGGCTTTGCTTCATAGCGATGTTTGAAAATGCAAGGGTTGCATTTCACTTTGGAAAAGGAGCAGAATTACCCAGGCTTATATCTCACAAATGTAATGTGAGGGAAAATTATGCATGTAATATATTGTATTCCTATTTAAACACACATTTGAAATGATAGGACTGCCCTGTTACCTATTTGTAAGGATATAAAGATCACTAATAAAAAGAATGAGTGATTTTTACCCTCTCCTATTTACTGAGGCTTTTGTGGTAGGTTAGACTGGGGTGTTTTTACTTTTCCTCCTGTGAAGGGTCTACTTTGCCCCTAACCTTAGGCTGGAGCTGTGAATGCATCGGTGGGACTTGGAGCCCCCAGTTCAGCCCCCATCCACTCCCCCCAAGTTCTCATTAGAAACTCTTTGGATGTTCTTTGGCAGTTCTCCAAATATCAGGCCCTCAAATAACCCCTAAATTTGCCCATTGAGAATAAAAGGAGTTTAGAATAATATGAAATTCACACATACCAATCTGGTCAGATTTTCTACCACAAATGTTATTAAGATTGCTTTGATTTGTTTTTCACTTTCCTTTTATGCCTTTGGCCATGGATTGAAAAAAGAAGAGGTCTGTGGAAAGAGTGGTAAAGGGAATTTAGGGACTGCTTAGAAGAGTTTAATTTCATATTGCTACTCAGAAGTGGGGTGAAACCCAATCCCCAGTTCTTGCTGTTCTGTTTCCGCTCAGCTTTGTTTCCTATCCCTTCTGTGGATGGCAGTTATGGAAGACTACCAGCCTCCATAAAAAGCAATGGTGGGTTTAATGCTGCCCCCAACCCCCAACCCCCAACCCAAAATAAGGCAATCAGAGGTGCCCATATCAGGTCTAGAATCTTACACATTAAAAATATTGTAGTAGAGGCAGAAATTCATGTTAAAATAAGGATTGATTTTTGATGCACCAAATGGGAATATAGTTATTAGACAAGCAGTATCCATTAGACTATATATAGGTCTCTGGAAAAGAATTGTTAAATCCAATGGGTTATTCAAGGAGGAATGTGGAATAGGGATGGAATTTGTGTGGGGGGGAGGGGCACTCATATTTTTGGCATTCCAGATACCAACAATATAATCCCTGTTCACTAGGATTCTACAATCTAGTAGAAGAGAAATTTAAGTGTGATAAATACAGTCTCTGTTCCCCTTTCCTTCCTTCCTCCTGTTCTCTTTCCATTCCTCCTCCTTTTCAACCAACAAGTTTTGAAGTGCTGAGTTAAGAACCAAAGAAGGGGCATTCAATTAAGACTCCACCTTCTGGAGGTGATAGCTTAAAAGATGAATAATTCAACAAATCATGGATTAAATACAATTGGCCCTTGAACAACACAGGGGCTGGGGAGTTGAAAATCTGTATATAACTTTTGATTCCCCCAAAACTTAACTACTAATAGCCTACTGTTGACCAGAAACCTCACTGATAACATAAACAGTGAATTAACACATATTTTATATGTTATAGGTGTTATATATTATATTTTTATAATAAAGTAAGCTGGAGAAAACATTATTAAGAAAATCATAATGAAGAGAAAATACATTTATAGTAGTGTACTATATTTATTGAAAATAACATGCCTAGAAGTGGCCCACAGTACAAACCTGCATTGTTCAAGGGTCAACTGTGGTAGGCTAGCCGAGGTAAGTGTAGTCAGAGGCAGAGTACAGCTAAATGGGAATAATAGGACATGAGAGGCAGGATGAGTCCAAGGGTCAGGTCTTAACCTGTGGAGTCTGGGCAAGTAAAGAGGTTCATCATTCCATTACCTTCTCTGTGCACTCAAATCTTGGATTTTATCTTGAAAACAAAGGGACACCACCAAGTGATGTGATTAGTAACAGTGTGGCAATGAAGGGACTGGAGTTCTAAGGTTGCAGATTATTGTCTAAGATTGTAGACTCAGCTTGAAAGGACAGGAGCCGTAACCTCCTACAAGGACCTGCAATAAACCCAAGACACAGAGTACAGAACATCCAGCTGTTTTGATGGAAAGAGCTGAGCCTGCATCAGAAGTGGCAGAAAATGATACAAGACTGCTGGAAGAGTTGGTGTGATAGGAAACTATGAACTCAGGCAGGTGCCATGCCTGTAGCTGTCCCCTGGGCTTACCAACTCATGAGTCATTCAGTTGGAATGGGACTTTGTAGGGCTCTGGTCGACCCTTTCTAAAGTTGAAAGAACCAAGAGTAAGTGGCTGTGTGAGTTGACCAAGTTCACCAAGTAGTTAGACAGAGTGCAGTGTAGTAGAAAGGGCAGGGCTTTGGGGACCCACAAAATACTGGGTTCAATCCTAACAGCTTCAGCTAGCTGTGTGTGGCCTTGGGCTAGGTATGAAATCTCTCTGAGCTTCTGTCTCCATATCTATTAAGCTGACATATTAAATAAGGTAACGTATACAAAGTATCTACTTATAGATAGTTGCTTATAAAGTATAATAAGGTCCCTTTCTATTTTACTTATTCTAGAAATATGTACTGATTTGCTTACTATATACCAGGCACTGTTCTAAACACTGGAGAGAAGAAAGCAGACAAAACTTCCCACCCATGTCATGCTTACATTGACTTAGATTTCTAGCTGGAAGTTCTTTATCCGATTCCTTTTTAATAATTTGTATCTTTCATTTCCTTCTCATTGTACCAAAGATTAATCATGTGTAAGATTATGCATGTGTCTGAATTCTGTGGACATGTTGGGGGCAGAAGTAAGTATGGCCTATGAAGTCAAAGAGGACTTAGGGAAGAGAAGTTTGATTAAACTGCCACCCCTGCCTGCACTTCGCCTGACCCCTAAACTGCCTCCCATCCTGTTACAGTGGATGGGCCCTCTGAGCTCCATTCTAAGTCCCAACCATTGGCTTGCATGGGTGGATCTCATCCCTTCTCACCTACTCATGGGCATGGTTCTGGCAATTGTTCCTTTTCTCTGTTTGTCACCATTTCTCCCCATCTCTATTGGACCATTCCCATGAATACACCAATGTGCTATAATATCTCCCATTTTTAAAGCAAATTCTTTTTAGACTGTGTTCTGCTCAGCTGCCTCCACATTTTTCTGCTCCCTTTTATAATAATATTTCTCTCAACGGAGATACCTGCACCTGTTTCCCCCAGTTCTTCCATTTGCTCTTGGATCTACCCTTTGCCTTGCCGTTCCACTGAAAGAGGTCTTGTCAAGGTCAACAACCTCCATGTTACTAAAATCCAACAGTAAACTTCCAGTCTTTATTGACCTAGCAGCAGCATTTCACACGGCTCATCACTCCTTGAAACACTTTCCTTCACTTGACTTCCAGAACAAGGTTCTCTCTTGGTTTTCCTCTTCTCTGCCTGTGCCTTCTTAGTCAACTTCACTAGCTCAAGATTCCATTCAACTGAGAGCCCTAGGCTCAGTTCTCAGACCTCTTCCTTCTACTGTCACTCCCTACCTGATCTTCCCATCTCCTACCTTTAAATGACCATTTCTGTGCTGATGAATCCCAAATTCATATCTCTAGCTAAGAATACTCTCTGAACTTCAGCCTCCATATCTCCACTTGGGTATCTAAAAAGGATTCAAACTCTGCATGTCTAAAATTAGACTCTTTATTTTCCTCAAAGACCATTCTTGCGTTCTTTCTACATCCCAGTAAATAATAATTCCTTCTTCCCAACTGGTCACAGCAAAAACTTTTGAGTTCTCCTTGACTCTACACTTTCCTTCATAATCCTTATCCAGACCATCAGCTCATGTTTTCACTTCCTTCAAATTTTATCCCAAACTCATCTTTACTGTTACTCTCTGGTTCAGGCCACCATTACCTCCACATGATCTTTTCTAACAGCCTCACAACTAGTCTTTCTATTCATATTCTTGGCCGATTCTCCACATGGCAGGTGGAGGGAATCCTTGTAGGACATAAACCAATTAATTTCCTTCCTCTGCTTCAACTCCTCCAATGGTTTCCCTTCTCACGCTAAGTAAAACTGGAGTCATTACAACATCGCTACATAGTCTTCTGCTACCCCCACCATTTCTCTGACCTCATGCCTATCACATTCCCTCTTGTCCTTACCTAAATGATTATTACCCTTTGCACTTAGTATCATCAGATATATGCTATACTAAACATTTTTGTTTATTGTTTATATACAAACTTTGTGAGGATAGGAACTTTGCTTGGTCACTGCTATGTCCCTATTGTGCCTAGAAAAGTGTCAAGTTGTTGACAAATTTTTTAAAAAAAAATTTAACGAGTGAATTAAATCTCCCTCACTTTTAATTTTAACTTCTGGGTGGTGGCTGCAAAGAGGGAACCTGAGTTCATCTAACAACATGAAATTTACAGCCAGTTTTTCTACTTTCCCTGTCAGGCCACTCAGCCTCTCCATGAATTTAGTTCTGCTGAATGGAAGGAACAAAGAAGACAAGAAGATGAAAAGGGGCAGCCTTTAAGAGTAGCAACATTCTAACTTGAAAACTAAATTGGCTTCCAAAGAGCTTCTTGAATTTGAGCCCCCTCCTCCCTCCTGGCTCAGGTGCCCACCACCCCTCAGCTGACTCACCACCACAGTCCCCTGACTGGGATGTCAGCCTCCAAGTCTTCTACTCTTCCCGTCCACCCTCTATGAGGCTGCCAAAGGGTCATGTAAAATGGAAATCTGTGTCATCTCTGTGGCTGACACTCTCCATAAACCACATTGCCATCCTCAGGTACACAATAGATATTGGTCACTTCAATGAATATAGGATGAGAAAGCCACAAACAAACTTCTTAGCTAGTCCAGTTTTCAAGTAACATTTTTTCCCCCCTTTCTTTATTTCTCCCACCTGCTTTCACAAGTTATTAAGTTTCTTCTCTGAGTTCAATGATATTCTCAGCTTTGAGGTAGATTTAAAAAAATAACCTCTTGCCCAAAGCCTTAGGAGTCACTCCAAATTTCCTGTTGTTTCCACTATGAGGAATACTATAAAGCTAATAAAAATATACATGGGAATATACACACATACAATTTAGTGGAAAAGACAAAACACATCTGCACAGACAATGCTGCTGTATAAAATGGCTATATGTACAGAGACAAGGAAGGAATTTACATGGAAATAGATCTTGATTTTATTGGACCACATGTCCTCCAAACTGTCCCAATGCTTAATAACAATACAGTAGTTAGATTAACATATTGAGAAAACAAGCTTGAGGAAGGGTGCTCACTTGTGTCACGTGCTGCTTAGAGTCAGCAGAAAGGAGAGAATTTTTTAAGCAGTAGTTGGAGAAGGTTTTCTGGAGAAGAAGAGGGTGGAAGAGGTAAGGGAGATATTTAAAGCCAGACAGAAAGGAGATGAACAAAAAAGGTTCGTCCTGGCAGTCTGGCTTCATACGAGCCCTCTCTATCCAGCAAGGACTGTTCCCACCTCCTAGATATTGACAGGAAAAATGTGGGCCAAGTAACATTTCAAGTTTCTCTAGGGCATTACCTAACAGGCAGGATGCTGGGACTGATCTTGGCATTGCTGAGTGGAAAAGTCACTGGGCTGGAAATCAGAAGGCTAGTAGGGTCCTTGGTCCTGATTTGTCTGCCAACAAACTTTATTTCCATATAACCTTGGATAGGTCACTTACCCTCTTTTGTCCTCAGTTACTCCATTTGTGTAATATACAAGTTGAACTATATGATATATTCTTTCCAATTCTAACCTTTTATGGTTACTCTAGTTTAAGCTTTCATAGTGTCCCACTAAGATGGTTGAAGTCTCCTCCTATCTAGTGTTGCTACCTCCATTCTTGACCCTGTAGATTGAACTTTCATGCTGTCACAGAATGAGCAACCTAATAGATCAGATCATCTCTTGCTAACAACTGCAGTGACTCTCCACTGCATAAAGTCCACTCACTGGTGGCAGTACTAGCATGTTAACAGGGATCATGAGGCCCTGACAGGCTGGTCCCATCAGCCTCTTCAGCTCCGTCTCCTGTCACTGCCTTCTTTGGAACTCTAGGCCCAGTGGTAAAGAACAGCTCATAGTTTCTGAATACACTACACGGTTACAGACATTTGTGCCTTGGCTATTTCCTTCCAAGAAACCCATTCTCACCTTTCTTCACCTGGCTCATGTTCCGGGTCAGTCTTACCATCTTTAATATTCTTTCCCCAAACCACCCCCCCTCCACCGGTTAGCCCATGAGCAGATATGCTTTCTCTAGCATCCTATACTTACTTTATTCTACTGTTATTAATATTGATATGCTTGTTCCTCTACCAAGCAGAATGTTCCTGAAGCACAGCAGCCATTCCTATTTTTGTAGTCTCAACACATCCTCAATCTCACTCCCAGCAGAGCCCAGTACATGCAACACCATTTGTAGAAGGCATCCAGTAAGTGTCTATGAAACTGCACTCTATACTTCTCAGCTATAGCTACATAGACTTCCTCCAGACTCAAACACCATCGGCCTTTGGCAAGCCCATGTTTGAATACAATCCCAAAGATGGACCAAGGCAGGTTGCATCCTTATTGCTTTAGAGCACTTAGCTAACTCCCCAAGAACTCCACAGCCCCAGATCTGTTAATTTCAGAGTTGGCATGTCAAAGAAAGGCTCACCACCTCCCACCCGCTCCCCCCAGGTCCTCTAACCAGAAACAAAAAGGTCTTGCAGCCCTGGGGTCCAGGTTGCTGTTCCACGGGGCTCGCAGTACAGAATTGTACTGGACTCCACAAGGGTATTATTTTAAGCATTACTAAACACCCCTAACCTATCAACTCCTGGCTTTGTAGTCATTTCCAGTTGGAATGTCTTGAGGCTGAAAAAAGACAGGTTTGTGAAAAGACATAAACATCTTTGGTGAGAGGTGACATATGTTTTCTCCTAGTGAAAGCAAGTCACTTCTGTAGATTCTGCCATTTTTGGACACTGCATAAAATACATCTCTTAGGCAATTAATCTCCTGGAAGGCTTTGAGTGAAGCAATTACTCCATGTTTTTCTTTGTCATTGTTCAAAAGTTTAGCAGTGCATCTATCTCCTTTATTTGGGTCTGGAAAGCCAAAGACCGCCTCGAAACCTCTGCAGCAAACATATGTAAGAACACTTAGTGTTCACACGTTTGATTTAAATATTGACAAATTTTTTCATTAGAACATTAAACCCTTAGCTTTATTCATCTTAAATGCTTTCCAGGAGAGTGACTTCCCCCATTAGAATGACTCCCAGTAACTCAATACAAACTTTGCAAGCACAAGAGCCACGGAACCTGGTAGTCTATTATGCTCACATTCTGTGGTGAGGCAGCTGTAACTGGTTATGAACCAGTGCTGGAAATAGTATTTGGAGCTTTCTTGGCAGATTTCTTACATCGTTATTCAATATAAACTGCAAATCATATGCTCGTAGTTATGAAAATGTCAGGAAACTCCTAGTGTTCATGCTTTGTTTGACAAAGCTATTTTAGAGCAGTGTTGGAAGGCAGAAGCATCCAACATTTGGGATGTTGAAGAAAAGAACATGCTCCCATGCCCAGCAGTTCTCGAGAAGTTGATAATTCAGTCCTGTATGACAAGAGCTCAGCTCTGAACTGATGGACATGCATTTCACACAGTCCTGATTAGTCCAGGATGCGTGTCAGGGCTACTAGAGGTCTGGAAGGAAATGCAAGAAACTTGTTCACTTCTTGCTCAGTTTGGATCAACCGAGCTTCAGATCAGGGTCAACAAACTGACTCTTCTTACTCCTAGTGGCTGAGCAATGCCCCCAGGGACAGGAGCAGGACTAAGGCAGAGCCTAGAGAGAAGGGTGAGAGTGGAAAGTGAAGAAAAGTAAAGGGCTTGGTGGAGAGTGGGAAGGGTGAGGAAAGGGAAGGAGAGGGAGCAAGAAGGAAGTATTAAAGAAAAGCAAAATATGAGATTACTATCACATCTAACAATAATGAAGTAGATTTGTATGTTTTCACATAGTTATTACAATTTAAATTTAGATATTTATCATACTCTTGTAAGATATGTAAGGGTATTCTTGATCTATCCTTTAAAAACAATGATTATTGTAGAAATTTTGAAAAACAGAAGTGCAAAGAAGACAATTAAAATCATCTTATATCCGGAACCCCCACATAATTGCTGTTAACCTATAGCACATATTTTTATGCATATATATAAACATACAAATATATACATATATTTACAAATTAGAATTATACTAGACATAATTTCTTCTTTTTGATGTCATATATATGTTCTCCATTGTTCAATATTCTCCTAAGAAATCCTAAATGATTTTTAATGGCTGCGATTAAACATTTAGGTTGTGTCCAACTTTTCACTATTTATAAAAATGTTGAGATGAATATCCCTGTGTATGAATCTTTATATACATCCATTATTATTTCCCTAGGTTAGAAGCAATGAGTGGAATTATTTTCTAGGCCAAAAGTATGCACATCTCCAAGGCATTTTACATATATTTTTAAGTAGTCTTCTAAGAAAATTGTTATAATTTATATTTCTACCATCAGTATAGGACAGTGTCTATTTTCCTGCATTCCCTGCTAACAAGTACCTGCTAACTACTAGGTATTATCATGTTTTAAGACAATATCTCATTTTTTAAATGTTTCTTTTTATTTTTGAGAGAGACAGAGAGCGTGAGCAGGGAAGGGGAAGGGGCAAGGGGACAGAGGATCTGGAGTGGGCTCACTAACAGTAGAGAGCCCAATGGAGGGCTTGAACTCATGAACTGTGAGATCATGATCTGAGCAGAAGTTGGACACTCAACTGACTGAGCCACCCAGGTGCCCCACCATATCTCATTTTTATATTTAGTGAAGTTAAACATCGTTTTCATATGTTCGCATGTTTGTAAAACATTTGTATTAGTTATCATGTAAACCCCTTGCACATTTTGTGTATACTTTCTGTTCATTCTACTGTTGGTATTATTATTCATACTAGATGAAAAAACAGATTTTCAGAGATTGGCCAATTTGTCCAAAATCACATAGTTGTGACAAATTTGGGTTTTCTAAGTCAGCTACACGTCATGCCAAGCACAGTGTTGTTTTATAAATGACAAGGATAATCATAATCTCCTAAGTCTAACACGGCAAAACAAAATCCACTGAATACCAAAATAAATAAAATCAAGAAAATTCACAATAGTACAACAAGGTGAAATGCCCTGTAATGAGGAATATCAGATAACTTGTCGGTCCTTGATTACAGTCAACAAGCTCTGGGCTTAGAATATTTGCAAAGAATAGCAGGAGTCTAATAAGCACGTTATAATGTGTTTTATTTGAATGTTTCCTTTCCAAATTGGCAGACTTAAAGTAAATCTGCAGAGGGATAATGGGAGGAGAGATGTTGAGGAAGGTTAAGCTTTGTATGGTATATGGGGGATGGCGTATTTGTTGATGGTATATTCTACCGGTCAGAGAGGGTAGGTAGCTTCCAAAAAGGTTGATTGAGGCTAAGGGCATTCACAAGTAGGAATGCACTCTGAAATGAGGGAGAAGCCATCCTGTCTTCCTCTATACTGGTCAAACTTCAGCTGGAGCATTGGGTTCCACTCTAGGCGGCACAGCTATACATACACCATCATTCATGGAGAGCAAAGAGACTAGGTTGATGAAAAGAACTAAAATCATGTCACAAGAGGAATGGTTGAAGGAGCTAGAGAGGTGACTATGGCGAAGACTTGAGGGAAGAGGAGAACATTCTTCAAATTATTGAAGGACAATCTGTGTCCTTTACTAGACAGGTGTGCTCTTCAAGTTCCCTCTTCATCTCCTATCTCCAGTTTCCTGGCATATGGCGGTCAGTCAGAAAACATATTTACTGATAGTCTACTAGTGCCAGGCACTATTCCCACCCTTGGGGATAAAGCAGAGCCCATGTCTTAAGGAGTGCACATTCTCAAGGTATCTAATACTTGACCATTAAAAATGGCTAGATACCTAAGTGACTGAGTGAAAGATAATACTTATCAAAATGGCGAACAGTGGGGGAACACTTGGATTCAGATGACAAATGGATAGTGTCCTCAGAAATGGCTGAAGAAAACTAGGAAATGTCAGTGCATAGAAAAGCTTAAGTCAGGTCTGAGGAGAAAATGCCCATAAGTTCCTTCTCCTCCATTCTCACATCACTAAATCACGCCTCCAACTACAGCTCCACCTGGTTAAACTGCATTGACTGTCCCCTATTGCTGTTGTGACACAGTGCAAGTTCCTTAACTTGCTGTATAAGGCAGCTTACAGATTGGAGGCTATCTTTCCAGACTTAGCCTCTGCTATTCGGACAAAAAGAAGAGAATTAAATAGGAAAAGCCCTGTCTGGAGTCCAAATGCAGGTGGTGGGGGGCAAGGGAGGCACCTTCCATGAAGTTTATTGGTTTCTTGATTCAACTGGTATCAATTGAGTGTCTGATATATACCAGTTGTAACAGCTGGTACAGGTGTTGGTGACCAAGGAGCTCACAGTTTAAAGAGCAAGTATGGACTAATCATGGAGAAATGTTCTAAGGGCTACTAATTGGAGAGAAGAAAACGGCAGGAAGGGATACAGTGATAGTTCTATCCATTTACTCTGTAGTATTAAGTGTTTATTATGTGACAGTCACTATTCTAAGTGTTGGGGCTCAATGATATACCTAGAGTTGGGCAGGGGAGCAGTCTGCTCCAATGTAGCCAACAAGGGGTACAAGATCTGTGGAGAATTTCAAAATAATAATAAAAACAACTATTAAGTTAGTCTGTTTTTATTACCATTATGTGCTTGCAATTCAAACAATGTCATTTGAGATATTCCTTCTTACCAGGGGGAATGATCCCACTGCCCTGCCCTTGGTATGCCACTGTGGGTACTCATCCCCAAACCCCTGCCTCCATGGAGCTTACATTTTGGGGAGGTGTGGTGGTGGCTCTATTCTTCTAACTTTAATAGCAGAACTGCCCATATTGACTGGCCAGAGACCACAGCTACATGTGGCCATGTGGCTACGTCCTGGCCAAAGAGATGTGAGCGTAAGTGAAGTGTACCACCTCTGAGTTCCTTGCAGAAAGAAAGTGAGAGACGAAGGAAAAAAGGAAGAAAGAAAGGGCAGGGTGGGAAGGAAAAAGAGAGAGGAGAGATGTGGATGGGGGAGAGAGAGGAAGAGAGAGGAGGAAGGGAGGAAGGGAGGAAGGGAGGAAGGGAGGAAGGAAGGAAGGAAGGAAGGAAGGAAGGAAGGAAGTAGCTATAATGTCACTGTTGCTGTTAGACCTGCATGGCCCAATGCAGTAGTTGCTAGCCACATGTGCCTGTTTTTGAGCACCTGAAAGTGGCTAGCCCAAACTGAGAAGCGTGGTAAGTGTAAAACAGACTTTGGATTTCAAAGCTTTAGTACCCAAAGCATGCATGTATAATATCTTAATATTTTTATATTGATTACATGTTAAAATGCTAATGTTTTGGATCTATTGGGTTAAAGAAAATATATGGTTAAGATTAGTTTCACCTGTTTTTACTTTTTTTAAATGAGCCTCAGAAATTTTTAAATGACAGGTGTTTGCATTGTGGCTCACATCATGTTTCTACTGGATGGTGCTGCTTTTTAAGTTTTTTTTTTTTTAACGTTTATTTATTTTTCAGACAGAGAGAGAGACACACAGCATGAACGGGGGAGGGGCAGAGAGAGAGGGAAACACAGAATCGGAAGCAGGCTCTGAGCCATCAGCCCAGAGCCCGACGCGGGGCTCGAACCCACGGACCGCGAGATCGTGACCTGAGCCGAAGTCGGATGCTTAACTGACTGAGCCACCCAGGCGCCCCTGGATGGTGCTGCTTTAACCTCCCTTTAGCAATTCCATGTTCTTCCGAAGCTGCTGCTTGCATTGGTGTTAGTGACTCCCTAGACCCCCTCCCCCCAGTTCTAGTCTTTCCACAGTCCTTTCCATGAGTGGGGGAGTCCTATTCTCTGGGTATTAGGGTTCATCAAGAATAATCATGATCATCCATTAGACTCCTTCAAAGACCCAGGAGAGGGAGGCCCCTACTCGTGGCCAGAGTGCACAGGGACTCTGTGGAGAGCAGAGCACCTCTTTGGAGAGCAGCTGAGAATCACCAAAAGGCTTTGCCTCTCAAAAGAATACAACACCCTTCCCCAGCTGGGCCACCACAATATGTGAACTTACCCCCATGAAGGGTTTGCCTTTAAATTTAATGTTTTTGTTTCTAGAAGGCCCTTGTTAAAGAAAGTGGCATTGCCACAGTGTGCAAGAGCGAGGGCTTCAGAGTCACGTGAAGCGGGCTTCACGTTCTAGCCCTGCCCCTCCCTACCTGTATGGCCTTGAATAATTACTTAGCCATTTTAGGCATCCGTTTCTCCAAAGCCAGGAAACTATGACCCACACCTCACACCATGGTTCCACCTTTAACACACATGCCATGGATACAGTCCAACTTTCAGACTAGAGACCCCACAGGCCCCCAGCCATCCCTCTTAAGAAGCTATTCAGGATCAGGAATAAGGATAAAAAAAAAATTTGACTACAGGGGTATGAATCACCTTTGCTTCCACTGCCTCACGGAAAAATTCTGCCAATGGGGACTGGGGTGGGAAAGGCAGTAAAAGGGGAACCACATTCCCATCAAGTACACACAATAAATGTCAAAATTCCTGTCATGCACGTACAGCATTCTACCTGGAGGCTAAGGGGTCAGGACTATGAATGAAAAAAATTAATTGAAATGGTTCCTTAAGAAGAAGGGAAAACAGGCCAACATAGTAGATCCTCAGTGAAACGTCCTTTTCACAATGGCCCTCGGGTTACACCAGCCAAAGAAGGCCTGTCAAGGTGATGCTGGCTGATGCAGGATGAAGTGTTTCATTAACACTGTCAAATCATGACAACATTTACAGGTCCAAATTCTGCACCTTCATGTGTTACTCAGACATAAATCTTACCTTACTTCACGTAGCTGGGAACAGTTGACATACCAACAGCTTTCATCTATGAATCACATAGGGGAGTAAGGGCTTTATATGCATTATTCCACTTCACTCTTACTGCAACGCTGGCAGCTTGCTATAGTTAACCCTAATTCACCAAGCCTCAAAGAGGCTTTTCAATTTTCCCCTGATCTGGAGAGTACCAGAGTGAGGGTTAAAATCGGCTCCCTCTAACAGTTTGCTATGTGCTAAAAATCTAGAAAAGTCAGGTACGCCATGTTTACATTTATTATGAAATACTAAACTTCTAAGGATGAACTTTTTTGCCTTGAATATTTTCATGATTTTTATGGAGACAAAATGCTAGGGAACTGATCTCCTTCACAAGGAAGCAGACTGTGCACAGTGTTTGGGATTGAGAATGCCTTTGGGAAGGGCCTGTGTACTGCAGGGCCAACGTGGTGTTGTGGACACCTGTCGGAGTGATGATGGGACACATTTAAGCCTCTGGATCTCTTTGCTTATCAATGAGAGACTTGCCTCTGCACTGCCTGTATCACTGGGTTTTTGTATGGTTGTGCACGTGAAGATGCTTTAGTTAGCTATAAAACCCTACCTGAAGCATATACCACACTAATCAGTGGCTGCAATGGGTGGCTTGGTGTGAGAGAAGGGCAAACATGCGGGGGGAGCTCTGACTTCATCTACAAGCCTAAGTGATTGGAAAATGTGATTTTTTTATAACTTCTTCCCTCTCTCATTGGTTTGAGGAAAGAAAATTACCCTTGTTTTAAAAACCCAAACCAAATTGAAGTTGAATTAGAAAAATAGCATTGTACAGTGGGTTCCCACTTACAAAGCATTTTCCATACATTATCTCATTTGATCCCCAAAACCACCCTAAGAGGCAGATATTTTAAAGATGAGGAAAAGGAAGTTGAAGAGACTGAGTGGTTTCCATTTGATTGTTGGCTATCAATTGGCAAGATGGGGGACTCAATACCAGGTCTGTTGATGTCAAGTCTAATGTCCTTCTTCTTTTAAATGTTTATTTATTTATTTTGAGAGAGAGAGAGAGAGAGGCAGAAAGAGAGAGGGAGAGAAGGAATCTCAAGATGTGGCGCTTGATCTTATGATCACAAGATCATGACCTGAGCTGAAATCAAGAGTCGGACCCTTTACTGACTGAGCCACCCAGGCACCCCTCTTCTTCTTTTAGTTTCCTCTGAACTGGGCCTCCATTCTCCCATTTCCCCATGTATTCCCTGACCAAAAAAAAAAAAAAAACTTAGCAGTGTAAAATTTAACATCATTGGTCATCAACTGGTCTTTTTAGTTAATCAAGTGTTGGTTGAGGAGCATATTTGTTTTCCAGCATTCTCCTTTATCTCAGAGGGTTTAAAAGATAGATTAGACTTGTCCTCTACCCTCGGGGAGCATGTAGTCTTTCTAGACAGGGAAGATAGAAAATGTCAAAACAGCTAGAGAGGCAGTGTGTTAAATCATATTGCATGGAATCTAAGTGCAATAGATTCAGTACAGGAAAACAGAGGAGGCTGGGGTGGTCAGGGAAAACTTCCTGGAGGAAGTGGAACTTAAGCTTTGTCTCAAAGTCATGGCAAAATAGAGACCAGAGGCCAGTTTCTGGGTCCCAGCCAAGTATTCAGATTGGTGCCCAGGGGAAGAGTAGACTATACATTTAAAATGGCACACACACACACACACACATACACACACACACACACACACACCCCACTCATGTGTTACTTGGTTGCTCAACATAAGCCCTGCCAAGCATATAGTTATCTGTGAATGTTATCTAAGAGTAGTTCACATGTTAGTCAAAATCACCATCGCAGCATCAGTAAAATTGTGGACGGTGCTCGGGATGACAATACTGCTTTTGTAAAAGAGCTATACTTTCCAAGGTAATGCTCATTAAAAAAGAGAAGGCATTCTTTTATGTGGCTTTCCCAAAAATGCAGCCTGGAAATCTAAAAGCCCAAGTAGTAAAGTTGCCCCTTTTTTGAAACCTCCTTTATATCTACCATGTGCAGATTCACCAGGCATAACATTTAAAACAACTGTGACACAAAATCACTACACCGTCTTTTCAAGTCTGATACAGCCAGTTTAATGTTCTACATCACTGTTCATAGAAGTACTTTTTGATCTGAGGAGATAGGAAACACAGACATTCCCTGGCTGGAACATTGCGGATTAACTTGAAAGTGCAGGAGAAGGGGATGGCCCTGTTTCCTTAGTGACTGAGAGTTCACAAAAATTCCCTATTTGTTTCTGCACATTGCAAATCTGTGTCCCCAATGCCAAACTCTGTTGTCTGGCATAGAGTAAGCACTCAAGAAATAAATTTGAATAAATGAAGAGCTGCTTTCTTTGATGATTTTGTACTTTCTAGTGTTTGAGAGTCCTTTTATTATAAACACAGAGACATTGACCATTTATTGGCATGTGTATGCTGAGTACTTTAGAAATATGATCTTATTTGCATCATGCAACCATCACAAATGGCAGATATTACCACTCCCATTTATTGGCAGGAAACTGAGGCTTAGAGAAATGATTTGCTCAAGTTCACTCTCAGGTCCGCATGATGCCTAAACCCATGATTCCAACCTCTGTTTACAAAGATGCTCAATTAAAAAAATTTTTTTTAATGTTTGTTTATTTTTGAGAGGGGGGGGAGGCGGAGGGGGAGGGGCAGAGAGAGAAGGAGACAAAGAATCTGAAGTAGGCTCCGAACTGTCAGCACAGAGCCCAACATAGGGCTTGAACCCATAAATCGTGAGATCATCACCTGAGCTGAAGTCAAACACTTCACCAACTGAGTCACCCAGGTGCCCCAAAGCTGCTCAATCTTGGTGTGTATCAGGCAGAAACAGAGAGAGTGAGAGCACAAAGGCAGATAATAAAAACAATATTAATAAAAATAGCTAATATTTATCAAGTATATATACTTTTTAAGTGATAAACATACTCTATCACATTTAGCTACCATTACACACCTAAGAGGTAAGTTCTAATCATCCCTTTATACAGATGAGTAAAATGAGACATATATACAAGAATTTAAGAAACTTGTCTCAGGTCATCTAGTTAGCAAGTAGTGGAACAAGATACCAGATATGAAACTGTACATATTAAAGTTCCTTTTCTTAAAAAAAATCCCAACCATCTTATTTTTGTCTCATTTACCCCTACTTTTATGCAAATTGCACTATAACAATATAATAGTCAAAGGATTCTGGTTAATTGAATATTCCAGTTAATGGGAAATTTATCACCCATCTGGTGATGTCCTGAGCCCTGGCTTTCTCACCTGTGAAAAGAGGAGGTGGGAAGGGATGGCTCATGGCCCCTGCCAGGAACTGACTCACTCGGCTCTATGAGCCCCTCATCACTCACCGCTTCTCGTTGGTGCTGACAGGCAGGTGACGCCTGTTTGAATTGTGTCAATCAGAAAAGGCCATGTGCCAGTTTTGTTAATGCCGTCTTAAACCACTTCTCAGTGGATCTGTCAGCACTTCCAATACCTGGGCCCTGGCTGTATAGCAGAAAAGATTAAGCATCTCTCTTTCTTTAAAGGTGCGGCAGGGCTGTGGGCCGGGGGCTCTTTCAGTAGTAGCCTTCTGAGGAAGGCAGCTTTGTCATTCACACCTGCCATGGTCCCTCTGGACTCTCAACCATGGAACCCCTCCCCAGCAGTCACTCCTCCAGAAACTACTCCTCTTTCCCTTCTCAACATTTCATATGATGCTATCAAATGGCAAGTGGTGAATTCGGCTGAGGAATTCTGCAGGTCAGGCTTGAACGACCCAGCCATAGGTCAGTCATGTTGCAAGCTGCAGATGGCCTCAAGTTGCTAAGATGGGTGCAAATGTGCAAGAAGAAGCTGATGTCTGCCAGCACCATCTCATGATTGAGTCATTAGCTGGGACTTTGCTTCTCGCTCCTTCCTGCAGGTGAGTCTCTTCTTGGGCCCACGTTCACTGATCATGTCCCCACACATAGCAAGTCAAAGACACAGAGGCAAAATTCAGGGTAAGGGGAAGAAGAGAATGGGTCGGGCTCCCCATGCCAGGAGTCGTGCCAAGCACTTTAAACTTTCCCCCTTGTAATCTGCACATGTCCCCATGAGTCAGTGTTAATTTCTTCATTTTATACTTGGAGGTGGGAAGGGGACAGTTAAATGTTTCAGCTGTACCTCGAACCCAGATCTGTATGATTCCTAAAGAAAAATCCTTGGAAACTTTTAACTTTGTGCTTTTACTATCTGAGACTAAAGCCTGGAACTTCCCAGATTAACTTGTATCTGGGTTTCCTCCAAAGTGAGCTAATCTTAGGAGTTTCCAATAGGGGTTCTTGACAGGCTTATGGAACTTGAGGGAGAAGTTGTGACATCTGATGTGTTAAATCGGACACATCTGTAATAGTGTCTGTGCAAGTTTTCTCCCCAAATTTCTCTTCCTCTTTGTCCCTTGTTTTTCTTGACAACACAGGGGAGTAAGTCATCATGGGGTCAATCTGTCTTCCAATTTAGAATCATAACACTGGCTTGCTGACTTCTGAGCAGTGAGATCCTGGACCATTAACTACCACATTAACTTTTAGCTTCTTCATCTGTAAAATGTGGCTAATGACTCAACCACCTACCTGCTTAGCACACTGTGGAATAAAAAAAGAAAAGGTTTCTTTTTTATAAATGTTTGTTTGTTTGTTTGTTTAGAGATAGAGTATTGGTGGGGGAGAGGGGGAAATAGAAACGGAGAGAGAATCTTAAGCAGGCTCCATGCTCAGCGCGAAGCCCAATATGGGGCTCAATCACGCAAACGTGTGATCATGACCTGAGCTGAAATCAAGAGTCAGACACTTAACCGAGTGAGCCACCCAAGTGCCCTGAAAGGCCCTTCATAACCTGCAGAATGCTAGGTCCCCTTTTATTAATGAATACATTCTTTCAATAGACATTAACAGTGTCTCTTTGTGAAAAGCACAGTGTTAGACTATCTGGTAGATATTGATGAATAAAACCCAATCTCTGCTCTTAAAGTATGCACATTTTTTAAGAGAAAAGATACTTACATGAATAACTATAACAAAATGTAGAGGAAAAAATAGGCATCAGAACAAAAAGAAACATAAGATGTTATGGAACCCATGAACAGGGTAAGTGATGGGGATTCAGAAACATGGAAGAAGCCAGCATAGTTAAGGGCAATCTAGAAGATAAAATCTATGAACCTTGTCACTGTCTCAATAAATTTTGCATTCATTCATCTATTAAACATTTATCACATGATAATATGCTGGATACTATGTAAATTACCGGGCCAATGTGGACAGGTTGAATGGGGAATGCTGGTAGGCTGTCAATGAGGCAATGTCCAATGGGACATTGGAAATGCAGGTCTCAAGTTCATGAAGAGTCAGGGTTGGTTGGCAGGTTATAGCCATCCTTATGGAGCTGACAGTTGAAGCTATAGGAACTGATGTGCTCACCCAGGTATACAGGTGAGATGAAAATGGTGGAATAGTGGGAACAGCAAGGACCAAAATTGTGGGGTGCCCATAAATATGGGATTGAAAGAAAATGGGATTGGCACAGCAAGTGAAAAAATCTCAGAGAGTTATAGGAAGGATGAAAAACTAATAACGAAGTGCAGCCAGGCACCATCCCATCCTACAAAGATGTAGTACATTGTCCACTGAGAAGAAACCATCAGACTTCTAAGGAGGTTTTCAGTGCTCCCTGCATGAGCACAGAGCCATAATTATCTGATTCTTGGCCACTAGTAATCATGATAGCACATCTGGATTTGAATCCCAGTTCTGTCACTCATTAACTGAGTTGGACAACTTAACCTTTCTTTCTGTGCTTCAGCTGAGGCAAATACTTTTATTTGTTCCCTATGGATTATTAAGAGGACTTAATAAACACAATAGTCTTTACTTACAATAGCTCTTAGGACAATTCTTGACACATGATAAGCACTCAGTAACTGTTAGCTATTACACACAGGGCAATCCACCTAGAAAGGCCTGTTTTTCCAAAGCTCTTGGCCTCTGAATTGAAGGGCCAAAGATCAGACCAACCCCTTCATCCTCTGCCAGGCTCCCACTCATGCGGGACATCCCTTGTTTCATAATGGAACCCAAGGCTCTGGGCTGGCATTCTTGGGAGGGTATGGCTTGTGAACCATACCATTTTCTAGAGCTGTTGCTGCAAAGCTGATAAGGTTTTGGAAACATAAGGACTTCTTATTGATGAGCTTTGGGTAAACCACTGTAAATAAGTCTTAAAAACCATCACATTAGACTCGTCTGTAAGTTATGGAACGTAACCCAGATCTAACACATGGTAACAAGGAAAAAAATAACATAGGGGGATTTTGTTACTTTTAATCATAGGTTTTTAATTCACAGGTTTTCTGTGAATGGGTTCAAAGAATTTAATCAACTTTTTCCCCTCAGTGTGGCACCTCATTTGTCACCATTATTTTATAGATGGAGGCACAGAAATGTGAAATAACTAGCCCAAATCTATCTTCTCAGAACCAACTCCCTGACCTGCCCAGTTGTATGGAATTGTGGGACTGTAGACATGTACCATGGCAGGGAGCATCACCAATGTGAGGGACAACTCCCTAAGCCTTCACAATGGCCTAGGAGCCTGTGGCCAGCTTGTCGGGGACCTGTGCTCCTGAGTGTTTTTAGGAAGTGTAGCAAAACTATTAAAGTGCCTTTGAAGTCAATGTAGATGGTGGGAGTAGGAACCTGGGGAAGCTAAATTTACTTACAAGTCAACTGGATTAGCACTGAAGTAATTTTCCTTGTGTAAACTCAATTTTAGGGTAATGCATGAGCTAAATTTGGAGCAGGGGGCTGAGACACAGATTTCCTGTGTTGAGCTCTTGCAGATCTCAGCAGATAACAAAGCTATTATCCCGGCAGAAGTGGAAGCATCCTCAAATCCTGTCAGAGGGCAGCACTGACAAAAATTACAACCAAATGTAGTTTTACACCGATTTGCTTTCTTAAATCTGGCTCCTAAAAGTAAAACATTCTCTTATAGGAGGAGTTGAGGAAAAAGACAAGAATGCTCTTGCTTAGGAAATCTCCAGGGAATGCCAGGGACAGACAGCAGAGTATTTCCGATAGAAGAAAGAGGATTTGGAACAAGTTTCTGAGTGGCATAATCCTTCCTTCTTCCCTCCCTTTCTTCCTCCCTTTTTCCCTCCCTTCTTTCCTCCCCCCCTCCTTTGCTTTGCTTTGCTTTCCTTTTCCCTGAAATTACCTGGACTCACAAAAATATGGTCCAAAAGTATTTTTTTAATTGTTTCAAGTTAGAAGTCTATATTCCACTGCTCTGAACATATCCCCTTAATCCTTATCTACTCTTGGCCCCTCCAGAACTATCCTGTATTCTGCTTCCAAGATACATGGGCCTTCTGAGAAGCTTATAGAGTGTTCAAACATCCTTGCCTTCATTTCCTATTTGGTAAAATGAAGGAGACCAAAGCTGAACCCTCACAAGGAGAGTGAAAGAATATGTAGCCAATGAACACTACATGATTTTCTGTTAAGAGACGCTTGAATTACGTTAGCACTAACCTTGAGATTGAAAACAAAAAGAACCCTCATCCTGGTTTTTAGGTAGGAAGCAAAGGGAAGAAACATGGACATAAGAGTTAGAAGACCTGAGTTCTAATCCCAGCTGTGATACTCACTAGCTGTCTGTCCTTGGGGTTCAAAGTCAGAGAGACCTGGATTCTAATATCAGCTCCATATCCGATAGGCTATGTGACCTTGGGAAAGTTATTTGCCATCTCTGGCCTTCAGGTTCCTCAATGTCAAATAGAGGAAGTAGTATTTATCCCTAGTATTCTCTCTTCCCACATTGCCGTATATCTACATAATAAAATCTGGTTAAAATAGACAATATGGATAAGCAGAGAATAGTTGGATTTTAGAATCGGCCACCTTCCTTGCTTTGGATATTAGAAATATTTACACATTGATTCTAACTGCAGTTGCTCATTCATTCATTCCATAAAGACTTAACTAAGCATGTGTATGTGCCTGTTATACAGATGAAGAGTACTTGGCCTCAGGGAACAGTCAGGCAACCCCAAGCAGAGAGCACAAAGAAGGGAGCCTGGGGAGTGCAGAGGAGGGCATGTGACCTTGAACTGGCAGGTGATATGAATGCTTCCCAGAGGAAGTGATTTCTAAAGTGAGCACTGGAGGGGAACAGCAGCAACGAGAATGTTCCAGATGGAAAGAACAGCCTGGGTAAAGTCTGGTGAGCAAGTAACAACTGAGAGTTGTTCAGGATTCTGGACTGTAGACAGGTGGGGGATGGAGAGGAGGGCAAAAGAGGCCGCAGGGTCAAAGCAGGACAGGGCAGACTAGGAATGTCTTTCTGCATCAAGGAAAAGTGTCTGTCTGTACTTATCCTGAGGGCAAAAGAGAAACACAGGAAGATTTTACACAACACAATCATTTTGTAGTTTATAGAATCACATGACCTAGAGCTCACAGCAAGTGGCTTGATTATCTTTATCAAAGGGCAACCTATAGAATGGAGGTCTGTAGTGATTATGATCCAATCTTTTGGTTCAATAACATGAGGGAGATGAGTTCCTAAATACAGTATGCCTCGGACCTACAAGTGATTACTTTCAGTGCTTAGAATCTAACAAATCCCTTTCAGTCTTTGGGCCTGCCCAGATCAAAAGCACTAATGATTTGCTAATTACAGCCCATATAGTAAATGCCATTCAGAAATATTTAATGGTAGCAGATGGAAACTGGTTTCAAGTATGTACATGAGTGATATATAGGGTCACAGTTATATATGCCTGCAGGGCTAAAGTAAGACCCCTGCAGGTTAAAAGCCCAGAAAAGACCACATATGCCCTGTCCATCCCACCCCACCAAAGTGTAGGAGGCAGAACGGCTGCCTCTGCTCTGATAAAGCTCAGAATAATCCTTGGCACAGTGCTGCTCAAACTGGGGTGTTCCTAAGATACACCTAAGAGGGTAGGCTAGCAATGCAGATTGTCAGGAAGCACTCCCAGAGACCTGATTCAGAAGTCCAGGGTGGGATCCAGGAATGTACGTTTTTAATAAACTACATGTGGAGTGCCCACCAGACTTTGAGAAACATGGGGCTAAGGCTAGAGGAGAGTACCATCTTCCCAAACAGACTAAGGGATGAGAGTGATCCTGAGATACTTCTAAAGCAGGGGGTTATATTGTAATTACCTGTGGAGTTTCTTCCATATTTCAATATCCTGGCCTCAACCCTAAAGATTCTGATTCATCAGGTCTAGGGTGAATCCCAGATCCTTGAGGCCCTTTTAAAAATTCACTTCCCCCAGTTCTTCTAGACATTTGGATTTGGTAGGACTAGGGTGGGGTCAGTTCCCCACCAAGGGGTGCTTGTGATCCCATATAACAGAAGCTTATTAAAACTAATTGCTAAACAATTTCTCCTGTCACCTTGTCCACACAAACCCCAGAATACAGGATGTCCCTTGGATCTCTTCTTGATTTTTCTCTTTCATTATTTCTTTTAAATTTTATTTATTTATTTTAAGAGAAAGAGGGGAGACAGAGAAAGAGTATGAGCAGGCCAGGGGCCACGAGAGAGGGGTGAGAGAATCCCAAGTAGGCTCTGCGCTGGCAGGGTGGAGCCCAACACAGAGCTCAAACCCACCAAATGTGAGATCATGACCTGGGCTGAAATCAAGATATAGACACTTAACTGACTAAGCCATCCAGGTGCTCCACTTCTCTATCATTATTAATCACTGTCATTAGTGATCAATATCCATTCACTTCTTTGTTTTAAAATGTTATATTGGTGGGGTGCCTGGGTGGCCAGTCAGTTAAGCATCTGACTCTTGATCTCAGCTCAGGTCTTGATCTCAGAGTTGTAAGTTCAAGCCCCATGTTGAGCTCCACACTGGGCGTAAAGCCTACTTAGAAAAATAAAATTAAAAATAAAATTAAAGAAATATATAAAACATATTGGAGTGTGTGTGTGTACAGGGTAGAGTGAAGGCTCACTCAACATTACTTGTTCATGGCTCAGGAGCCCCATAGTCATTCCCATTGCCAGTCTCCACTCATATCACTTGCCTCTATCCTAGAAGTAGTGTGCTGAACACATCCAGCTGTTTGAAAGTTCTGACTATTTGAGATGTTGCTTGACCACAGTGACCACATGTTTTGTGACCTAGCACTAACAGCTAATAAGTAAGTAAAAACAAAAACAAAAACAGCAGATGGCAAAAGTATGATGCCCAAATCAGAACAAAAATTTACATAACTCTATAATATAATTAAACATGCCATTTCCCTGCCATTAAAATGATTATGATTTAGCACAGGGCCAAATTTCGAGCACTGCTGTTGAATATTTATGGCCGGCTCTCTCAGAACACAGAGGTGGCTACAGAAATATGCTCTCTCTCTACCCTACCTCTACCTGATGAATAATTATTTTACTTAGTGATACAGTGAGTGAGACCAAATTTGAAAATACCTCAGAGGTGAGGCCCAGTGCAATTATATTTATAAATATGGGTTATTATAATCAGCTTTAAGTGGAGGGCTTAAAATAGGAATTTAAAAACAAATCAATGAAAAAAATCTGTACAAATCATAAAAAGGACTTAATTTGCTGGCACTTTAAAGTGTGTTCTGAAAATTTATTAACAAAAGCAGACTTAAAAAAAAAAAAGAACCCTCAGTTCCTATTTAAAGTAGAGAGAACACAAAAGTGAAATATAATAGGCACCTTACAAAGATGATCTCGATAAAACTGAAAAACAATTGGTTATGACTGCCCAGTGAAAACTCTCTGGGTCACACAAAGGCTTTCTAATCATCTAAACTAGCTATTGTTTCTTGTAATAATTCTCACATTTGTGTAGCACCTGACAGGGAGCTTTGTGGTTAAGAGAGCCTGTGCCTTACAAACAGACATCCTAGGTTCACATGCCGGCTCTGTACTTACTGACCCCATGTGCTCAAGCAAATGATGTAACTTCTCTGTGCCTCACTCTCTTCATGTGTAAAATGGGGACAACGTCTACTTGTAAAGCTTATTCTAAAGGTTAAATGAGATAACACACATGAAGTACTCAACATAACATGCATGTAATAAATGGCAACTCTACTATTCTTCTCATAAGAGCTTTTCAACAACCATGAGAGAAAAAGTGTCATTGTCTCCATTTCTGACAAGGAAACTGAAGTTCATTAGGCAGCAATGACTTGTCAACTCCTTCATGGTGGGGGAGCGGGGGAAGATGGGCTGACAGAGCATGAAGTGTTCCAGACCTTTCACACATACACAAAGATGTGAGGCAGGAAAAAAAAAATGGCACATTTAGAAAATAGAAGAAAACAAGGTGTAACAAATGACTGTACCTGTGTGCCAAGCATTTATCTTCTATGAGAGGCTAAGACATGTAGAAATTAATGCTGTATTGCGTAGCAGAGGACTGGGCACACAAAATTGATGATTTTCCTATTTTACCCATCAGCAGAGTCCTTGCAAAGTCCTACCACACATGGCTTTAGGTAAAAATAATTACAATAATAAATAGAAAACTGCCCACAGGAAGACAGCTGGCTGTGGTCAAGATGACCAACGACAAGGCCCAAGATGTGGAAAGGAACAGGGGCCCTTGCATGTACTAGTTGTAGGGCCTTGAGCAAGTTACATCATCCCTCTGAGCCTCAGTTTCTTTGTCTGCAATATGAGATTAATAAGATTGAGGATTTAGTAAGGAATGACATAAGGATTCTATGAGGTAACATAGATAAATAGCCTAGTTCAGAGTCTCTGGGCCTCAGCACAGATGTTTTGTGCTGGCTAATTTTTTGTTAGCGGGGGCTGGACTGTGCATTGCAGGATATTAACCGGCATCCCTGGCCTCTACCTGCTAGATGCCCACAGTAGCCCTGCAGTTGTCATAACCAAAAATGTCTCTAGACATTGTTAGATGTCCTCTGTGGGGCAAAGTCCCCCCCCTGGTTGAGAACCACTGTCCTAATCCAGTGCTGGTCATGTAATGGGTGCTCAGTAAATGTAAATTCTTTTTCTTGTTTTAAATGAAACTTCATTTTTTGGTGAAGTAAGACCTAACTAGTTTGGAATCTGTGTTAATTCAAAAATTGGCAGAATTGAGCCCATATTTTCAGTAATACAGGAAAAATGAGCAGTGTACATAATAATCCAGAAGACAAAGATTCACTTAGGAAAACATACTATTTATAACCACTCATGTGAAAGTCATTTACATTTAATTAGTACAGTAAGTAAAAATAATTCTTAAGCATTTATCAAAGCCTCAAAAAATACACTGACTGCCAAATATTTTTAAGCAAATTTAAATCGATAACTATACTTGAAGTTATTGAAATGGCAATTCCATTAAAAAAAGAACAGCTATTTCTGACTTTGTCGTCTAATGCAGATTAACTTTCCCTTTAAAAAAAGAGATTACTAAAAAAAAAAGGAGATTACTTCTTTTAAAATTGAAGTATAATTAACATACGTGGTATATTACTGTAAAGTATACAAGATAATGATTCAACAATTCTGTACATTACTCAATGATCACTATGATAAGTGTTGTCACCATCTGTCACCAAACAACATTATTACCATCTTATTGACGATGTTTCCTATGCTGTACTTCACATCTCCACAAATTATTTATTTTGTAACTGAAAGTCCATACCTCTTAATCTTCTTTATCGGCCTCACCCATCCCCCCACCCACTTCCTCCCTGGCAATCATCAGTTTGTTTTCTATATGTAAGAGTCTGTTTGTCTCTTTTCCTTTGTCCATTTGCTTTGTTTATCAAATTCCACATATGATTGAAGACATATGGTATTTGTCTTTCTTTGTCTGACTCATTTCACCTAGCATTATACCCACTAGGTCTATTCATGTCATTGCAAATGGCATTTTATTCTTTTTTATGGCTGAGTAATATTCCATTGTACAAACACACCACATCCTCTTTATCTTTTTATCTATTGGTGGACATGGGCTATTTCCCTATCTTGGTAACTATAAATAATGCTTCCATAAACATAGGGGTGCGTGTATCTTTTTGATTTAGTGTTTGAATGAAACTGGACTACTTTCTTACACCATACACAAAAATAAAATAAAAATAGATTAAAGACCTAAATGTGAGACCTGAAACCATAAAACTCCTAGGAGAAAACATAAGCAAAATTTCTCTGACATTGGCTATAGAAGCATCTTTTGAGATATGTCTGCTAAGGCAAGGGAAACCGAAGCAAAAATAAACTATGGGAAGTACACCAAAATAAAAAACTTTTACACATCATCAACAAAGCGACAAGGCAACCTACTAAAATGGGAGAATATATTTACAAATGACATATCTGGTAAGGGATTAATATCTAAATATACAAAGAACTTACACAACTCAACACCAACCCCCTCCCAATAATCCAATTTAAAAATGGGCAGAAGACATGAACAGACATTTCTCCAAAGAACACATACAGATGGCCAACAGACACATGAAAAGATGTTCAACATCATTAATCATGCAAATCATGAAATGCAAATCAAAGCCACATTGAGGTATCACCTCACACTTGTTAAAATGGGTAAAATCAAGAAGACAAGAAAAACAAGTTTTGGTGAGGATGTGGAGAAAAAGAAATCCTCATACACTGCCGGTTGGAATGTAAGTTGGTGCAGCCACTGTAGAAAACAGTAAGGAAGTCCTTCAAAAACTTAAAAATAGAAATACCACATGATCCACTTATACCACTACTGAGTATTTACCAAAGAAAACAAAAACACTAATTTTTCCTTTTAATAAGTGGGGGTGAGAAAGCACTGGCTGGCTCAGTTGGTAGAGTATGAGACTCTTGAACTTGGGGTTGTGAGTACAAGCCCCATGTTGGGTGTAAAGATTAGTTAAAAATAGAATCTTTGGGGCATCTGGGTGACTCAGTGGGTTAGATGCCTGACTCCTGGTTTCAGCTTGGGTCATTATCTCATGATTCGTGGGTTTAAGTCCCACGTTGGGCTTCATGCTGATGGTACAGAGCCTGCTTGGGATTCCCTCTCCTTTTCTCTGCCTCTCCACTGCTCGCTCTCTCTCTCTCTCTCTCTCTCTCTCTCAAAATAAATATACTTAAAAAATTTTATGAAATAATAAAATAAAATCTTAAAAATGTAAGCACATTAATGAGGCTTGGTTTCACTCACATATCCAAAGTGGAGGATATTTTATAATTGCTGCACTGAGGTTTTCTACATTCTTAACTAAATTTTGAAGCAGGAAATTCTCTTATATGGCTAACTTATATGCCTTTTTAGCCTGTTATCCATTGTTCAAGCTTTAGTGGAAAAATGAGACCAGCTGTTCATCAGAGGAGCTTCATTCTTGTTTACTTGGAGAATGTAAGTAGCATCAGGCCTGGCCTGGGACTTCCTCTTCTGGACCAGTGATTCTCAATAGGAAGCAACTTTGTACCATGGGGGACGTCTGGCAATATCTGGAGACATTTTTGGGTTTTGTTGCAGCTGAGGCTACGGAGCTACTGGCATCCAGTGAAGAGAGGCCAGAGATGTTGTTAAACATCCTACAATGCACAAGACAGCCTTCTACAACAAAGAATTATCCGGCTCCAAATGTCAGCAGTGTCAAGGTTGAAAAATCCTGTTCTAGACCTTGGCTCTGAATGATTTTAGCAAATGAACAATGAGTAAACTGTCCTTAAAAAAAAAAAAAAAAGTCAATTAAATCCTGCTTGTGTGGCTTTGAGATACATGTTGCCTTCTTCAGGAAGCCTTTCTAATCTGACATTTGGAAGGTCCTCTCTGGACACCACAGGCCTTTGTGCATGCCCCCATCATAGCATTTTATGATACAACACAATGCTGGCTCACAGTGGATGTGTAATAAAAGACAACTGAATAAATGCACAGCTATGGGACCCAACAATGGGCCCTTGAGCATTTAGGGCTCCTGGAGTTCCCTTGACCTCCATCTCTGGTCATGTCCCTTGTAAGTTCTGAGGGCCTCAGAGGGACTGCTCTTTGTGACAAGAAGGGAGAGGGGGTGTGAAGGAGCAGGGTTTGCTTGTCTCGCTCTTCCCTGTCTACACCAGGAAGCTGGAGTTTATTTTCCTTCTCTGCCTCACACTGACAGGAATATAGATTTGGTTCCATTTAACATTTCACTTAATCATCTGGAATGTAAAAACTGAACAAACAGATCTGATTCCACACTTTTCATACTCCTTCTGGTGCTGCTGCTAATAGAGCTGTTAAAACAAACAGGAGAAATGTGGAGGTCAGGATTCAGCTACTTGTAGTAGGTGAGCTGTTTATGCCTCAGTCTCCCATTCTCCCCAAACCTCTCCCCAGTTCTACTCAGTGCTTCTTGAGAACAGGGCCTTCTTTTCCTCATTGCCCAGACATGGAGGTGCTACGGTTATTAATGGGCACCAGCTTTTAATGGGTGGGCCATAACTATCAAGCACACGAAGGATTCCAACAAGTTGATAAAGAGATCACAGGTGATCTTAAAGCCATACTCAGTCAATTTCTAAGATTCTTTGCTATTTGTTGATTATGCCAAGCAAGCTTCCATCAAGAACCTTTCACACCGACTGACTCCTTTGTCTGAACTATACTTCTCTCGGATAGACTCCCTCACTTCATTCAAGCCTTTGCCCAAATGTCACCTTATTAGAAAGGCCTTTCCTAACCAACCTGGATAAGGTAGCAGTCCTCCCCCACATCACTTCATTACCTCTTACTTTACTTTCTATTTCTGCCTAAGCAATCGTTCCCTCCCTGGCATCATTGGGTTTTCCCTCAAGAATGTAAGCTTCAGGGCATCTGGGTGGCTCAGTCAGTTAAGTGTCTGACTCCTGATTGCAGCTCACGGTTCTGAGATCAAGCCCCACATCAGGCTCTGTGCTGAGCATAGAGCCTGCTTGGGATTCTATCTCTCCCTCTCTCTCTGGGTCCCTCCCCCTGCTCGCGTGCACATGCACTCTCTCTCTCTCAAAAGAAATGAACATTAAAAACAAACAAAGAAACAAACAAAACAACCGCAAGCTCCAGAAAAGACAAAGAAGAATTTTTGCCTATTTCTTTCACTGTAGATCCTTAGTTCCTAAAACAGTAGCTGGCTTGTAGTAAGTGTTCAGTAAAGATTTGTGGATCACATGAGTCTCATGACCAATCATGGTCAGCAACTTATACCATAACCACCTCTACCTTTTCCCCATGCCACTAGCATGTGATGGGTTATTGACCATATTAGTTAATCCCTCCTCTCTTAATCCATTCCACATGTTACTTCTGGTTATTACTTAGTGTTTATCAAAACGGCCTAAGGGCTCCTGAAGAATCCCTAGGAATGAGACAGAATCATGGTGAGCAGAGAGTCTCTGTTCTCTACCTCATAGCACTATCACCCTCTCCATACCCTCAGGTACAGAGTCCCTTGAAATCTCAGCTTTAAGGTCTTTACTGCGCACTCTGGGCCTACGTTAAAACTCTTTCTCTGTTTACTTTTTGCATTCAGAGTGGTAAACTCTTCTTCAGAACCATCATAGAAGGTAAAAATCAAGGACACTTTTTATCCATAAAACTGTAAGACACTCTCAAGGTTTCATCTGTGATCCTGAACCTTTCTTTTTTTTCCAAGTCCTTTTTGTTTTTGCAAAAGAATTCACAATGTGTAGGCATCTGGCTTGTAAAAATAAATACAGGGACTAGTTTTCCCAAATAACTTGGCCGGATCATCAAGTGCTCCTGAAAAGACTTGTCTCTTGAGATGTGGCAATCTTCTGGAACAATCTATTCCCCAGTCCAGGCACAAAGAAGGCACCTACCTAGGGTGAATTACAGGCTCCTGAATGTCTGGATTTTGAATCAGGACTAACTCTGGACTCCATAGAGTTAGAGTTAGAGGTTTTCTCATGGTGGGTGGATCACTAGCGTTCACTGTATCCTTAACACAGATTTGTTATGACTCAGATATGTACAGGTTTGACCAGTTAAGGGCATGTACTAGCAGGGGTTTTGATATTTTTCCAGCTTATTTGTATGGCTTTACTTAAACGCAGAATGAATGCTGGGAGCATTTGTTTATTGAAATTAAGTGAGGTGATATGAAATCATTAGAGATCAACACCTGCAAATCAAGGTATCAATATAAATATTTGGGAATATTAATGCTAGACATTTTAAAAAATCACCAAATCAAAAGATTCAATTTAATCCAACTTACTCAACATACAATTCTTAAGTATCTACTGTGGTAACCTTTTTAAAACTTAAAAAAAAATGTTTTTTCCAATTTTTAAATTTGTTTGCAACAAAACCCCCACACACATATTTTAGTAAAATGAGTACGTGACTTTTGAAATGCTACAAGTAAGTATTCACTGAA
The DNA here is from genome assembly GCF_023721935.1 of Panthera uncia. Classification (NCBI taxonomy): domain Eukaryota; kingdom Metazoa; phylum Chordata; class Mammalia; order Carnivora; family Felidae; genus Panthera; species Panthera uncia. Next base: position 52,996,939 of record NW_026057585.1, read on the forward strand.
TTTACTTCAGGGAAAAAGAATCTGTCAGCATGCAAACTTCAAAATAGTAGGTCAGACAGCTAATCTGTTGTCATCAATATTTCTCTTTTTACAACCAACTAGAAAATATAAACACTTTGTTTTTGCTGTGTACAATTTCCAGTTACAACGCAAATGTTCCAGAGCAGAATGTTCCTTCGGCGGCCTCTGATTAGTTCAGACGCTCACATGAGTTTTGCCATCCTTCTCATGCTCCATTAACAATTATAACAGCAAGCGGCATCGACTGAGCACTTAGAAGCTATTCATGTTTGTAGAGGGGGCTTCTTATGGGCCAAGCACTGTGCCTGACAACAAACCAAGGATCACTGGGATGTAAGGCAGATCTAGCATGTCAGTTTGTGGGGCTTTGGCAAGACTCTGCCCTACTCTGGTGGGCCTTCAGTTTTCTCAGCTTTTGATATGGCGGTAGAATACCCTGCCTGCCTCAAAGTGTTGCTGGCACACGCACTGTGAATGGACCAGAGTTTGGAGGTTGAGATACACTCTGATCCGCGATATTACAGGTTCCCTCCTCAGCAACCTCACCACATAATTCCAGGCGTGTGTAAGCCTCATTTCCAGACGTATCGAAAGCATTGGAGCCCACCAGTAAACATTTCTTGATTAAGTGGATAATATATGTGAAAGAGCTTGACAAATGGTGAAATATGTAAGATTCCATTATTTTTATTTATAACATTAATTCTCTTCTGCAGTTTATTTCACCCATAGTCCTAATATTTATTTCTCAGGGTTGTGGGGGAAATGATTTATTTATTACTAAGAGAAAATTATTTCAGGCTGACAAAACCCTGATGGAGGAAAGGGTCTGCTTTAGCTCTGTAACAATATTTCAAAGCTTATTGTGCCCCTCACACAGCTGGGATGAAAGAACAAGGCATGTAGCGCATTCGTGAACAGCAATCCCCTCTAGCCAGACTATGCAGGACTATGGTGCTGAATAATCCTGAAGTCTTAGATCTGTTATCCTCATAAGCATGTGGGGGAGGGGAGGGTTGGTGGTGGTGAGCACTGTGAAGAAACCTGAACAGGAGAGTGTTGCATAAAGAGTGACAGAGAAAGCCAGGTCTGCACAACGCTAAGTGTTCCCAGTTCTGGGCTGTGCTGTTGTGTGTGTTTAGCCAGGAGCTACAGTTTGCTCTGAGGCTCAACTCAGCTGAGAATTCTGGCCTGTGGAGGAACACTACAAGTGGGGCATCTGGGTCTCTGCCAGGGAGACTGAGAAACCTCCATGAGCAGATCTCAGATTAAGAGAAATCAGGAACGCCCCTTTGCTGTTTCTCTCTGAGAAAGCACAAAACTTGTGCTGCTTGCCTTGTACCAACTGATCCCCTTCTTCCACCATCTGAGAATTTGGGAGGACGCCATGACTGAAGGCAATGAACTGGCAGGGAGGACCTGGCTCTGGACAAGGCACATCACATCTAAAAGCCCAAATGTGGGGCGCCTGGGTGGCTCAGTCAGTTAAAGGTCCAACTTCAGCTTAGGTCATGATCTCACAGTCTGTGAGTTCAAGCCCCATGTTGGGTTCTGTGCTGACAGCTCTGAGCCTGGAGCCTGCTTTGGATTCTGTGTCTCCTTCTCTCTCTGCTCCACCCCCTCTCAGGCTATGTCTGTCTGTCTCTCTCTCTCAAAAATAAAGAAACATTAAAAAAAATTAAAAAATTTAAAAAATCCCAAATGCTTGTGATGAGGGTCTTCCTCCCTGACCACGTGGTTCTCACCCATAGTGCATGTCTTTACATCCTGTCAATAGTGGCTTTCATGTAATTTCATCACTGCCCTACGCCCCCGGCCCCCACTACCTGGAACAAATTTGAAAGGGCTAAAGTTCTCCTAGAACTAGAGAAATAGTGCTTTGTGACAAGCATGCGACCCAGGCTGAGGGTTCAGTAGAGGAAGGAATGAGGCAGATGTTATAGATGTGTAGTAACTATGTATGGACTAAGAATGTTGCTCTTTGCAAAAATTTGTCCATCAAGTAGCATTAGTAATGCCGCAACTCCAGTCCTCTACATCTCACATGCTTCAAACTGCTCACCACAGCTCAGCCTCAAGAGGTTATGGAGCTTGAAGAAGCCAAGAGTAGGTTTGGAAATCTGGCTTCTAGCACTGTACTTTGCCTCAACCAGCTGCAGAAATGTAGACAATTTATTTCACTTCTCTGTTTATTTTCTTTTCCCTTGGCAAAATAAGAATAATCATATCTAGAACAGAATGACTTTGTTCTAGGTAAAGCACTGCTTTCAGACATGGAAAAATATATATATATATATATGGAACATTATTTTGAAAAAATGCATAAATACAATCTACCTGTGGTAGACAGAATAATGGTCCCCAAAGATGGTCATGCCCCAATCCCCAGAGCATGTTAGGATACATGGCAAAGGGGGAATTAAGGTTGTAGATGGAATTAAAGTCAATAATCAATTGACTTTAAAATAAAGAGATTATCCTAGATTCATTGGGCCTAGTGTAATCACAAGCATTCTTAAAATATGGAAGGAGGGAGAAAAGTCAGTGTTAGTGTGATGCAGTGTTAAGAAAGATTCTATTGGCCATTGCTGGCTTTGAAGATGCAAGGGGCCATGAGCCAAGGAAGGTAGACAGCCTCTAAAAGCTGGAAATGGCAAAGAAATGGATTCTCCCTTAGAGTTGCTAGAAGGAACGAACCTTGATTTTGGCCCAGTGAGACCCATTTTGGACTTCTGACCTCTCAAACTGTTAAGATAATAAATTTGTGCTGGTTAAAGCCATCGAGTTTGTAGTAATTTGTTATAGCAACAATTAGGAAACTAATTTCACTAATCAGAAAACTAATGACTCACGCAAGTATAAGACTGTATTATCGTCATCATTGTTGACCTTGTCATCATTGATACTGTCATCATCCCTGACATCATCATCACCATCATCATCATCATCCTCATCCTCATCAAGGCTTTCTTTCAAATATTAGCCTGGGAATGAGATTGCTGGTGATATATAATTTTTCCAAAATTCTCAGAAACCAAACCAGATGGCTGTTTCATGGAGTGGATCACAGAAGGATTTTATCTTTACAAACACTATCATATTGTTTCTATGCCAACATGGATAGTATTGGTCACTTTATTTATTTATTTTATAAATCTTTTGTCCCTAATACAAAAGTATACTTCAGAGTGAATTGGTTTTAACATATTATTCTTTTAGAGGTTTATTGGGAATATCTTTGCTAACATAGCTAAGAGATCTAAATACTAATCTTGGCTCTACCAATTATAAGCTGTAAAATTTATAGCAATATCACTTCACTTCTTTGACCTTGTCTCTCTTTCTGTAAAACACTTGACAACTGAACTAAATACTTTCTTAGATCCCCTCTAGTTTTAAGAATGTTGATTTTAAATACTTACTTTATGTAATGTGAGACCAAGACCTAAAGGAATTAGGTTTTCTGCCTAATTTCTAGTAATTCAGACATTTTTGAGAGAAGCTTTTAAAATCGAAGTATAATATACATACAGAAAGGAGTACAAATTATAAATACAGAGCTCAGTGAATTTTCACAAAGTAAATACACCCATGTAACTACCATAAATAGAGATCTAGAACATTATAGCACCTAGAAACTTCCCCGATGGTCCTCTTGGTTATTCCTCCCAAAGGTAACCATTATTCTGACTTCTATCATCTTATATTAGTTTTTAATCTTTTCGAATTTTATAGCAACTTACTGAATTATATTAATTTGTACTCTTTTTCACTTGGCTTCTTTCTTCCAATATGTTTGTGGGATTCATCCATGTTGTTGCCTGTAGCAGTTATTCATTACTTTATGTTATTCATAATGTAGATTTTGCTTCTCAAATTAATCTGTTTGTGAAATATCAAGCATTTCACTCTACTTAATAGAGCTTTATATTCCTACCTTATTTATTTTGAACAAACATATTTTATATTTTCTGTCCAGCGAGGAGAAGTCTAAGGGACAGACTCAATACGGCCAAAGGATATCGACTCTCTCTGGATATTGTACCTTCTCTGTGTGAAAAAGGGCCTTTACAGAGTTACTTGTTTCTGTGTAAACATAGAGGAATGAAATAGCTGATTGCTGAGGCCTCTAATAATGGTAGCATTGTACGGTTTGTACAAACAATCAGCATGACTGCAATAGGTAGGTAGTCCGAACTCACCTGAAGAATACTCAGATCCCTAGATTTGATGATATATTCAGTAGGACTGTTTTGTTTGCAAGTAACAGAAACTAAAGCTTAAGAAGGGAAAGGCAGACTGCATTATCTAGTTACAAGGGTGTCTCACTGAACTGAAGGGCAGAAATAGAACCAAGATGGATGCCATCACAGGATGGCCTTCCATTTCTATCTGGTTCTCTTTTCACTGTTCAACGCATATGGTGAGTAAGCCTCTTGATTTTACATGTCATTTCTTTCTTGGTCCTCGTTCCTACCTTGGCCCACTCAAGACCTGATGAATCAGACATTAAAACCATGGCTCTAGAAGCCCCAGTTTCTGGGTGGCATGAAGTGCAGAAGTGACAGGCAATGGTTCCTAAAGAAGGGGTGTTAATGGTTGAGGTTTGGGAACACACCCTCCAAAATGTTCACAATAGACACAGAAACTTTGGAGACGGTTACTCTATAGCAATTATTTAACAAGAGCTACAAAGTATCTCATGAAATACGAGTCAGGCTTTATACCTGAGCTTGTCATATTAAGACAGGGCTTTATTCATGAGCAACATTAGTTTGCATTCTTTATCCTGTGGTATAGTAGAACAGGTTTTGAAATCAGATAAAACTAGCTTTCTTTCTTTTTTTAAATTTTTTAATGTTTATTTATTTTTGAGAGAGAGAGAGACAGAGCATGAGTGGGGGAGGGGCACAGCAAGAGGGAGACACAGAATCCAAAGCAGGCTCCAGGCTCTGAGCTGTCAGCACAGAGCCCGATGCAGGGCTCAAACTCACAAACTGTGAGATCATGACCTGAACCGAAATCGTAGGCTTAACCGACTGAGACCCAGGCACCACATATAAAACTAACTTTCAATCAAGATCAGCCAGTTCTGGGTGAGTTTCATTGGACAAGTTACTTAACCTTTCTTTGTCTATGTTCTCCATCTATAAAGTGATAATATTAATATTGCTCTCCTCGTGAAGTTGCTCTGAGAATTAAAGACAGATATAAAGTATCAATCACACTGCCTGGTATATAATTTTTCCTTCTGCTCTTTCCCAGGGCTAAAAGGTGAGGTGGCACAGTAAATTAGAGGCAGGGATGGGTATGGAGCGTAGGTAGGAGGGGGGATATTACTAGAAACAGAAACCTTACAATCTGGTACTGACACATCGCTAGCTCTGGGGTCTTAGGCAAGTCACTAAAACTCATGGGGTCTCACTTTCCTGACTAAAAAAAAAAGAGGGGTTCATGACAGGACTATGCAGTGTAGTTATAATCACTTCTAGGACTTAAAGGTGTTTAGATGTTGCTGACTGTGTGTGAGGGCGAACAGCAAGGGAAGTGCAGTTTGGTAAAATTCTCCTACTTCCCCTTCTTCTTTGGTCTATTTTATACTGAGGTTTTGCATCAGATTTGTTTTAGGGGGAAAAAGTATGCTGTTTAAAAAATTAAAAAACATCTTGAAAAACACCAGATGACATGCCCTCTCAAGTCTTTCCTGCTCTAAAACATGAGGGTCTGCTAAATGCCCTCCATTGTTGGAGCCAAGCTACCTCCAGAGCCAGAAGCAGCCTGGACATTTTCAGCAACCCGTTAAGTCATATGTTTGGGACAGAAGGAAAAACAAACTCTATGAAGGTCTGTGGCTAAAACAGAGAGAGACACTCATCCAACTTGTCCAGAAAACAAGCCAAACAACATCTTCTCAAAACATATTATTAATATAATATAGGAAATGTTAGCAGAACTATAGAAATGTCTCTTTCACAGTGGATGAACAACCTGGCCTCATCCTTACCAAAACAGTTGGCCCTGTGTGGCAACTGTGAAAACATATTATGCCTTTCTTAAGCCCATCATTGATAGATGTGTTTAAATGGAAGATACTCACAAGGGGATAACGGATCTAGCTTGCGCATTTTGTCCTATATTGAGCCAGGTAGGAATCAGGACGAAGAGGAGATTATTCTTTTGATGAGAAATTTATTCTTAGAGCAACAAGCATATGAGAAAAAGAAAGTCTCCATTCTTTCTGTAAATGAAGGTCATAGACAGATAATTTATATATTAAAATCAGATATGCCAAAAGCACCTTGAAGATAACCTAGTCCAGTAGTTTTGTACCTCTTTTGGAACAGATTTTCTAGCAGGAGCTCAAAAGTGTGATAGAGTTAAAAATCGTTGAACAAGAACACTTACCCGGGTTGAAGTAGGGATGGGGAGATTAGCTTTGCCTGTTCTATATGACCTCTTCTTCTCTACCACAACATCTCTTTTGGGACAGACCCTGAGGCACCTCCATGAGTATTTGAGGGCTCCTATCAACACTTTGAAAGTCACTCACTAATCCATATTTCCCTATTTACAGATGACAAAACTAGGTACAAAGAGGCCAAGTGATTTGCTCAGAGTTCTGAAATATGAAAGGGAAGTCTTGGGCTAAAGCCAGGGCTCCTGATGTCCAGTCCCATGCTCTTGTCATTAGGTAACATGGAGTCCTTCTGAGAAGACATTTGACACCACCTTCAGTTCACCTGTGGTGAGTCACCCAATCGGATATGAACTGTTTAAAGTCTCACTGAAGTTTGTTTGTTTGTTTGTTTTTCTTTGCTTGTCTAAAGGATATCTGCAATTGAGGAAGAGAGGGAGGGATGGAGGGAGGAAGGATGAAAGGGAGGGAAGCGAGAGTTAAATTTCAACATTAAAAGCATGGCCAAATACCCCATCCTCCATAGAAATGCACTCAAAACTGTATGAATCAGTAATGTGAATGGGGAGAAAAACAGATCAAAATGATTATTTGTTTATAAAATTCAACGACTTTGATGAGTCTTGAAGGAAATAAATGGCTCAAGGCTGCATCTATCCACTGACTCTTCCCTCCAACTAGTAGATTCTGTTCAGAGACACCACTTGCTGCTAGGATATGGGCGTGAATGACTCCAGGATAAAAGGCCTCCTTGATGCTAAATATTATTCTGGGAATAGAATGAGGAAAAGAGAGAGAGAGGGAGACAAGGGCAGGGAAAGGGAGAGGAGGAGAGGAGAGAATATTATGGTGGCCAGTGGTTGGGGGTCAGAAGGAAGAAAACCACATAGGCATTTTGTGTGGAAAGGAGGTACCTGAGAATATTTCCATGATCCTACTGGCCCAGAGTAGAAAATGTGTCCTGGAATACAAAAACACAGACTGACAACCAGTAGGCTGAGAGAATGATCTTTGGGATCCAGGATATAAGAGGACCAAAGTGTGCCATTTCCTTCTTCTCCACAGCAGTGACCTCAACCAATAAAATGTGATTACTAATATGATGGGTTTTAATAAATAAAAAAGAGTTTATAGTTATAACTGTAGTATAGTATAATCCTACTCTGTAGTCTACAATCTTAGTATTATGGTCTCTGGTCAGCTGATTAGGTGTGTTAACATAAATGTGAAAGAAAAATGTCACTGGTTTTGTTCTGTGGCTGAGCCCAATCCGTGTTACACTAGAGTATACAGACCTTTCACACACTTACACCACTAGGCTATAGCATAACTGCCCGGGGTATGGAGGAAGCTTATCCTCAATAGCTTAAAAAAAAAAAAAAAAAAAAGCATTCATGGCTCAGAAGTAGCAGATTTGCATATGTGGCAGTGAAATGCATGCTGCAATGGATTTAATGGTTAAGATGTTGGCTTTAGACCCAGACAGACTGGTATTCAAATCCTAGCTGCCTCTAACCATCTACAGGATCTATGGCAACGTATTTAATTTTTCTGAGTCTCAAACGGGGATGGTGACAAATGTATGAAACTATTAGGACTACTTTGAAGATTACTTCAATTAATACAAACGGCCATTATTACAATAGGTCCATATAAGTGTGAAAAGTAATGTTAAAGCCCTTGGATAGAGCTGAGCTCTCTAAGCTGTAAAACCAGAAGAAGGACGTCCACCAGAGAAAAGAGGGAATTTTAATGATATTGATGCTAAATAGCATCCCTTCCCCTACTTCCTCACTCTTTTTTTAGGCCTGGGAGGAAGACTTCACATTGATTTTCACTGAGGAAAACTACTCAGCATTTGCTTCTCACCAGAACAACACATTTTTTCTTCTTCCTCTGTGTAATCAAGTGCAAACAAAATCCAGATTCCAGTCTGTAACAATGGCCACATGGGGTAGAAACTGATTTCCTCTTGGAAAACACTTAATTCTAGAACATTGAGCTTTTGGGTCATTTCCTTGCACTCTGCTGATATCATATCCCGACTTGTTTATTTGTTCATTGTTAATTGTTGCTCTATGTACATTCAACAACAATCAGAGGTACTTATGTACTGACTAAACAGAGCATCAGAGAGTTTTTACTAAGGCAGCTTAGGGTTCATGGGATATCTGACATAATTGATGTTTCAATGAATCAACTAAAGTTCATCCAAATGTGACTTCTGAGATCCTCTGCTTTTTAATAGACACTTATGAACATGATTACGTTTTTCCCCAAGGCCTGTCATGACCCACTGTGGGTGTTCCTTGAATGAGTTATGAGACGTCCCTCAACTTAGAATAAATGCAATTGATCTGGACACTGAGAACACAACAGGCATTTTTTTAATGTGTAGAAGACTTGTTATGTTTCCCTTGTTCCAGTGGGAATATCAAATATTTTCCTGCCTTCAAAAATTATAAGTTGTGGCCAGATCTTCACATACTCTTTCCTCATTTATGGAAAGTATAGATAGAGACATAGAAATGTCCCCCAGATATTGTTGACACTTTCAAAGAAGATGAAAAAGGGGTTTGATGTGTACATTCCAGCCTGTTTATTCTCTAGTTAATGACACTCAATAGAGACTGTCCATACTGACACTTCCTAACCTACTGGTTTATTTATTTGGCTAGTATTATCAAGGCTAGCTAAGATGGTAACTACTAACAGGGGAAATAAAATAAGTGTGCCAAAGATTAAATGTACCATAATCTTTAGTAACATCATTTTAATCACTTTTGGAGTAATCTTCCTGAAAATACCAATGATAATCTTTAGTCACAATGAAAATATATTCCAAAACATAGTGAAACATGTTCTTGAAAACCTGTGCTCAGAACAAAGTAGATTTATCACTTTTAAACCCTGTTCTTTCACTTCTGCAGAAAACATTGTAGAGATTCGTTTTCCCACAAGATTTGTATTCTGTAGTCTGTATTTCTTTTCAGATTTCAAACTAGCCCTTAATGTCTTGAAATATACTCTCTTCTGCAGACACATTCTCCTTATTTTCTTTAAATTAAAATTTTTTAATGTTTATTTTTGAGAGGGGGGGAGGGGAGAGAAACAGGGAGACACAGAATCTGAAGCAGGCTCCAGGCTCTGAGCTGTCAGCACAGAGCCAGACGCAGGGCTTAAACCCACAAGCAGCGAGATCATGACCTAAGCTGAAGTCGGAAGCTCAACTGACTGAGCCACCTAGGTGCCCCTCTCCTTATCTTCTTTAATGTAAACCTTGCTTGAATGCTTTTCCTAATTATCAGATAACTAAGGATCACATTTTTGGGGGCCTGGTCTTCTGATCATTTGTATCACTCAGGACGCTTGGTTGCAAATGACAGAATCCCAACTTGACCTAGCTTAGGCAATAAAGGAATATTTATTGGCTCACTAGCCAATGCCTGGGAAAAGCGGGGGTGGAGTTAGCTTAGGGAAGACTGGATCCAAAGAATCAGATCATCTTATCTTTCTCTCATCTCAGCTTTTTGGTTTTATGGCCATAGGCAGTTCTGGATTTATACTGCAATTACATACCTAGAAACACAAGAGAGCTCTTTTGTCAGCTCTGTATTAGAAAATTTTTGTGGAAGGCTTAGAGCTGGCTTGACTTGTGTCACTACTCATCCTTAGACTGGTCTCTGTGGTCTGAGTATGAATGACTCTACCTGGAACTCCCATAAGAATCATTATAGTTGGCAAAAAGAGAAATATCTCCTCCAAAGGAAGAAAAGGTGCTCTGGACATACAAAACAATATGTGCCCACGATCCTTTTATGAGAAAGTATAATACTAATATATCACTCCTTTCTGGATTATTCCTTACATTGCCTCATGCTCAATAATATTGGAAAGCAATAATTGCTGGCATGTTCTTTTGATTAAGAAGACAGAATTGACTTGTGCTTATATGAAAAAAAAATTGTGGATTTAAGTTTGGCATACAAATTTTAAATCATGTTATCTCAAAACCACAACTGGCAAAAATGCAGATTGGCAAGGTATCCCTCTTCCAAGCAAGTCCCAATGAAAGCAGTAGCCTTCCCTTCAATAATCACAAGTGTTCACAGGAGACCCAGTCTACTAGTAGCCTGCCACTCTTTAACTTGACTCACCAGTTGAGTCATTATCCACTTGCAGAAACCAAACAAAATCTCATTACAAACATAACTCATTTGTTATCCAATTCTTCACAATCAGAAACTATCAGTTGCTTGTTGACACATTGATTGATAAAGGTTCCAAAAGGATTAGGCTCCCTTCCTCCCTCCCTCCCTTCCACCCTCCCTTCCTTCCTTCCTTCCTTCCTTCCTTCCTTCCCTCCATCCTTCCTTCCTTCCTTCCTTTCTCTTTCTTTCCTTCCTTCTTTTCTCCCCCCCCCTCTTTTTCTCCCTCTCCCTCCCTTTTCTTTCCTGCTCTTCCCTTCCCTTTTTTCATTCTAATAAACTCTGCCATGCTGCAGGACTCTCCTCACTACATTTTTGTGTCTTTACGTCCAGACTCTGAAACTGAGTGCTGCTTTACATCACCATTACAACTTATCACAGGACAATAATAAATACATTTCTGTGTAGATTGAAGAATGTAAATGAAGATTAGACTACATTACTTAAAGTGGAAACTATGCCATCAAAACTGGAAAGAAGGGCTCAGTCTCTACCTAGTTTTCAGGACCCCTGTGGCTCCAGCTGGGTTCTGTTTTTCAACAGTTGACCCATTCTCTGGCCCTGGCCCACCATCTTTTCTCAGAATGGATGTCAACTGCTAATGTACTGTGTATGGTGGTTAGACCAATCCATTGCACTAATGTTTTTAATAAGCCAGTTATCACAAGCAGGTGTGAACCTACCATCTGCCTCCTGACTTCAGCCAATCTCCGATTTATCATTTTTCTAAGAACATAGGGATTCCTTTGTAACTTGCTTTATTGAAAAAAACCCAAACCACCACACTGTTATGCACTGCATGTTTGGATCCACCCCAAATTCCTATGTTGCAACCCTAATCCCCAGTGGGATGGTATTAAAAGGTGGTGTTTTGGGTAGGCAATTAAGGTTAGATTAGGTCATGAGGTGGGGTCCTCATGACCCGATTAGAGCCCTTATACAAAGAGGAGGAGACAAGAGATATCCCTCTTTGTACGCACATACCAAAAAGGCCACGTGAAGGCATAGCCAGGAAGAGGGCCCTCACCAAGAGCTTGACCCTGATCTTGGACTTTCAGCCTCCAGACTGTAAGAAATAAATTTCTGTCGTCTAAGTCACCCACTCTGTAAATTATGTTGTAGCACCTGAACTAAGACAGATGCCATTATAAAAGGATCACAAGGGGCACCTGGTTGGCTCAGTTGGTTAAGCATCCGACTTTGGCTCAGGTCATGATCTCACAGTTCATGAGTTTGAGCCTGTGTTGGGCTCTGTGCTGACAGCTCAGAGCCTGGAACCTGATTCAGATTCTGTGTCTCCCTCTCACTCTGCCCCTCCCTGACTCATGCTCTGTCTCTCTCTCTCTCTCAAAAAAAAAAAAAAAAAAAAAAAAGCATTAAAAAAAAACCTAAAAGGATCACAAAATGGAGGGTGGGGCAGGGAGCCAAGATACACAATGATGTTTGCAATGAAGTTCTAAATGATTGGATGAATCATTGGTAGAATGTCTAGTAGACTTAAAGAGACCCAAGTTGTTAAATTCACCCTATTTATCCTGCATATAATATAACAGGGATTTTTGATATTCTCTATGTGTTTCACTGGAGCAAAGATTCCCTCATTTCTCAGTCCCAAGTACCTGGTGGAAAGAAATGGGATTTTTGAGTCAGACCATGTCTGAATCCCAACTCTGTTTCTTATTGACTGTGAGAACCTGAGCAAGTTTCTTAACTGCCATAAGCCACATCTTCCTCAACTGTAAAATGGGACTTCTGTTTGGGTTGTTTCAGCATTATTGAGACAATGTAAGTATAACATTTAGCATAGAGCTTAATAATTAAAGTTGCAAGAGTCAAGCTCTAAATAAAGCCCTAAATGATGTTAAGATTAGAATAATAAGGAGTTTCTGCAGCAGAGAAAAAGCCTGGTGCATTTTACCTAATAGTTGTGCTGGATGGAGTGTAAAAAAGAGAAGCATTAGAAAGTAGCCCCGCCTTCATGTGGCTCATTGTCTAGTCCAGGGAGCCAAAGGGAAAACATATGCGTGAAATAACAACAGGACAATACCCAAGAGGAAAATAAAATACCAAATTGCAGATGCAGTCCATGCATGTGAAAATAGTTTAGAAGAGAGAGTAGGTAAAAGCTAGGGTAATGCCCTCTAAGACACAGACCCTGCAATGGCAGAGATGTTGTCACTTTCATCCATTGCTCTATCTCCAGCACATAGACCAGTGCCTGGCTCTCAGTGGGTGGTCAATAAATTCCTATTGAATTAATAGATGAACAAACTGTGTGAATAACTAGTGGAAAAGCACTAGACTTGGAATAGAAGACCTAGGTTTGGATCCTCGCTTAATAGCTCTATAACACCAGATAACTTTCTTCACCTCTCAGAACTTCAGTTGTCTTATCTGTAAAATGGCTATATAATTCCTACCCACTGTGTGGGGTTGTCATACAAATAAATAATATATTTAGTGTGAAAGGTAAGTATAATGTAGTAAAATGTAGCTGTAACAAGGAACTAGAACCTCAAGGATGGCTACAAATTTGGACAAGTGGAAAGAAGCCATTTTAATGCTGCATTTGCCCATATGTTCCTTAACCTGGGCTCCAAGACCAGTAAGGGTATCCATGGAATAACAGGATAGAAAGCTGTTTTTCTTTCCCGCCATGGTAACCAATGGCACATGCTCCATTGCTGTTAACAAGATCAATAAACTTGCCACATTCAGAAATCGACAATTAACCCCTTTTACAACACTTAAAGTCACAGGCCTCTCTATTTTATATGGCCAAGCAGGCTGCTGAGCACATGGTTTTTATTACTGCCTACCCCACCCCCCGCCTTAAAAAAAAAAACAACAAAACAAGCTATTACTAATAATTTAACACCTTCTAGAACCTGTCCCTCTCTTAATGATTTTGCAGGGAAGCTCTGTGTGCTGCAGCCATCTTTGCAAGGGCCACCTCCAGGTCCATGCTGCTTGGGGGAACCATATTATCTTTAGTCCTGCTTACCTTTCTAAATGTTTTATGGTTTACAGCTGTGGCGAAAAGCATTTTGGGGTCGGCAGAGATTTATTCCCCTTTTTAATGTTTTTACTAGGCTGAATAAACACATTCTCGAGGAATGAAACCTCTGGCCATGTTGGGAATATGGAAACCCGGGCTCCACTCTGTAAGGGCAGCTCTTTCGTGACTGACACTTGCTTATAACAACGAGTGCCATTGTTGGCTCTGAATGGGTTTGTGGTCAGGAGTCCTCTGAGGGTTCCACAGCACCCACCCCACAAGCCACTCTGTCACAACCCTACCTGAAATCGCCTTCCTCTTTGCAGGATCCCATTAACACCTGTAGAAAAACGCTGCATTTTAAGGGCTCTGGAGAGTCTGGAAGGTTGAGAATGTATAATTGATACTATTTTTTTGGCACTTTTACATCGAGCATGTGCTCATTTGAATATTTTTGGCAAATGAGTTTTGATAAAATGAGTCTTTCTCCCAAATTCAAACGAACCCTTAATTTTTATGAGGTTTGTAAAACGTCAGCAAAATGATTTCTTAAAAAGGAAAAAAATTATTTCCTCGAGCTTGCTCATTCCGTTGATTTTGGCTAAGACTGCTCATAGAATTACTAGTATGCTATGAGAAAGATTATTCATATAGTGATTTGGAGCTGGGTGGAATCAGAAAGTATCATAAATCTCTTCACATGACACTCCTGCAAACTATGCCAGCCTTGGAATAAAACAGGCTTGGAAGCCAACAGGCAGCACCTGCAGAGCCCAGTATGAGGCAAGAGCTGGCCTATCATTAGACCTTATCAAGGTGTCTCCAAGTTGTGCTTCAAAGTCAGAAGAATAAAGCACTTTCTCCAGTTGCAGAACTTTGGGGGTGATTAGCAAGCATAAGTCACACTTACACACATATCAACTGTCCACACTGGAGAAATTGACATGCCTGGCTCATTTCTTTGCTTCCTGATGGTTTTCTCTTCAGAAGACCTGTGGAAGGGCCCTTCTGTGAACTGATTCCTAGAGCCACGTGTGGCCAATACCAATGATAGTTGCCATGGATTCTGCCCTTCAGTGATTTCAGTCTACTACACTGTACTCTGGTCTAAATGTACGGTCATGTTCCTAAGATACCACCAGTTTGCAGACATTATTATTGAACAATCATTCTCAGTTATTGAAATAATAGTTCTCCGTTATTGAAATAATTATTCTAATAGGAAAAATACTTGGGAGCTAGGTGCTTTCATACTTAGTAACAGGAATTTTTTTTTTTTCCTGTAGGAATGTCAATAATAAAGTTTTCCTTTATGGCTATAAGAACTGGAGGTGCGGGGACAAGATAGAGCTATAAAGCCTAAACACTGTGCAAATCCAAATTTTGGTAATGCAGAGCTTTTGCTCAAGAGCACCAACTTTTTTTCTCTGATGATACCAGCTCTACCATAGAGCATGGTGACGCTCAGTCATTCTTATCATCTGTGTCATCCATTGTTATGATAAAGTACAGTGCCACCCTAACAAAGAAAATGGGGAACTAGCTATGTACTAGCTCTATTTCTGAGTATTGATGATTATAATAGTAGACTGTATGCCAGTCCATATCTCTGAACACTCAGGTTATGTCTCAGCTGGGAAAACTCCGACTGTAAGAGAAATGTCAGTATTCATCTGTCCTTTCTTGCCAATTAGAGTCACAGTACTTTAGACCAGTGCTTTTATAGAGAACCAACTTCATGTGTTTAAGGCAAGAATTTCCTTCACCCCATTACATTTCTTAAGGGACAACATTGTGTGAACACCAGTGATTCCTGACCTTCTCCCTTCTCTTTAAACATTTTTCCCAACTTGTTCCTTTCATCTCAGAGCTTGTCCTTGTCATTGTCATAAATGTAAGGCATATCAAGTATGCAATTCTTCATCCCCATCCATTATTCTCATCCATCTCTGTCATTCCAGCCATGTTCTCTTTCTTCCCTCCAAGTTCCAGAGAAGAGATTCCTCCCTTCCTATAGAAACCTAATCCCTCTACCTGGGCTTATTAGCTTTTTCTTCCCACTGTCTCCAGGATTTTAATCCCCACAGTGGTTGTTTTTTTTCTCTTTAGCATCTTCAAAGACCTCTTCCAGAAGTGGTCAGTTGTTCCTAAAGACACACACACACACACACACACACACACACACACTTACTTCTCATTATCCCAATTTCCCTCCTTCCTGGTTCCCTTCATGGTTTTTTTGATTTTGTACTTTCCTGGTTTTGCTTCTATTTTTCAATAATATCTCCCCTCCTATACTGAGTTCTCTTTCATCTGTACCTCTCTCAATTATGAGTGTCACAGAAGGCTCAAACCTTGGTCCTCCATTCTTCCTTTGGATTATGCTGTTGGGGAGGCCCTTGTTATTCAGTTATCCCTCAATCCTGATTATCTTCAAGACCCATATAATTTTCCCTCCCACAAATTCCATGTGGATATGCCACCACCACCACCTATATCAGTTCTAGTCCTCAGGGAGCAAATGCTATGATAGGAATTAAAAGTACAAGAGATTTATTGTTGGGTAATGCTGCTGGATGAAAAGGGGGAAAGGCTGAAGCAGGTAGGGAGAGGTTTCAGACTGTGATGCCAGCCTGGCATCTTAGGTAAGAGAAGGGGCGGGAAGGAGGTTTGGGAAGGAGAAGCGTCAGACCCCAGTGCCGCTTTGAGAGTTTGGGCTAGCCGAGAGGGGAGCCTCAGGTAACATAGGACAGAAAAGCTTGGCTCTATTACTCCTTCTGAGCTTAATCACTGGTTGATTGCGAGCTGCCTGGGAAGTGTGATGCCAGCTTGTGCGCTGTGGCAGATTCCCAAGGTGCTGCAGCTAGAAGCTCTCTTAAAGGGAAATCACAAACACAATCCATACAAGACTCCTCCGTGCCTACCATCTATGCTTTCCTTTCAAATTATCCCATCTTTGCCTTTGATATCAGCGTTCTTCCATCTTCCAAGCTTGATATCTTCAAGTAATCTTTGGCTTTTCTAATACCCTTATCTCTTACATCCAATGTATGATTATTAAATTCTGAATTTTCAGTTTTATTAATCCCTCAATGCCATGGTTTTAATCCATCGAAATTATTATCTCATACTGGTTGCTGTCATAAGCTTAGTCTCTTATCTGGCTCAGTTTCCTTGCTCATTCTGTACATGTAGTGGTTTCCCAGGATTTAGTCCTTGACTCTTGTTTCTTCTCATGCTACAGGCTCATCCTAGATGATCTTATCCATTAAGTGACCTCTACTGAAATACCTATGACTCCACAATTCTCATCTCCAGCCCCATTCTGTTCAGGGCTCTAAATCAATGTTTCTCAAACTTTAGTGTTGTATGCTTGTTTAAAGGGGGAAAATGTATTGTATATTCTAGTGTTAAATTATTTTATTTAAAATGTTACACATGGGGGCACCTGGGTGGCTCAGCTGGTTAAGTGTCCAACTTTTGATTTTGGCTTGGGTAGTGAACTCATGGTTTGTGAGATTGAGCCCCATGTCGATTTTGGGATTCTCCCTCCCTGCCTCTCTGTCTCTCTCTCTCTGTGTCACTCCCCAGCTCATGTGTGCACACATGTTCTCTTCTCTCAAAATAAATAGACATCTTTAAAAAAATAAATAAAATATTATGTATGTACTAACACAAAACTAAGTACAAACTTTTGTTAATATTTTGGTTTCCTCCCAGACTTTTTTCTACACGTATTTTATATAGTTGAGATACTATTATATGGATATAGGTGTGTGTATCTGTGTGTGTGTGTGTGCGTGCATGTACGTGTGTTGTATCTTGTTTCTTATTCTTGATATTAGAGAACAAACATTTTCTTAGTCAATAAAACTCTATGAAAATTATTTTTTCATGGGACACATGTTATTCTGTGGATATGTCATAATTAATGTTTTATAATGATATCTAATGTTAAATAATGAAGCAATAAATAACTTGGTACATAAAATTTTGTCTGAATTTTTTAGGAGTATTTTCTCAGAATGGATTTCCAGAAATGGGAAGGTAGATGTCCTCATTTTAGAGATGAGAAAACCCAGGTTCTAGGAATTTGAATGATTTTCCTGAGGCTACTAAGTCTGTAAAATATAAGGGATGAAAAGAAAAATCTCAGCTCTGGGTTATTTTTATTGTGGCAGGCTACCCATAGTGGGTCATGAAGGGATGCTGTCATAGGATTCTTCAGGGGGCAGAAGATCTGGAAACTACCAAGGGGTAATTTATAATCTAATTTCCTGGAAACCTCAGCCTGATTTGGGATTCAGAGATGCAAGGATATATATCATGAGTTGCGTGGGATCCCTCAGAGCATCAGAAGATTAGGTCTAACCTAGTCAGGTACTATTTTCTCAGTGTGCATTTGTGCTGAAATCACATTAGCATTAGTACCACTGTCTTGATTTTGCACTGGCTTGAAAAGACTGCAGGGGGCCTTCATGGCTGATCTCTAATACCCAGTCTTTCAAAGATGCCATGAGCTCTTACTCAAAATCAAACAAATGGCACCACATAGTTGTATTTGCAACTTGTCCTCCATCTGTACCCTTGGCCTAGAGCTGCAGCAGTGGGGAGATATCTGATGCTGTGACTCTGAAAGTCATGACATCCCTGCCTTTATCTTGGGAGAGATCTGGTTCTGTTTGGACCCCAACCAAGAAGTGACTTTTCCTTCCAAAAAGAGTCAAAAATGCCCTTCTTATTGCTATGGCATGAAGGAAAGGATGGGTGAGGCATGTAGTTAATACTGGCAGGCACTCGGCCTTGCTACAACTCTCAAGTTGGAAAACTGAAGTAGACATCAAGGTTTTTACAGAATGTATTGATAGCAGCTGATTTAGGAGAAAGACTTGTAGACCAGGATTTCTCAACCCCCGCACCATTGACATTTTGAGCTGGATAATTCTTTGTTGTGGGGGCTGTCCTGAGCATTGTAGTGGGTAAGCAGCAGCCCTGCCCTCTACCCACCAGATGCCAACAGCCCCCCTCTAGTCATGACAATCAAAAATGTCTCTGGACACTGTCAAATGCCCTCTGAAGGCCAGAATCACTCCTGGTGGAGAACACTGAGACAGACGAATAGATTCCAAAGAAGAAAGCAGCTATTCCCAACGCAGGCAGCAAATGAAAGGAAGGTGATTTGACATGGAAGATGAACTAAATGTCTTGTGAGAGAAGGACTCCAAAGTAGATAAGAACCAAAGGTCTTCCCTAGTCACCCCAGCTAAAGGCCTTCTTCAGATCTGTAATGAAATGGAATGGGCATAAAAAGAGAAAGAAGCCTTTTCTATAGTGAACATAGGCTTTACTAGATAATATCGTATATAACTAGATAATATCATATATAAAGTCCCCAAACTAAAGCATGGCTTCTACCAATCTTCACAAAACTCCTCCTGCAATTAACAAAAATTCAAAGATTGTTTCTATAGTTCTCTAACTGCACAAACCCTACTGAACATTATAATCAAGATTCTCATGCTCAGAAAGCAAGACAACCAGCAAGAATGCTGAAACCAGCTTCCCCCCACTTTGATACTCGCCGCATTATGCAACCATAAAATCTCAGTGTTAAAAGGATCTAAGAAGCCATCTGATTCAGCTTACTAAACTGCCTGCATGACATCCTTGACAGATGATTGAAACCCTTCACAAGGCAGATTATCCCTTTGTTGGGTAGCACTACTTGTATGTTTTTATGTTGGGGGCTAGAATCTGCCTCCCAGTAATGACGACTTATTGGACGGAATAAGTCCACTCCCTGATTGAGAATTCCAATGGTAGACCCTGAAGTCACCTGGCAAGTCTTCTCTTCATCATATCTTCTCCACTCCTATCAACCATTCCCACATGCCCTGTTTCTCACACGCCCTCATTGTTACTCTCTTGTCCCTCTTTTGAACACTCTCTCCTCAGGATCAAAAGGGACATGATCAGCACCTCACAATTGCCCTCAACAGTGATTCCAGACCTTCACCCCTTTTGTCAAGGCCCTAAATATTCCTTCACCTCTCAGTCTCCTCAGAAGACTTGTCTTTCTTTTTGTCTTTTAATTTTTTTTAACATTTATTTATTTTTGAGAACAAGCAGGGGAGGGACAAAGAGAGAGGGGGACACGGAATCCGAAGCAGGCTCTAGGCTCCGGGCTGTCAGCATAGAGCCCGATGCGGGGCTTGAACCCACAAACTATGAGATCATGACCTGAGCTGAAGTCAGACGTTTAACTGACTGAGCCACCCAGGTGCCCCCAGAAGACTTGTCTTTGATCTCACAGACAGAATGGGCATCAGGCGGGTACAACTCTCAAGATCTCATCTTTTCTTTCTGCCTCTTCCTATGTGGGTCCCCTATCCTTGCAACATCTATTCTTATGAACGTATGTCTTTAGATCTCTTTTTATCTTTCTTCCAGTCTGGGGAGGGTGAAGGCCTATCTCCATCAATTATTCTTTCTGTTCTCTGTTTTTAGTTTTTCCTCTCATTGCCCCTTCTCAAGCCTACCTGTATGTGCCAGGTTTCCATTTCAAAAAGGCAGCCAACCTTCATGGTCATCCCTCTTTCTACCCACAGCACTACAGTACTGAGTCTCCTTCCTCCACATTTTAGCTCTGCTAAGAGTCATCCATATGTGAAGGCGTATCTCATTTATTTTTCACTCCAATGCAATCAGTATCCTCACTTGGCATACCCTCTCTCTACTCCCTTTGCACAACACATACCAGGTAATCTGCAGGCCTCCCAACAGACCATTTTGTTTTCTCTGCACTGGAATGATCTATTCACCTTGTGCAGTTGGCAAACCCCTATTCTTTTTTTAAGACCCTCAGATGCCATGTCCTTTGCCTGGCCTTCCCTAGAGAGGCAGGAAGATAATCAGACCATCAGAATACCATGTTTATAGTTGTATTTTAAGAATTAAATGAGGTGATCTATGCCAAGTGCTTAGCACAGTGAATGGCAGAGAATAAATGCTTGATAAATTATAACTGTTACGATTATTAGCCCCTTATTCAGGCTCTATTTCCTTTTCTCTAGGTGTCTATTAATTCTTTTAAATGTTTATTTATTTTTGAGAGAGAGAAAGAAAGCATGAGTAGGGGAGGGGCAGAGAGAGAGTGAGAGAGAGAGAGAGGGAGGGAGACATAATATTCAAAGCAGGCTTTGCGCTGTCAGTGCAGATTATGCTGTATGTGTCTAAGCAGGTGATAATTTTTCCACCTCTACCAGATTCTAAGGACAGGGATGCCATTTTTTCATCTACATGTCCCTAACATGAAGCATAATACTTAGTAGGAACTCAATTAACACCTGATGAATGAGTGAAGGACAATTCACTTGAATGAGTACAAGGCAATTATGGTGTCTTATAATTAGCAAGGGTATACTGGTTCTATGCTGATGGTTCTGCCCTTTTCAACAGTGATATCACATTTCAAGCCTCCAACATACCTCCATGAAATTTGGAATGAATTAGAATGCCAAAGGGGGACTCAATGTTCCCTGAGACAGGTTTCCCAGTGGGGAGAACTCCTGTGCCAGATCTTGGGAGCTGAGTGAACTCTTGGCTCTGGTTGGTGCTGTCTGTCCTTAGGGGGCCAAGGTTGCCCTGAACAGTCAGCCCCTCTGAGTTCAACTGTGGGCCAGCCACTGAAGGTGGAACAAAAGCAGCATTGAGTCCACCCCTCACAAAGCAGGCCCTTGGGCAAGGATCAGAGGACTTGTCTGTCAGTTTTTCCCTCCTCAGACAGTGCTCGGCTCCACCTCCGCCTTCAGGAACTGGAGTAATGTCAGCTATGGAGGTACAGGAGGAAAAGGTATGTTATGCCAGGTGTGGAAGAGCTCAAAAGAATGTTGCCTGGTAGCTACAAAATGGAGATGAGTTTAGTGAATGTTTCCTTCTGATGATAGTGTTAGTAACCAATACTAGTCAGAGCCAAGGAGCTGGTGCTCCAACATTTTCACCACCAGAGAATCCTTTTTAAATTTTACATCGCTCTGCCCTCAGAGACCCATGCTTTATGGGAAAATATTTATACACTGGACCTTAACTGGGTGCCAGGTACTTTGCCTCTGTACTGTGTGCTTTGCATGTTCTTTTATTCCTTATAACAAACCTATATGAAGAGTATATCATTTCTTTTTAATAAACAAGGAAACTGAATGGGGCTCAGGTAGTTGATGCAACTAATTCAGGACCACACACCTTATCAACGACCATATTAGTGGTTAACCAGCTCGTCCAAGGCCACATAGCTTTTCAAATGACCTCAATTAAGTAACAGCTAATTAGGTAAAAGAGTAGTTTTCTCCCTTGTTGTTATTAAAACAATAAATATAAAAATAGTTAACCAAACTTTACATACGACTTTGTCAAAATACTGTCAGTCAGAGCCTTCAATTAGCATGAGAATGCAAATGTTCACGTAAGCTAATTCAAGACAAATAAGTTTGTGGCTCTAGTTGTCCTGTGCTGTTTTTAAAAAATAATAGTAACATACAGTTACCACTAGGACTTTTGAAATTTCATAAATAGTTCATGGACTTCTATTACTCACTCCAAGTATCCATGGGATCTGAGACTTCCAGAATGGGTCACTGCTCTACGGTACTAGGCTTTGCTGTTTATCCTTTGAAAACTATTTCTCAGTGTACTGAATAAATGCTGAATGCCATTTTTGTCCTTGGTGGCTTTTTCTAAACTTAGGCAAGATTCTGTTCATGGGGAAGGCATGCAAAGGTCTTTCCTTTGACCTGAATGCTTATCTGGAGAAAACACAATTTAAGGATTTCCTCAAGCTGTTTGCATGATCCCTGAAGGTACAGATCATAAAGATTTCAAAGGAACTTTAGCACCAGGGGAAGAAATGAAAAGCTCACCTTTGCCCTTAGTTTTGTGTGGGAGATTTGGGGGCTGGGCTTACTGGTGACTCCAGGTGTATGCAGGGCAGGTCCAATTTCAAAGTACTCTGGGACCCAAACAAGGGCTTGAGGCTTTGATTTGCAACAGAAAGACAGCCCGAAATTGTTCTGTGGAGTCCGTCCTACTCCAAGAAACAAGATTCAGAAAGAAGAGGGAATAACTTCCAGCTAAAAGGATTCCTCTTGCTCTGTCAGCAAGAAGGGTAGGGAGACTGAGCTGACAGACCCACAATAAAACCACCTGAAAGGTGAGTCACAGAGTATCACACCGGAAGGAATTCACTGGTTGGAAAAATCACAGCAATCCTATCTTCTGATAGTAGTCTATCAAACCAGCATGATCCACAATTTGTCAAAGGTCTTCACCAACTTGGGTGTCACTTTCTGAAAAGCTGTGGGCAGAATCACAACCTGAGCTCAGGGAGACAGTATCTGGAGACTCAAACTCTTACAAAGAACCATATGTATAAAGGTGTGAACTGCAGCATTATTTATAAATGTTTAGAAAAGGGGGGAACAAGTTGATAAATGACAGTGATTTCAGTCAGGAGAACATAGACATTAGTAATGAGAGATAGATTATGTTGCTATATGGAAAATATCTAAGGTACATTAAGTGGAAACAGAAGATGGATGCAATCGTATTTATATAGTTACTGCAATCATATGGAAAATAGGGAATTATAGGGAAGATGGTGGATGGCCATTGATAATATTTGAGTGTGTATGATATGCCAGGTACTCTATAAAGCATGGATTATCTCATTTAATCTCATTTATCTCAAACAAAACAAAACAACAACAACAACAACAAAAACTCTGTGAGGAGGCTTCTACCCCACGAGGATGGATAAGACACTGAGGTTGAGAGAAGTTAAAGTAACTTACCTAAGATCACACTGTGGCTAACTGGCAGGACTCGAAGCGGATGTTAACCTCTGTATTAGGAAATCACGGTTATGCTGTAGGTAGCAGAGTTATGTTTACATTCTGTTTTTTTAATCTATTCTCCAAATGTTCTGTAGCGGGATTATATTAAATTTAACACATTTTAAGGTGTGTATTAAGGAATTAGAATTTGTAAACTTTAAAAATGCTCAGATAATATATTCAGATCTCATTGGACAGTGAATTTGAGCTCTGTCTGATAAGGCTTACTGTTTCATGAAGCACAGGAATGAAGATGTTACCCAAAGCAGATTCAGCAGATTTTGGGGGCCCTGGCTATTTGGACGATTAGGTGAGATAAGGCACGTCAGGTGCTTAGCACAGTGCCTGGGGAACACTAGTAAGCAATCCATAGATATTATCTACTATTAGTGCCTTGTGCCAAGTGCTACCTGAGTGCTCCTCACAAACTCCCTGAATCTGTAGCGCTTACCTCCGTTTTGCAGATTCAAATTTTGCAGATGGAGATTCAGAGAGATTACATAGCTCACCCGTGGTCACTCAGTTAAAAACTGGTACAGCCAAGTTCAGCAGCCTTTCCCCTTCCCTGTACCGGTCTCTCTCCAACACAGGGAAAACATACATGGCGGCACAATCTGGTGTGGATTTCCCTTGCCTGTACGTAAGCTCACACTAGTGAATTCTCCAGGTAAGTTCAAACTTTTCCCTTTGGGATTCCAAGTCCTTTGGTATCTGCCCTGATTATATAGATGTCAAAACCCACTTTCCACTTCTTATCCACACAGGATCTTCCTTTTCCCTGGGCTCCCCGAGTGCCTCTCAAAGAGCAAGAGCGCTGCATTCCCTCAGTTTCACCTAATCCTCTCTACCCTTTAGGACCCAGTTTAAGCCCAGCCTCTGCCAGGAAGCCCACCCACCCACATCAATTTCTCCCTCTCTTGACTTCCCACAGAACATATTCTCTATGTCACTTAATGTACACCATGTCGTTTAATCTTTTAAATAGTTCATGTCTCTAAGACTTGATACTCTGGTGTTGTTGCTTCCTCAGAGCAAGACAATTTTATATAGGTTTCTTTTCTAACCTCTTCAGAGTGCCTAGTATAGCACAAGTTCCTCCAATATTTGAATTAATAAGGATTCCTAGTTGCAAATGACAGAACACCTAACTCTACCTGGCAGAAACGAAAAACAACAAAAAAAGCAGGGGTTGGAGGTAGGTGGAATAGGAGTTTATAGGCTCATGTAATTGACAAGTGCAGTGGCTTGGGTCATGGCTGGATTCTCAAATACACCAGTGGAGCTGGGTTGGTCACATGGTCACCCTAAAGTGGTGATTGGGCCAGCCCCACCCACACTGAGTGTGAACACGAGGTAGTTTTCCCCAAATCAAGCTGCTCTTATTAAAAGAAGGATGAATGGACACTGGACAGGCAAGAACGACAGATGTCCCTTAACTTGTTGAATCAGATTCCTCAGCATTTATTTACTACTCCTACCAATAACTGTACTTCACTGGTCAGGCATCAAACTGTAACTGCCAGGCGGCAACAGAGCTCTTATTAACCTGATCTCAACTGAAGTGAGCCAGGCCTGGGGGCAGAGCTACAAAGGAGAGCTTACAAATCTCTGACACAGCATTTTAATACCACAGGGGATTTTTTTCCTTTCCCACAAATTGTGTTAACCCTTCGGGAACAGGGGGGCAACCCAGTGTAGAGCTCATTAGTGGCTTTCCTTCAGAGCTCTTCAAAGAGGCCCTGTCAATTGCCAACGTGATTTTTCTTAATATTGTGCAGACGGCAGGCTAATCCATCTTCAAATGATCTAATTGCATCTAACTTTCTCTTAAGAAACACTGCGTGGAATTGCAAAGTCTTAATTGTGGGGTGTATGCTGAATGTCTCCAAGATTACAGAGCCAAGCACTCAGACCAAAGCTGGGGAATTTCCAGTGGAAACTTCCCGGGGAAGGAAATGGAAGGTGGCAGACTGGGAAGCCTCCCTCAGGTCCAGTTCTTGGGTCCCAGTGCTCTTAAAATTGAAGAAATGCTTCAACCCACTGACTAGGAATTTCCACTGGGTGCTTGTGGAGGCTCCCTCTGTACCATCAAAGACTCATGCTTCCATCTCTGATGGAGGTAATGGGTAAAATAAAGGGGCATGTGGAATGGAAGGGGCAGGCAGAGGAGTAGCTGGGAGCTTCTGATGGGTTGGGCAAGAATAAGAAGCCCAAGCAGACAATATATTCTTAAAGGTTTCCCTGGCTTTTCCACTCTCTTAGCCAAGCAGCACCTTGCAAAGGGCCTAATGAAATAAAACAGATTTACATAGAGAAGGTACGGGAACCAAAGTGGTGGTGTGGGTGGGGTGGGAGGGCTGTGGGAGGGGGGAGGTGGAGCCATGAATTGCAATCCTTGTGGGGTTGGTGGGAGAGGTCCAGCACAAGCAGGCAAGGTTACTGCAAATCCCAAAGGGTCTCTTTAATTGAGCATTTCTTTAAAACCTTGTGTATCCTATTTATCTTGTTTATTCATCACAACTACTCTAGGGGGGTTTAGTTGTTTTCTGAGGGTGCATTAGGGAGAGCTGAGGCTCCCAGCTAAGGCCTCTGCTGCAGCTGATGCCAGGAAGAGCTGGGATCCAGATTTCTGACTCCAAGGTGGACACCATTTGCTAAGCCCCTCCCTCAGACACACCAGGAGGGTACTGGGGTGGGGGCTGGGTCAGGGTCACATGCAGGCTGCCCCCTCCCCAGGTTGCTGGCATGTGTAGGTACAGATAACACATCTCTCCCATTCCCTGGCAGGCCCGGGG
Organism: Panthera uncia; assembly: GCF_023721935.1. Lineage (NCBI taxonomy): Eukaryota > Metazoa > Chordata > Mammalia > Carnivora > Felidae > Panthera > Panthera uncia. Next base: position 53,023,263 of record NW_026057585.1, read on the forward strand.
GGAACTATCGTTTTTACTAGGATGAAGTCATATATTAAACAATAACATGCTTTCTGTCAACATCAAGCCTTTAGGCCTTTGTTCTGTCCTCCCCCACAAACATATTTATATTGGCCCCAGCTAATGATATCCCACTTTCCATTTGCATTTGCAATCCCTTATGTCTCATCTAGTACCCAATACGCAGGAAATCAGGCTGTAAAGGAACTGGCGGTAAACTTAAGGCACTTTATTAATTCCACTTTCAAGTCCCCAGTGACAGTGAGAACTGGGAGAGCTTATTCAGTTTCCTGCACCAGCACCCTTCTTTCTTGGACACTGGCCCACATACCCCTCTTAATCCAGGGCTCCAAAAGGAGTCTCTGCAGGCCACTTATCTACAACAACTCTGAAAGAAGAAGCCACAGAAAGCAGACCCCTCACAAGAGGAATGATAGCAAACTTCCATCGAGGCTCGTTATGTGTCAGACACTGTGCTAAGTGAATTACACACATTATCACACTTAATCTTCACAATCCTCTGAGTGGATGCTATTATTGCCCACATTTTTACAGAAGAGAAAACCTCACTGATTCTTCTGCAACCCCAGAAGCTCTCGGCTCTAAACCAGGCAGCAATAGTGTGCTCCATTACCTACTCATTGAATATTTGGATATTAATTAAGTGCCCACTTTGTGCCAGGGGTAGAGGACACAAAGATGAGTGGTTCTGCTCAGAATGTCAAACCACAGACCACAACAGAGTGTGAAATGGGGAAGCACAAATGTGTCAAAAGAGCAGAGGAAGAAAATTCCCTTCAGGTAGCCTCTGGCAGCTAGAAGGGGAGAGAACAACTTCCTTATTGGCTATTCCCTCTTCTCTTAGAACATGGCCAATGGCTTCATCCCACAGAACTCCACTTCTCCATCACCTGCTGAAGGCCAAGGCTGCTCTAAGAGGCCAACCATTCCAGGTGACTAGAGAGTGGTAGATTTATTCTCTCTTTATCCCATGAAAATCAGAGACATACCCATGTCCCTCTTTCTGTAGTTCCCACTCATCCCTGATGCTGGAGAAGTTCCAATGAAGAGGGAACCCATAATATGCTTCCTCAAAGAGCCTCAAAGGTTTGTGAGTGTGTGCATGAGGGTGTGTAGGTGGGGTGGGGAATGGGATGTGAGTTAAATATTAGCTCTGTCTTAAGCTCTGTTAGGCATTTTGCATGCATTTTCTCATTTGATTTCATTTATCCTGTTTACTTTTATTTATTTAACATAATCTTCACACTTGCCTCCTCTCCAGGCCATCCCAAAACTTCTCACTTCTTTATAACTCTCCTAGCCCACCCTAGCCACCTTTTTCTATGTATGAACTAGTACAAGAGCCTCCTTCCACTAGTCCTCCAGCCTCTCTATACCTGCTTCATTCTCCACGCAGCTGCCAGAGTGCTCTTCTGATTATAAGTTACAACATGTCACTCTTTTAGCTAAAACCCTCCATGGCTTCTATCACTCTTGGAATGCAGTTTGTACAGCACTGCACGGTTTGGCTCCTGCTTACCTTTCCAAACTCATGTCACACCTCCCACCCATCATCACCCATTTTCATCCACATTGGCCTCCTTTCCATTCCACAATTGTGCCAAAGCCTTTCCTACCCCAGGGTTTTTGCTCTTGCTGTTCTTTTGCCTGTAACAGTCTTCCCTTAGCTCTTAACAAGGCTGGCTCAGTCCGTTCCCCAGATATTGGCTCAAATATCAGCTCCTTGGGTGGAAAACCTTTACTCACTAAGCTATGAAAGCAGTCCCTTCCTTATACCCAATTACACCACACCCAGTCTTCTTCTTATTTATCTGTTTGTGTGTTTATTGTGTATTTCTCCCACTAGAACCAAGTTCCACGAGGACCAAGAACTTGCCCAGTGGTGTTCACCAATGTAGCCCTGAAGCCCTGGCTTGGTACACAGTGATTACTCAACTCATATTTATTGAATTAGCAAATAAATAATAGTTCAATGTTAGCAAATGAACCTTCTCAAGGACTCCTGAGATACCCATCTCAGGACATTCTCATTGTGTAGCTCAAGAAACTGAAGCTGAAAGGCGGGGCCAGGATTCCCACCCAGGTCTGCAAGGCTCCTATGCCAGACCTCTTGTTACTATGCCAGAAAGTAACTCAAGTTCATCAAAACACAAGAAAGATGCATACTACAACACCTTGAAAACATTGTGCGAAATGAAAAACGCCAGACACAAAAGGCCACATACTGCATGGTTCCATTGATATAAAATGTCCAGAAGAGGTAAATCCATAGAGACAGAAAGCAGATTAGTGGTTGCCAAGGGCAGGGGGGCAGCAGGGAGAAATGAGGAGTGACTGCTTACTGGGTACAGGGTTTCCTTTTGGAATGATGAAAATGTTCTCCAACTGCATTGTGGTGATGGTTGCACAACACTGTGAATGTACTAAGTGCCACTGAACCGTGTACTTTAAAATGGTTTGAGTGGTAAATTTTATGTCTATTTTTACCACAGTACTAGCAGCAACAACAACAAAGCAAGGAAGATTTCCCAGGCGAGGCAGGTACCCACAGCCATTTGGAGGCTGAGGCAGGCAACCTCTCAAAGCGGTGGACCCCTGGCCCCTCTGCTGTGCCGGTGGCAGACATGGGGGCCATGCTGCCTCCTCCCCTTGTCCTGACCCTCTGTAGGGTGTGCCTACTGGCATGGTGGACTGTTTCAAAATTAACCCTAATCTAAAAGAATAACATTTCACTTTGCAACTTGGTGGTGTATCTCTGTGCAATTTACCCTTCCTTTTTCATCAGGATGACTCCCCCAAACAATCACACACACATACATATTTTTAATCCAAGAGGAAATGTAGCCTGCTGAATGCAGCTTTGAAATGCTGTCCAACTAACCACTCCTGCTTTTTGAATTTCTATTTTTAGCCCCAAGCAGAAAAATGATTCAAACAAATACTATTCTGAAGTCTGAGTTCTGTAGTGTTCTTGTCAAGGAGAGTCTCTCTTAACAGAAGGGAGGGAGGCTGTGGCGGGGATCAGGGTGGAACTCTTTGCTAGAAGATGCGCTCACACTTCCTCCCGATCCCAACCAAAGCCAGAACCCCATCCATTTTTTTTTTTAATTTTTTTTTCAACGTTTATTTATTTATTTATTTTTGGGACAGAGAGAGACAGAGAATGAACGGGGGAGGGGCAGAGAGAGAGGGAGACACAGAATCGGAAACAGGCTCCAGGCTCCGAGCCATCAGCCCAGAGCCTGACGCGGGGCTCGAACTCACAGACCGCGAGATTGTGACCTGGCTGAAGTCGGACGCTTAACCGACTGCGCCACCCAGGCGCCCCACAGAACCCCATCCATTTTAAGAGAATCCTTCTCCTTTTGCCCCCAGACATCAAATCTCCTTGTGCTCACACCATCAGAGTGCCTTTCTAGGGTTAGGAATCTGGACTTCTTGGGGTTTTTTGGCCCTGAATTCAGTGACATAGCCTGAAAAACCCTAGGGGGATAGAGCCTTCAGGACTGTTTACAATGACGCCACAGTGCCATGCATGCACTGCCTTTCACCAGAGAAAGTGGTCGCGAGGGGGAGTGGGCTCACCAAGGGGCCATGGCTGCCTGAAGACTGAGTCACTGATAAATGAACGACAACATGGCACATCCTTCATTCCATCAGGACTTCAACAAATGCCTACTAAATGCCAGTCACTGTGCTAAACCCGTGATTTCATTTTAACGGAACAAATTGTTCTTCAGCTCCTACTGTGCTCTGCTATGCACTGGGAACAAAGAGTGGACATGATACACAGACGGTTGCTGCTTTATGATCTGTCTAGATTCTGGGGCTGGGCTGTCCTATTCGGCAGCCACTAAACAGGTGTGACGGTTGAACAGCTGAAATGCGGCTACCGTAACTGAGAAAATGGCATTTTAAATTTTATTTAATTCTAATTAGTTTAAATGGAATTGAAAACTGAAGCTGTATGACTTCATTTTACTTGAATTCCTGCATCACATAAGATTTTATTCTTTTACGATACTGCATATATTGACTGTACTGTTTCCAAAATTACATATTAATATACCACAAATCCAGAAGGTGTAAACAGATTGAATCAGTTCAAATGATTTTTTTTCTATACACCCTGTAACGTCGTAATGTGCTAATTTGAATGTTTTGTGCAGACAGCATAAATTATGGTAAAAACCTATGTAAATCATAGTCACTAATTAAATTGAAATACTATTGTTTTCATTATAATATAGTTAATTCATTTTCTTAGTTTAAGAAAAGTATGGAAAACTTTAAGATTAAAATGAACACATCATTACTTCAGGTAATATTACTGATGCAGAACTGAGTGGAGATTGGACTGGACTATGACCAGAACAGTAATGGGAAAAAGAGGCTGGAATAAGATATGCTGCAAAGTTCACAATGAATGTCAATTGAGTACAGCCAAATAAAGTTGTTTGTTGTATTAAAAAAAATTAAAGATAATAAAATAGACAACATTAAGGTGGCATTTTCAGCAAATAATATACAGTTATTTTGATTTTTAAAAGGATCCCTTTCAACAGTCAAAAGGAATCAATGAAATTAGTCATCTAAAATCAGAATGAAATGCCCTAACAAAATTTGTTTTACACAATTAAAAATTTTAAAAAAATGTTTATTTATTTGAGAGAGAAAGAGAGAGAGCGTGCGTGCAAGGGAGGGGCAGAGAGAGGGGGAGACACAGAATCTGAAGTAGGCTTCAGGCTCTGAGTCAGCACAGAGCCTGATGTGGGGCTCAAATTCACAAACCTCAAGATCATGACCTAAGCCAAAGTCAGATGCTTAACTGACTGAGCCAATCCAAGCACCCCTTACACGATTTTAACAGAATCTGAACTTGTAACTTTGGCCAGGTATAAAACCACTTTTAGATGGAAAGATGAGGAAAAAATTATTATTTTAGTTATGGATAGCCTAGAGAATGTAAAACCTTTCTAATAAAATCAAAGATCAATTGATTCATAATTTGAAAACTTCTTTCTTTTAATTTAGATGAGTCAAGAGATAAAAGAGAAATTGGCCAATTAATATTTCAGGTACCTTTTACCTTAAATGACTTCTAAATTCACAAAGAAATGTCAATTTGCAGCCTATGAAATTGAACTCCTAAAGTGGGTGGGTTTTTTTGTTTTGTTTTGTTTTGTTTTAATCTTTCATAGCTGTCAAAGAATTTCAGTTAGACATAAAAAAATTAGTTTCTATCATGATGGTACTTCAGCTGTTACGTCAAAAATCTAGACTTAATGGTAATCTTAAAATGAAACTGATGGTTTCTTTATTGCTTTTTTCTACTGTATGATACACACTGAAAATATCTGTGCTCAGTTTTCTGAAGCTGACTCTGTGAAAAGCATCATGGATACAGTTGTTGAAATTGTTTCATATATGCATGAAAATGGAATCATTGCCAGTTTATAGAAATGTTGAAAGGAATCAAAGGCAATGAATTTAATGATCTTGTGTTCTTTTCCAGTACTTGTTGATTAAATTGTGGAAGAGTCTTACAAAGATTTACTTTGCTGTTAACTCCAATTCAAGATTTTCTTTGAAACTGAAGGGATGCTTGCCAACTACTCAATAATCAAAGACAAAAAATGGCAACATGATTTACATTTTCCCACTGATACCACACTGGATATAAACAACTAAACTTGCAGCTCCAAGGAAAGGAAAAGCTTATTGTAACCTAACTAGACAGGTATGAGAATGTATGTTGTAACTGAGACGTTTCATAATACAAACCAACAATCAAAGCTTTTACACACTTAGCATGAAATGATAGGCAGGAGATTTTAACTATAACTAGAAGAGTTTTGTAAATTGCAAAGACTACAGGAAAAATTTGAAGAATGCTTTGTTGGTATTGGTAAATTTAGTGTTTCTTTTCAATTCATGCAATACAATTTTGAATTCAGTATAATACTGAGTTAATATAAGATTCAGTAAATTTACCTAACATGAGTAAACACAGTTTAAAAACTGATATTCTCGTGCTGCAAAGTCAAATCAATTCTTCTGAAAAAAAATGAACCAGTTTTGGAATATGGATGTGAATATTAAAGAAAAATATATATATTTTTTTTTTTTGGTATTTGATTTGGTTATTGGAAAACTTTGAGTATATTTGGAACAATTTGGGATGTGAATCTATGGTCTTAATCGTTCATTTTATAAAACCTAAGTATAGATCAAGTATTTCCAATGAAAATTTATTATCTAAATTAAGATTGCTATAAATGCAACATACATACTAGATTTTGAAGACTTTTAAAAAAATATAGCTCATTAATATCTTTTATACTTTTATACTGATTTCATGTTGAAATTACAGTATTTTGGATGTAGTTGAGTCAAAAATATGATTAAAATGAATTTCACTTTTTTTTTTTACTTTTTTTGTATGGTTTCAAGTTTTTATTTAAATTCCAGTTAGTTAACATATAGTAACTTTTTTTTCATGTGGCTAGTAACTTTAAAATTACTTACATGATTTGCATTGTTTCTAATTTGCAAAATTGTTCTAGAGACACAGGTGAATATTACAGCACTCACCATATTCTCTTTGTTTTTAAAGTTTATTTATTTATTTTGAGAGAGTGAGAGAGAGAGAGAGAGAGAGAGAGAGAGCATGAGCAGGGGAGGGGCAGAGGGAGGGAGAGAATCCTAAGCAGGCTCTGTGCTGTCAGCACAGAGTCCAGCACAGGGCTTGATTCCATGAACTGTGAGATCATCTCATGACCAGTCACAAAAATATTAGGCCATCTGCTGAAGTAACAGATGTTTGTAATGACAGATCCATGATAGCTTTTCCATTATGTATAGAACACTTCACATCCCAATGGCAATCATTTGTATTTGGGTTACTTCATTATCCAAGTTCTAGGAGTAGGTTCCTGACCTACACGCTAAGCAAGGGCAAGAGGGTTGAAAAGCATGGGTTTATCTCAGCTGACTTAAATTGACCCCAGACTAATCTGAAGAGCCACCAACCATTGGCAATCACTATGGAATGTATTTACAAAAGATAAATGATGTTCCATGAGTTCATGACTTACTTAGGTCAGAATGTATCAGCTTGTTAGCATTATTTAGTAATAATAGTGGGATTTCTGATTTGCACCTAGGGTCAGTGGAGTCTTGGGGTTTTGACAGTTGAGGCTTGTCACTTTGTAGAATGTTCCTATGTGGCCAGCTCACTGTGAGACCTCCACTACAACCTGACTGGTTGACCTGCAGACAAAGGATGTCCTGTGCAACCCAGTTGTAGGAGGACAAAGCTTGCACCTGAGATCTCCAGATCCCCTGCATTGCAGATCTCTCTCTTACCATTGCTGTGCTATGTTCCTTGCCTGTAATAGAACTGCTCCATGAGGATAAACTGTTTGAGTTCTGTGAGTCCTTTTAGCAATCAGACACATAATGTAGCTCATGTGTAATTCATGTAAGAGTTCATCAATTGATTGCCTCCCCAGGTGAGGCTAAAGCCTGACTCCTGGAGTCTACCTGCCTGGGCCCAGATTGAAGTTTCATCCTCTGCTAGATGAGTCTCCTTAAGTGAGTGCATTGATTGAATGTTTATGTTGAAAACTAACCCCCAAAGTGATAGTATTAGGAGGTGGGGTCTTTGAGAGGTAATTAGGCCATGAGGGTAAAGCCCTCAGAAATGAGATTAACGCCCTTATAAAAGGAACACAGACAGCTCCCTTATTTGGCCATGTAAGCATACAGCAAGATGGTCTACAACCTAAAAATGCTGGCACCCAGACCACAAACTTCCAGCCTCCAGAACAGTGAAAAATAGATTTCTGTTGTTGATAAGCCACCCAGTCTCCCCGCAGCCCAAACTAAGATAGTGACTTACTCAATCTGTACAATGGGAAATTAATAGTGCCCAACTCAAAGGATTCAGTGAGTTCATCCTGTGCAAGGTTTTATAAAGATGTCTGGCACAGAATAGCACTTAGTGTTTAGCACCTAAAAAAATTCTTTTTTATTTATTTATTTATTTATTTATTTTTAATTTTTTTTTTTTACATTTTATTTATTTTTGATACAGACAGAGCACAAGTGGGGGAGGGGCAGAGAGAGACGGAGACACAGAATCCGAAGCAGGCTCCAGGCTCTGAGCTGTCAGCACAGAGCCCGACGCGGGGCTCAAACCGACGAACCGCGAGATCATGACCTGAGCCGAAGTCGGATGCTTAATCAACTGAGCCACCCAGGCACCCCCCAAAAATTCCTTTTTAAAAAAAATGTTTATTTACTTACTTATTTTGAGATGGAGAGAGAGAACCCAAGCAGGCTCTGCACTGTCAGCTCAGAACCCAAAGTGGGGCTCCATCTCACAAACCATGACCTGAGCCAAAATCAAGAGTTGGATGCTTAACTGAGCCACCCAGGCACTCCTACCACTTAACAAATTCTGTCTTTAGAGTTCCAAGAAGCAAATTTCTACAAGTTTTCTGTCTTTGTTTTTAGCCCCCAGGAGTTCATAAATATTGAGGTCTAGACTCTGAGCACCCCTCTACACAATTAAAAAGAACTTGTAATGATAAGATAGAGCACAGGGATAATCATTTATCAATTTTTCCATATTTCTGGACAGGAAAGTAAAACACCAGGCTATCTTGTCAAAACTATTGGACGCTGTAAGATCAAAAAACATGAAAAAAAATGTCTGAAAATTATAAATAGTCATACGAATGTAAGGGATCTTATTCTTGTCCCTTTTTATAACCTCTCTTGGGAATTTCACCCTCTTCAAATTCACTTACGCAAAATGGCCATCATGTCTACCCCTTTAGTCCTGACCTCTGTCCTAGATCTCAGTTCCACAACCCAAATTGTCCACTGGATGGTCCTACCTGAAGACTAAGCAAGAACAGCAGTGTTGAATACGCTATTTTCAACTCACGGTATCCGTGTAGCTGGCCTCCACCCCAGCTGTCCAGTGGCATAGAAATCAATCTGGGGTATTGACACTAGTGCTGGACCTATTTGCCCTAAGATTCATTCCTAGCCCTTCCTCTATTCTGCTCAGGATCCATAAGAGAGGTGACTTCTGCAGGCTCAGTTCTCAGGCTTCCCATGTCAGGTAGCGTCGTGTAGAGTTCTCCTCATGGAAGGCACGGGCTGGTATTTTGGAAGTGGAGACAAAGAGAGAAAGGAAGTTGTTTCCCCTCACCTGCTTTCTGCCTAGGGTGATCAGTAGGAAGAGCTTCTCGTGGCTCCTGTGCCCACAAAATGGGCTTGCCATCATGCCAACCTCTACAGATGACCCTACTCTTGGCCTCTGGTAAAACCACTTCCTCTCTTTGTCCCTTGAGTCTAGGCAGAGCCGTGGCTTCTATCTGTTGCTGATCTTTTGAGTAGCATCATCAACTTTTAGCCTAGTCAAGATTATTCATAACATGTCATTTATTGTGTTTGTTGTACAATCTGGTCGTTTCTTTTAGAAAGTCCTATGAGTGTACAAATGAACCTGTATTCAGAAGTCACATACGCACATGTGTCCTTATTTTCCCATCAGGCTTTAGAGTCTGCCAGTCAGGCATCAATGTCATCAGATCAGTGCTTTCAAAACACCCATGTGAAGACATCAGAAGGCTGTCTCCATCACCACATCACAATGCCTCCTGCTGTGATCCCATTGCTTAACTTCAAACAGAGGTACTCAGCTCACAGACAGCTACTTCCCCTTTACCCAGGAGGGCAGATACCACACCAGTTCATAATTTTGTGCTGGTGAGTGGGACGGGGATGGGGGGGGGGTGGTCCCACATGAGAATTCTCTGTAAAATCTTTCTCATGGACTGATCCCACTATATAATGTCATGCTTAGAATGGGCAACATGCAAGCACAACAATAGATTAAAGAGGACTATTTACACCTCAGAGCAGAGAAAAAGAACCCAAGGGTAAATTGCATGAAATTCAGAACTTTAAGAGGTCTTAACTATAATAAAGGAATGAGCAAATTGAGTGACAATCTGTCATAAAGTTTAGAGTTAGAAGGACTCTTAGATGACATTGAACTCAAGCTCTTCAGTTTGCAAAGAAAAAAAACTGAGTCCCCCCCCAAAAGGTAAGCAGTATGTCCAGGGTCACTGGCTAGTGAATGACACAGAAAGGACTAGAACCCAGATAGGTACTTTTTCTCTAGACCCTAGTTTCTCAACATATGTGGACCAGCAGAACCAGCACCTACCAGGAAAGTGTTAGAAATGCAGAATGTCAGGCCTCACCCCAGACCTATACCTTTAGAATCTGCATTTTAACAACATCCCCATGTGATTTATATACACATTGTAATTTGATTCTGACTGGCAGGCCCTGGAGGCTGATGGGAAAATAGGGACCACTTGTTTACATGTGTGATTTGTGAATACAGGTTCACTACTGATTTGTACACTCAGAGCTTTCTAAGAGAAATGAATCACACTCTGATTCCTCTGGGGCTTTCTGTTCACCCACAGCCAGAGTTGAGGCAGAGATTTTTCTCCATTTCTTGAAAAGTACTTGCTCTGTAATTTACAGCAGGAGCTAATATTAAAACTCATAAACACAGGAAGGGGATGGGTAAATGATATAGAATGAGGACTTTTAGATTGGTTTTGCTCCCTGGTACTCACTTACATGATTTGAAAAAAGCTTCTAAAAACCAGAGACCTAGAACACAGAAGGCACTTGATGAAAATATGTTGAATCAGGGGCACCTGGGTGGCTCAGTTTGTTAAGCGTCCATCTCAGTTGGTTTCGGCTCAGGTCATGATCTCACAGTTTGTGGGTTTGTGGGTTCGAATCCCGTGTCAAGCCCCAAGCCCTGTTTGGGATTCTCTCTCTCAAAATAAATAAACAAACATTTAAAAAAATGAGTTGAGTAAATGAATAAAACCTTGTCATATGTAGAGAAAAAATTTCAGGACACAGACTCTCAGTGTCCAATTTAACACAATTTGCACAGCATCTGCTATGTGCTAGGTGCTGGGCGAGGTGTGGAGATGCATTCAGGACTAACGCCTAGACTGAGAAGGCTCATGGCCTGGTAGACACACTTTCAGAATGTGTGTTCCTAGAAAGCGAGGACTTATCTTTCCTCTTCTCTCTTTAAATGTGCCCTTGCACACAAAGATACACTTTGCCAATATTCACAAGTATCGTTTTAACTGGAAGCTTTCCACACCCCATTCATACAGTGGAAATTGTTGAGTGATGGGGGTGGATTGGGATATGAGAGTTTGGCTTCTCAACCTTCTGTACTTTTGGATCTATCCCCCACTGGGATTGGGAAATCCTTCTTATCTAATCTCTCCACATTCCCTCCATCTGCCCCTTCTCTGCAGAGCGCTGAGTCTCAGGCAGTTTGAGGAAGAGACGGAGGTCAGTTACTTCACTGAAGTGATGGCCCTCTGTGTCCTGGGCCAGCTGCTGAGTGACTTCCTGGTTTCCCCTCCACAAGGCACCTCTGTCCTTGGACTGCCCGAGTAGCTGCGTTGAAAGTTATCCTTGAGTTTATCTTGAGTTGAAAATTACATTATCGCTTCCTGGTCTGGGCCAGTGCCCTGTAACACTTCTTCACTATGGCTGAGACTTGGAAGCAGATAAGAGAAGGAAAGAATTCATCAAAAGCTGGTCACTTTGTCTTTCTGCAAAAAGGGACTTTAGCCAAAGGTCAATAAAAGAAAAAAGGAAATAAAGGCTTCGAGGTCTCTTGTTGGGGTTCACAGCAGGGAATGTTGTCTAGAAGGGCTCTGCCTAGAAAGAAGGCATAGCTTCTTAGCTCAAACAGCAATGATGGGTCAATTATACTTCAATTAAAAAAACAGTAACAATAAGGATGATGATGTCAGTCAATATATATTATTAAGCTCCTAATATGTGCCAGGCACAGTGCTAGCTACTACTTTACATGCATTATCTTATTATTTCATTTATTCTTTGCAACAGCCCTATGAGATAGATACCCTTTTTTTTTTATCATGCCTCCCTCTTTAAAAAATGTTTATTTATTTATTATGAGAGAGAGAGAGAGAGAGAGAGCAAGCACAGGAACAGAGGAATGGGAGAGGGGAGAGAATCCCAAGCAGGCTCCACGAGGTTAGCATAGAGCCCGACACTGGGATCAGTCTCATGGATCTGTGAGATCATGACCTGAGCTGAAATCGAGAGTCAGATGCTTAACTGACTGAGTCACCCAGGAGTCCCTATACCATGCCCCTTTTATAGGCTGATTCTGCAGGATGTCTCAAAGGATGAAAGGAAAGAAAGAAATACAACTTAAATTCATTGAACTTTATATACTAGGCCCCATATGTGAAACAGTAGAATCAGTCAGTCAATAAATATCTCATTCACTTGAGGAATACTAAACTGAATTCTACTAGGTGTCATGTGCTCCATATTCATTGCTCATTACTGCTAATGACTATATTATGAGATGGAAACTGTAATCACCATCTCATAGATGCACTGTTTTCCAGAGCAGCTGTACCACTGCACTTGCTGGTGCTGGGGAAGGCTCATTTTTTTGGCCCCAGCATACTGGGTAAGTAGCCTGAGGGCAAAGTGCAGTCTTCGTAGTTTCTACAGAAGATGGCTGAGAGCCTGGCACTTTATAGGTAATTAATAAATAATTGTTAAACTGAATCAATGCTTAGTGTTTGTTGGATTGGATCCGTTTGCCTGTCAAAAAGCTCAAGTTATATACCAGGAGAAGACCTAAAGCAACCATGAAAAATATAAAAAAATATGATATTGGTGTTCCTAAGGCCTCACTCAATTTAAGGAGCTTGTAATATTAAAATTGAAGAAATTAGATATGAACTAGGTCCAACTAAAGCCATTTAGTGTTTGTGGAACATTTTTGATAATATGGGGATCAAAACATCTTCCCTGGAGAGCTGTTCTGGAACAGAGATGTAATGTTTGCAAAGAATCCCAGGACATTGTCTTGTTTTGAGGAAAAGGGTCAACAAAGGGAGGCTGGCATGTGGAGCAGTGTCCTTGGGCCTCAGAGGCCTCCCAAGACAGCATCCACCCAGTACTGTCCTTAGACATGGATGAGAGACAAGCAGGCAATATGGAATGGTTTCTAAAAGCAATGAGAACACAGGCAAAAAGTTGTGAAAATCAACATTTTAAGAACTTTGAAAATTAGCCAAAGGCTTGCCACAAGGGGGAAAAGGCTAAGATTTGGTAAGAACAGTGTTTTGTGGGTTTTTAACTTGCTCTCTTCTCATCTCCCTCTCCTGAGTTCTGTGGTAACCTTGAAAACCAGCAGCTCCCACCACCACAGCAGCTGTGAAAACCAACAGCCTAACAGTCAGTGGAGGAGGCAGAGGGGGTTGGAATGCCTCAAAAGCCCATCTCCAGAGAACTGGCACTATTTGAGCAGTCTAGCAGCATGCTGAAAAAGTTCTATTTACAGGGCTTGTCTTTATTTGACTAGATTTAGAACCTCTCAGTAGGAAAAGCCCTAGCTTCAGGACATTTGTTGAAAAAGACTCATAGTTGCCTGGGGTAGCAACACAAGTTGGGAAAAACAAGAGCCTGGCCAAAAAACTCAAAAGCTCAAAGGGGAGATTTAAGGAGTAAGATGTTCCTAGGGGGCTCTGAAAATCTCTGACATATTTCTGGGGAGACAGAAGGATGTGTTTATGTGAGGGGCTTGTGCGTGCCCAGGAAAGCCTTACTGTCTCACCTCTGGCAGGAAATGGAAGCAAAGGCAGTGTTGAAAACTACTGGAGTGCTGAAGGCATGGCCTCAAACACACCCAGAGCCCCTCGGCAAAGGGTGGGAGAGTTACTGGTTTAAGAAAATCTCTGTCCTCCTTTGACAGTAAGCCAATTGAGCAAAGACTTCGGTAGCCACAGATGATAGGGAAGATAGACTAAATAGAATTATTCCAGGGAAGTCACTAAACAAACAATAGCAACAACAGCACACGCCAACATCAGAGGAAAGGTGATCTAATTTGAGTTGCCGTCTTACTTTAAATGTCCAGTTTTCACATAAAAGACCCCAAAAGCCAAAGTAATCTTGATAAAGAAAAACAAAACTGGAGGTGCCACAATTCTAGATTTCAAAATATACTACAAACAGTATGGTACCGGCACAAAAATAGACATACAGATCAATAGAACAGAACAGAGAGCCCAAAACTAAACCTACATTTACATGATCAATTCATCTATGACAAAGGAGGCAAGAATATATGATAGGGAAAAGACAGTCTCTTCAATGGTGCTGGAATGGTGCTGGAAAAATTGGACAGCTACATGTAAAAGAATGAAACTGGACCCTATCTTACACCATACATAAAAATAAACTCAAACCAGATTAAAGACCTAAATATGAGACCTGAAACCATAAAAATTCTAGAAGAGAACACAGGCAGGAATTTCTTTGACACTGGCTATAGCAACATTTTTCTAGACATGCCTCCTCAGGCAAGAGAAACAAAAGCAAAGATAAACTATTGGGACTACATCGAAATAAAACTTTTGCATAGTGAAGTCAACAAAATAAAAGACAACCTATGGAATGGGAGAAGATATATGCAAATGACATATCCTATTAGGGGTTAATATCCAAAATATATAAAGATCTTAGACAACACAAAAAGACCCCCACAAATAGTCTAGTTTTTAAAAATGGTGGGAGGTGACCTGGGTGGCTTAGTCAGCTAAGTGTCCAGTTCTTGATTTTGGCTCAGGTCATGATCTCACGGTCATGAGATGGAGCCTGGATTGGGCTCCACAATGACAGCACAGAGCCTGCTTGGGATTCTCTCTCTGTCCCTCCCCCGCTCACACTATCTCAAAATAAATAAATGAACATTTTTAAAAAATGGGAAGGAGGCCATTTTTCTAAAGAAGACAAACATGACCAAGGGACACATGGAAAGATGCTTAACATCACTTATCATCAGGGAAATGCAAATCAACACCACAAGGAGATATCACCTCACACCCGTTAAAATGGCTAAAATCAAAGAGACAAGAAATAACAAGTGTCGGTGAGGATGTGGAGAAAAAGGAACCCTTGTACACTGCTGATGAGAATATTAAGTTGGTGTAGCCACTGTAGAAAATGGTATAGAGGTTCTTCAAAAACTTAAAAATATAAGTACAACATGATCCAGTAATTCCACTACTGGATATTTACCCAAAGAAAACAAAAACACTAATTCTAAAAGATATATGCACCTCTATGTTTCCTGTAGCATTATTTACAATAGTCAAGATACAGAAGCAATCTAAGTGCTCACTGATAGACAAATGGATAAGGAAAAAGTGGTATATATATATGTGTGTGTGTGTATGTATATATATATGTGTGTATATATATATATATACAAAGATATATATGTATGCATATATTTTTTATGTGTGTGTGTCTCTCTCTCTGCCCCTCCTCCACTCATGCTGTCTCTCTCTCTCAAAAATAAATAAACATTAAAAAATAAAACAAATAAAAAAATCAATGTAACAGATCACATTGATATAATAAAGTTTTAAAAAAAGACATGATCATCTCAATAGACATAGAAAAAGCATCTGGCAAAATCAAACACACTCTCATAATAAAAAAAAATCACACAACTTGAGGCACCTGGGTGACTCAGTCAGTTAAGTGTCTGACTTTGGCTCAGGTCATGATCTCATAGATGTGGGTTCAAGCCCCACATCAGGCTCCGTGCTGACAGCTAGGAGCCTGGAGCCTGCTTCGGGTTCTGTGCCTTTCTCTCTGTATCTCCCCTGCTCGCATTTTGTCTGTCTGTATGTCTCTCTCTTTTAAAAATAAATAAACATTTAAAAAAAATTTTTTTTAAGAACACCACAAAATAAGAATAAAAGAATAAAGGAAATGTGGTTTATATATACAATGGAATACTACTTGGCAGTGAGAAAGAATGAAATCTGGCCATTTGTAGCAATGTGGATGGAACTGGAGGGTATTATGCTAAGTGAAATAAGTCAGGCAGAGAAAGACAGATACCATATGTTTTCACTCATATGTGGATCTTGAGAAACTTAACAGAAGACCATGGGGGAGGGAAAGGGGGAAAAAAAAGTTACAGAGAGGGAGGGAGGCAAACCATAAGAGACTCTTAAATACTGAGAACAAACTGAGGGTTGATGGGGGTCGGGGAAAGGGGAAAGTGGGTGATGGGCATTGAGGAGGGCACCTGTTGGGATGAGCACTGGGTGTTGTATGGAAACCAATTTGACAATAAATTATGTTTAATATAAAAAAAGAATAAAAGAAAATGTCCTCAATCTGATAAACACATTTACAAAAAACCCACAGTTAGCATCATAAAAGCTTTCCTCTTAGAATAAAGAAAAAGACCAGAATGTCCATTCTTGCCACTTCTATTTAACATTGCACTGAAGCTTCTAGCTACAGTAATTAGGCAGGAAAAATAAAAATGAAAATCATATAGATTGAAAAGGAAAAATTGAAACAATATCTATTTGCAGATGATATGATCTTGTACATAGAAAATCATAAGGAATCCACAAAAAAACTATTAGGGCAAATAAATGAGCTCGGTATGGGTGCAAAATACAAGATCAATTTACAAAAATCAGTTTTATCTCTATATAGTTGCAACCAAGAATCTGAAAGCGAAATTAAAAAAAAAAAACAAATTCCATTTCTAATAGCATGAGAAATAATAAAATATTTAGAATTCAACAGAAGAGGAGCAAGTCTTGAATATTGATATGTACAAAACATCAGTGAAAGAAATTTAACATATGGAAAGAGACTGAACTCATGGATTGGAAGATTTAATGTTGTTTAGATGGCAATACTACCCAAATTAATCTACAGATTCATTGCAATCCTTATCAAAACTCTAGCTGGCTTTTAGGCAGAAATTGACAGGCTAACTCTAAAATTCACATGAAAATGCAATAGGCCCCAGAATAGCTCCCCCAAAAAATCTTGAAAAAGGAGGTCAAGGATAATGTTGCGGAATGTGATGGTCAGATTTATGTGTCAAGTTGGCATAGAAAAGATGAAGTACTGATGTATGCTGTAACATGAATAAATCCCGAAAACATGCTAAGTGAGGGAAGCCAGACACAAAAGGACAAACAGTATATGACTCTACTTACATGAAATATCTAGAATAGGCAAACTCATAGAGACATAAAGTAGATTGGAGATTATCAGGGGATGAGAGGAGTTTCTTTATGAGATAATGAGAATGTTCTGAAACAAGATAGTGGTGAAGGTTATACAAACTCTGTGAATATACTAAAAACGCTAAGTTTTATACTATAAAATGGCTAATTTGATGGTATGTGAACTATATTTCAGTAAAACTGTTTTGTTTTTGTTTCTTTTTAAAGAAGGGCCCTTTCCCTGGACCTACTGAAAAATAAGTTTAATATACACATGGGGTCCTCTGCCTCTTGGGATCTGGCACTCAGGGCTGCCATAATGTAACCAAACCTTAAACATTCACCCCTGTGACTAACACTGTTCTGCCCCAGGGATCATTTCTCTACATCCCTTGCCCTAGGTTCTTAGAAAAGAAGGCAACCGTGATTGTATACTGTGAAAGTCTGTGTGTTGAGTCACTACCGATGGAGGAGATGGGCACTGCTTGGAGCACAGGAAGGACTGCAGTGGCAAAATTACTTCAGGAAGAGAAAAAGATTAATCAACATGTCAAATTCTTCCTCAGTGGATTCTTGCACAAGAAACTATCATTCTCAATATTACCAAGCATCCATTTTCCTATTTTTCTTTATATTCTGAAAGTTCTTACAAATTAGGATAATATTTGCAAGATTATAGTCTCATGGCTGGGAATAATTTCACAATATTAAGTGTTACGAGTAGAACTGTGTTCCCTCAAAATTCATATGTTGAAGTCCTAATCCCCAGGACCTTAAAATGTGACCTTATTTGGAAATAGGGTCTTTACAGGGGTAATTAAGTTAAAATGAGGTCATTAGAGTGGGTCACAAATGGTGTCATTATAAAAAGGGGAAACTTGGGGACACCTGGCTGGGTCAGTCAGTAGGGCATGTAACTCTTGACCTCAGGATTGTGAGTTCGAGCTCCACGTTGGGTATAGAGATTACTTAAAAATAAAATCTTTAAAAAAAGGTGGGGGGATTTGGAGACATGCGCACAGAGGGAGAATGCCATGTAAATATCATGGCAGAAATTGAGATGATGCATTGACAAGCCAAAGAATTATGGTAGGTCACCAGAAGAAGACAGAAATCTTTCTTCACAGCCTTCAGAACAAATTAACCTTGCCAACATCTTGATTTAGAACTTCTAAGCTCTAGAACTGTAAGACAATAAATTTCTGTTGTTTAAGCCAATTCAGTATTCTTTGTTACAGCAGCTGTAGAAAACTAACACATTAAACAATTTATATTGTTCTTAGATTTGTGCATATATAGGATAACATGAAGCATGGTGCTGATTTACAGATGAAATTACATATTGTACAATAATACGATATAATATTTTGTAATATCATGTGATTACTTATCATATGACACCATATGTAATATATATGATAATATATAACAACCTATACAATATATATAATAGGTTAATGATTACATTATATTATTATAATGTTTCATTACATATTGTGCAATATCATGTGATTCTTTATCATATGGTCCCATTACTATGTTTGAATATGCTATATAAAGTTCTTAGTTCATTTGCTATAATTCTTAGCAAATTGAACTATTGCTTTAGGAATTTAATTGATAATTACAGCTGCTACTGGCTCAGGGAGTACAATTTCTTCAAATTAAAATTAGTTTTAAAAAACTAAATATTACAATAACTGAAGAAAGTTTTTGTCTAACTTGGCATTGTTGTCAAAAGAATGCATGCTAAAATCTCGTGTAAAAGTCTGCGTAAAATGACAAAAGCAGTCATTTTGCTGAAATGAAGGCAATAAAAAAATAATGGAACTAATATATAACAATCTATGAATCATATATAATATCTCTGGCCACGAACAAAACACCCAGAGCAGCATAATAATGATTAACGTAGTCATTTTTGATAGTTCTTGGCTTGTAGTCATACACAAACCATAACTTTATAAGTATTTTTTGATTTTGTCATTATGAAGGTATATTTGTCAATGTGGGAGGACAGAACATATTTCATTTAACAGTTTGCTAGCTTGATTTATAACTTCTAAATATTTAGACGTGTGGTATGTGGGCCTCCACTTGTACTCATGCCCTGGGCCCTATAATTGTTAGGGGTGGGCCAGGACCCAGCAATGACAGAAGAAATAAAGCCTGGAGCTAAGAACAGAAGCCAAACTAACGTCTCGGGCTTGCTCCTACTACATAGTAAAATGCCATTCCATAAGCTTCGTGTGGAAATCTGATGCAGTCCCTAGAAGGAGTGACAAGTGTCTCACCACCTTTGCCTTCCTAGACCATTATCTCAAGGACCCTCCAAGTCCTCCATTGGAGATTGTGTAGCTTTGTGGTCTCAAATGGCACTTGGCTCTCACCAGGATTCATTCACCCAAAACATTTCACTATGTTGCGGACTTGTATTGTACTTTGCAGTCACTCTGCTGCACCACCTTCAAGTAAACAGAGCAATGTTTCAGCTACATTTCACTCCTACCTTGGAAAAAGTATTGTGCAGTTTGACAAAAGACTTTCAGAGCAACCCTCAAAGCTGTGACAGTCACCATGGCTATCATTTTGTTACATTCTACCTGACCTCTTGTAGTGAGATCTGCCTGCTTGTTGGGGGCTATGAGGATAGGGAAGGAAGCTAGCATTCTATCTCGGTTACAGAAGAACTCTTAGAAATAGGGTTCAGTGGTGGCAGCAGTGAAAAGAGAAAAAAAGTAGGATATGTCACCAGTTTCTAACAGAAAGAGAAAAAAGTCCATCAAAACGCCAACTGGCAATGTCAAAACAAGTATGTAGACTGTCCTGCAAAAGGCCCCATGGGATTTCCAACTTCGATTGTATTTTACTGTAGCTCCCTCCAAGCTAACATGGCAACTGTACATTTCATGCTCCTGCTACTAATCTGATGGATAATCAGACAGCTAACATGAAACAGGGGGGCCTGACATCAAAGGATACTTTTAGCTGTGGCTGAGCATCGTTAAGGACATCAATATCTTCTCCATAGATATCAGCTCGTGAAAGCGGTACACTATCTTTGTATAAAATTGAAAACCATGAGAGACTCAGACTGGGCTCATCAGAAAGATGATAACAAAGGCAGAATGAAAACTTCAAGAAGTAAGGACATATACATGTTTAAAAATAATTTTGATAATAAAAAAGTAATTCTCTGATGCAAATACAACAGGTAGGACGTCAATTGCTCAGTGCTTCATAGTAAAGGCAGATTAGTGAACTGCATTCATCAAACTTGGATGCAGATTATCTGCCACATTTGAAGCACAGATTAATAGGAACAAATAAGGCACCAGGGTGGGAAGCATTTTTACAGCAAGTAACAAAAGTTTTAATCTCAGTTGAAATAAGACTTCAAAAGGATTCCACATATCAACCAATAGTGAGATTTAAAAAAAAAAAAAAAAGATAAACTTCGAGAATGCAAAGCAGAGCAACCAAAACTTCAGACCTGTTTTAAGATCAATCAATATTTTCTACCTAGACGAGTAGAATGCAATTAGCACTTGGGTGATTTTAAAGGCTCTTTTACAGTTGCCTTTAATTGGCTGATGAAATAACAGAACAGTGGTGGCTGAGGGCCAATGTTTATTTTTACCCATTACCTGTTTTATTAATGGGATTGTGGGCCACTGGGCCTCCAGGCACACACAAATATATTAAAATATCCCACACTGTAATTAAGTGGCACAGAGGGGATTAGAGCAAATTAAGTGGCTGTTATATTTGCTGTGGGTGTAGTCTAGGTCAGACATTCTGATGCTCTCGTGGTAGAGCCCCAATAAATTTTACTTCGGAAGTGTATCTTCGGAAGAAGATATTTTCTTGCAGAGCAAGGGTTTTTAATAAATGGCTCTCTCCACCTAAATAAAAATATAAAGAAAAATGCCCCAAGTGGATGCTCCTACAGTGAAAGAATAGAACACCATAGCCAGGGGAAAGAGCAAGCACATCAAGAATAGCATCAGTTTAAGAAGTGAGATCTTTAGATTCCAGTAACAAAGGACCCAAAATGAATCGAACTTGTGTGTAACTCTCAAACCCGGCACAGGGCTTTCTTCCCCTATGTGAGTCAGAACTTCTGTCTCTGGGTTCTTTTAAGGCAATAAAAATAAGGTGATCACCCAACTGTTGGCCTGTTGGATAACTAGAGCATCAGGAATGCAACACTCTCAGATACACAGAAGAGAGCCTTTCAGGCTAAAAACCTAAGCCAGCACGGTATTGTTTTTTGTTTGATGTGACCAAATCCACTGTGGCAACTAAATTTTAGATTAATTTTAAAGTAGAAAATGTAAGCAGATATTTGCTTTCATCAACATGTTCACAACCAACATGACCACACTTGAGGTTACTGCCGGTGCTGGTCTCTTGTGAATCTTCATATCAGAGAAAAAGCAAAATGGAATGAGGGTAGGGCAAAATGGAATGAAATCTGGAACAGTGTTTTGGCCCAAGAAGAGGACAACTTTGCCTTTGCCCTAAAAACCTTTGGAGAAACACTTCGAAGTGACAAGAAGGGAGATAAATGTACTTACGAGGATCCCGGACTTGCAGTGGGAGGGGGGCCTGGAGAAAGGAAAGGAAAGCAAAAAAAAAAAAAAAAAAAAAAAAAAACAAAAACAAAACAAAAAAAAAAACAGTCAGTCTAGGTTATTGGAGGGTAAGTGTGGGTACAGTCAAACCATTCCAGATTGAAGTTCTCAACCACCCTGAGGTGATATTTATTTTTCTGGGATTTATTATTTTGCTTCAGTTCCCCACAACCACTCGAAGAAAAAAAAACATACCAGTGAGAACCTGTCTATACCCCACACAGTTCAGGGCCTGGAAAATGCTAAGACAAGTGTTAACAAATGAGTCACTAGAGTAGGCATCCTCACGCTGCATAGGGAGTCTGCAGGGGGAGGCTGAGTGGTTATAGGATCACACGGATTGGGACAGCAGGAGTCTTTGATGGCATCTTGACAGAGAAAGGGCATACATGTGTCGAACTTCCCATCTTCTCTCCCACTGGCATGGTGGTTTAGAGCAGGGCTCTGGGATCAGACAGATCGGGACTCCACTCCTGCTCTACTATTTACCAGCTGGGCAACCACGCACATGCTACTTAACTACTGGGTCTTGGCCTACTTACTTGTAAAATGGATGCATCTGTACCAGCTTTCGGGTTGCCAGGCACATAGGACATTCTCAGTGTGTTCCCGTTCCCTCCCTCCTCACCCTCTGGGAGAATGATGGCCAAAGGCCATCCCCAGCAGGAGGTGGCTTACCAAACTTGACGAACAAGACTCCCGTGGTAGAAACCACCTTCTTGCCATTTGTTGCCACGCACTGGAAGTAGCCTGTATCTGTGGTGTCAAGATTTCTAATCCTCAGTCTAGAGCCATAGTTGGTTGCCCGAAATGAGATCCTCCGGGGCTCCTGGACCACAGGTGCATCATTTTTGAACCAGCGGATGGTAGGAGGTGGATTGCCAGAGACTTTGCAGTGCAGTTCAGCTGTCTGCCCCAGGGACGTGGTGATGTTATTCATCGGTTCATCAAGGGTCAGGTAAGAATCTGTGAGCACAGGGTGAAGGAGGCAGATGAGAGGGGCAGACAGCTAACGAGCATCTCCAGGCAACCCCAATCCACTCCAATGTGCCCCAGCACCAGAGAGAAACTGAACAGGAGAGGCATAGTGGAGACAGACAAGGCATGAAATTTTACATTTACTGAGACCCCACGACTGCTAAACAATCATCCACGGAGTCTGCTGCTTACAAGGAAATGTGATACTAACCATCGCTTAAAACCCAAAGTTTTCAAATGATTATATAGTAACTCATGGATAAGTAAATGTACTTTCTAAGCCAAGACAGAATGAGATTTTGTGTTTCAAAGTATAGAAATATACATGTGCCTTGTTACAGACTCAAACAGTACAGTGAAGAAGAAAAAGCAGCAAAATTCACCTCTAATTTCTCTGCTCCCAAATAACATCATTCTTAACATTCTGGCAAAGATTCTTTCAGTTTATCTACTTTTGATAAGAAAGCATGAAAAACTGGAAAAGCAGGAACACATATTTACATCCACAGGACACAAGATCAAGAAGGATGCTGAATCTTCTTGCCAGTGATGATATAAGCGTTACAAAGGCCAGCCAGGTCACTGGCAGACGAAGTAATGAGGCAATGAGTATTTCCATAATGTTACTCATATCAACCATTAACATGTTACAATATACAATACTATAGATTCAACTTCTAATTGAGACATAATTTACATTTTAGGAAATGTACCAATCTAAACGTATACATTTCCATAAGTATTGACAAATGCATATATCCATGTAACCAATACCCTTACCAAGAGAGAGAGAGAGCATCATGAACATCCCAGAAAGTACCTCTAGGATCCTTTGTAGTCAATCCTTGCTTCCACCTGCACCCTTGCCTCCATTCTAGGCAACTGCAGCTCTGATTTCTATCATCATAATTTTGTGTGTTCTACAATTTCATACAAATAGAATCATACTGTACGTACACTTTGTGTTTGGCTTCTTAGAGATTTATTACATGAAACATTTTAAAAATGAAATAAATTTTATTTAAGCATATTCCTCAATACTACATTTTAAACCTCACATTGATATTACTTGCAGAATCCAGTTGCAGAGAAAATAATTTGTTACTTAAAAATTAAGTTCAATATATATATTTTTTTAATTGGTCGCTTATTCATATATAAGGACTTTTCTTTGGCTTCGTTTTCCCAGACCAGCCATTCTTGGGTAGGTCTCCCCTGCCATACCCTCGCATTGTCCCCTGTAATTCCCTGAACCCCAACCTGGGATGGCTTATTAAACAGCTGTCCTCTCTGCAGGACTATAAACCCACAAGGGCAAGCATCTAGAATGTTCTTTTTTAATGTTTTTAAATTTATTTTTAGAGGAGAGAGAGAGAGAGAGACAGAGCATGGGTGGGGGAGGAACAGAGAGAGAGGGAGACACAGAATTCAAAGCAGGCTCCAGGTTCTATGCTGTTAGCACAGAGCCCGATGCGGGGCTCAAACTCACAAACAGCGAGATCATGACCTGAGCTGAAGTCTGCCACTCAACCAACTGAGCCACCCAGGTGCCCCTAGAATGTTTTGGTCATCACTACATCTTCAGTGTATCCTACTGTCTAGCAGCATTGTCCAATAGAACTCTTTGTAATGATGGAAATGTTCTATAATCTACATTGTCTAAATGGTAGCTGCTAGCTACAGGTGAGCTACTGAGTACATGATATGTAACTAAAGCTACTGAGGAACTGCATTTTTCAATTAAATTTGAACAGCCACACGTGACTAGTAGCTACTGTATGGTACAGCACAGGCAGAGCATAGATTTGTTGAATTTAATGGAACTCTGTTGAAAAATAACCTTTTTTTGGAGATATCTAAGGTGTTAATTTAAGTACCCAAATTCCTATAAAAATGCTTTCATAAATGTCCAAAATAAATGACTCGTTGTTTACCTTAATTTTCCACAAAAAGATTGGGGAGAAATGTCAAAGTCTAGGCAGCCGCACAGAAGGACGTCACACATGTGAATGACATTTATCATATGTGAGTGGTAGAAAACAGATTAAGTATGACTATCACTCACTGTGTTACTGTAATGACACTTTTCATCCCACTTAAACCACTGAATAATTATGCTTCATAACAGAATCACAAGCCCATAAATTAGTTTGCTAATGCCTTGCTTCTTTATATTCTGATCTTTATCTCTGATATTGTTCCTATAATCTATATACATATATACTCAATCTGTGAATGTGTTTGCTGATAGATATACGCACATGTGTTCCTAAGGTGTTTGAGCTACGACCAGACTAGACAGATTAATTAACAGGTGACTTTATGGTGCTGTCATCATGGCTTCACAGACCCATCTCCTACCTAGAGAATAGCTAACTTTGTAGCCTCTGTAGAAAAGAAACATAGAGATAGCAATGCCAATATAAACATAGTGACTAATCCTCCATTGGGCAGGTTCTGAAATTCTATTGATTGGGTTTGAATTCTGGGTCTGCCCCCAGTTATCTGAGTGAACTTAGGCAAGCTACTTAACCTCTGAGTACTTCAGAGGCAACTGAAAAAAATAGGAATAATAAATCAGGCAAAATTGTTAGAGCATTAAAATTAAATTGGGTAACACATGGGATGCACTTAAACTAGTGCGGGGCAAAAAAGTAAGTACTCAAAATGTTAATCACTGTCATTGTGATTCTTCTTATAATAACAATTTTTGTATTATACTTTTCAGGTTACTCAATCTCATGTTCTCCTCTAACAATCTGGTAAAGTAGGAAAGAAGCATTAATTATCATGATGGGGAAATCTCAGAGATGCACTGACTGGCCCCATGGTTTTCAGAGAGCTGCACATTGTCCCCAGAGCCTCCAGCACTAATGGCCTTTAATTCTTAGGCTCAGCCAAGCACTTAAAGTTCAATTGAGCCAGCTGGCCAATATAGTAGTGAGAACAGATAGACTATTTAGAATCCTATAGTATGCCAGGGGGTTTACCTCAGTATTCACCTGCTCAATAGCCCCACATGGGAGGAATTGTTGTCATTGCTTTACAATGAGGAGACCTAGGACCAGAGAGGTTAAGTGACTTGCTCAAGGTCACATGGCTGAACTGAGGTCTAATCCAGACCTCTCTGACTTCCATTCCACCAGACAGCTTTGGCAGCTCGAGCCCCACTGGGGGGTGGGGACAGATTTCAAACTTCGGCCCTAAAATAGAGCAAGCTGGGGACACACATACACACCCACATGCCCTTAAGTCCTGCCAGGGTTGTCTAGTTAATGGGTCTAAGCTTCAGCCATTGTTCTGGTTTCCCTCCAGAGGCCAGGTAACTCACCTGACCTGATATCAGTTTCCCCTGCCTATTCCCTGGCAAGCCCTTCTCCCTGAGGGCCTGTTTTCTGTCCTTTAATAGGATGGGTCCAGCCTTGAGCTGGAGGGGTCTCCAGAGTGATGAGAGGTGTCATCACCTAGGTACCTCCACAGCCTGGCTCTCCCCTCCCAGATTTCTACCTTCTTTCAATATTGAAGCTACCCAACACCAAGCCACACTCCCCAGAGGCCAGGGTAATAGCTGCTGGGTTCATGCCTCAAGGGTTAACATTACCTGCTGAGTTTTAGTCAAAAACCAAAGTCACTTCTCTTTCATTTTCCCAGACAAGTGGTTGCAGCCAAAGCCCAGCAAGCTTTATGGCCAAGCCCACATATCATATAAAAAGGTGAGCTGCCACTTTAAACTATGTCTTTGGCTCTAAACTGCAATTACTTTACATGATACCAGAAGCACAGGCACACAGAGTTTTAAGTTTTTTCTTCTAAAAACATAAATTAGGCAAGAACCAGAGAGTTCCATAAAGGAAGATAGTCTTTCAAGTACCCTGTGAAGGTGTACTTAAATGTATTGAAAACAAATTAGTGAGGGCTGATCTAAGGCACAAAATCAACCTTCACAGACTCTGGAGCCAGAATGCCTGAATTCATGTCCTGGTTCTGCCACTTATCGGCTGTGTGACCTTGGGCAAATTACTTAACCTCTCTGTGTCTCAGTTTTGTCATCTGTGAAGTTAGTATACTAGTATCTTCCTAATAGGGCTATTTCAAGGATTAAATGAATTAATACATAGCAAGTGCTTTGACAGGTCTGGCCCCAAGCAGCATGTGAGTTTCTGGTATTTTATTAGCTATATTTTTCTTTTCTTTTTCTTACAAATATCTTATTCATAAAAGTAGGGGGTGATCATTCATCCAACTGATGGGTGCCTGGCCAAGTCTGGCAGATTTACAGCAAAGGACACATGAGGGGTGAAGTCACCTGCCTGAGATCACATAACTAATAACTAATAGGGAAGAGTGGTTAATTTGTCCATGAAGTTCTATACAAAATCTACCTAAAAATACAAAGGAGGATTACAGGGCATCTTGAAATCAGTGTAGTAGCTGGCCCAAGGGGTATATGTCCAGAGAGAACAAAGGAAGCGTAAACAAATCTTTGTGTTTACGGAACAAAGGAGACTTGCCACAAATGCAGGGAATTTGGTTTTAACTTTTCACTGATAAAGAATAATGTTCAAATTTGTTTGCCATCTGTAGCTGCTCACTTAGAACAAGCAAATGGTCTGGTCCTCAGTTTGGCAAAGACTAGAAGCATCAGAACAACATTTGGCCTAAACAACATGAAAGCATTCTGTGACTGGAATAAGATAAAATAAAATAAAAACGCATGTCTGTATCATTACTATCAGTCTTGTTGTTAACAAGCCCCTGGCTACGATCCATTCTCTTTCCAGAACCAGCTGGATCCTTCTGTAGCAGCCTCATGGACCACACTCGGGGATCCACTCTCTTCTCTACTCCCAAAGTTTGGTGTGGCCACTGCAGGCTCTGACCTCTGACAATGTGTGCTTGAGCCACGTCATTCTTCTTTCCCTTCTTCCCCAGGCCACAAATGTTGGCAGACTGGCCAGTAGCAGGTGGGGTATAATCTGGCTTGAGAGAGAAAAATATTCCAATTCTGCTGACTCTACCCTCTAGTTTTGTGTTACTGTGTCTCCCAGTGGTGGTACTGGTAGTAATGATGATAATGATAAAAACATCAACAATGATGGTACAATAGTGATAGTGATACTAGTTAAGACCGAAAGGGTATTTACTATTATGGCATGTGTTGTTACAAACTATTGTTGTTATTCTCATCTCACACATCAGAAATTTAAGGCACAGAGAGGGTAAGAAAGTTGTTCAAGACCCCACGGACAGTAAGTACAAGTAAATCAAATTATTGATTCAATGCAATTATGATCAAAATCCCAGCAAGACATTTTATGGATACGGACAAACTGGTTCTAAAGTTTATATGGAAAGGCAAAAGATCCAGAATAGCCAAAACAGTATTTAGGGAGATGATCAAAGTTGGAGGACTGACATACCCAAGTTCAAATCTTGATATAAAACTACAGTAATCAAGATAGTGTGAAAGAATGGACAAATAGATCAATGAAATAGGGCAGAGAGCCCAGAAATAGACACACATAAATACAGTCAACTGATCTTTGACGAAAAGCAAAGGCAATAGAAAGGAACAAAGGGAATCTTTTCAACAAACACTGCTAGAACAACTGTACATCCACAGGCAAAAAAAAAAAAAAAAAAAAAAAGTAAGAATCTAGACACAGATCTTACACCTTTCACAAAAATTAACTCAAAATGGATCACAAACCCAAATGTGAAATGCAAAATTATAAAACTCCTGGCAGATAACTTAGGAGAAAATCTAGATGATCTTGAATACCAAAATGACTTTTTAGATACTACCCAGAAGATATGATCCATGAAAGGAGTAATTGATAAGCTGGACTTCATTAAAGGTAAAAAACTTGTGCTCTGCAGAAGACAATGTCAAGAGAATGAGAAGAAAAGCCACAATATAGGAGGAAATATTTGCAAAAGAAACATCTGATAAAGGAATGTTGCCCAAAATATACAAAGAACTTAAAAAAAATTTTAATGTTTATTTTTGAGAGAGAGAGAGAGAGCAGGAGGAGGGGAGAGGCCAAGAGAAAGGGAGACACCAAATCCAAAGCAGGCTCTAGGCTCTGAGCTGCCAATACAGAGTCCGACACAGGGCTTGGACTCACGAACTGTGATATCATGACCTGAGCTGAAGTCAGACGCTTAACTGACTGAGCCATCCAGAAGCCCCAATAATTCTTAAAACTCAATGAGAAAGCAAAAACCTGATTAAAAAACAGTCTAAGACTTTAACAGATACCTCATCAAAGATACAAAAATGGCAAGCATGTGAAAAAATACTCCATATCAGATGTCATCAGGTAAATGCAAATTAAAACGAGATACCATTATATACCTATTAGAATGGCCAAAATACAGAACACTGACAATACCAAATGTTGGTGAAGATGTGAAGTAACAGGAACTCTCATTCATTGCTGGTGGGAATGCAAAATGTTATAGCTACTCTGGAGGACAGTTTGGCAGTTTCTTACAAAACTAAACATATTATTACCATATGATCTATCAATCTTGCTCCTTGGTATTTACCCCAAGGTGATGAAGCCTTAATATTCACACAAAACCCTTCATACAGATGTTTGTAGATTTATTCACAACTGCCAAAACCTTGAAGAAAACCTTCAGTGGGTAAATGGATAAACTGTAGTACATCTAAGACAATGGAATATTATTTAGCACTAAAAGAAAATGAACTATCAAGCCATGAAAAGACATGAAGGACACTTAAATGCATATTATTATTATTATTATTTTAATATAATTTATTATCAAATTGGTTCCCATACAACACCCAGTGCTCATCCCAACAAGTGTCCTCGTTAATGCCCATCACCCACTTGCCCCTCTCTCCTACCCCCCATCAACCTTCAGTTTGTTCTCTGTATCTAAGAGTCTCTTATGATTTGCCTCTCTCCCTCTCTGTAACCTTTTTTCCCCTCCCCCTCCCCCAAGGTCTTCTGTTAAGTTTCTCAAGATCCACATATGAGTAAAAACATATGGGGCGCCTGGGTGGCTCAGTCGGTTGAGCGTCCGACTTCAGCTCAGGTCACGATCTCACGGACCGTGAGTTCGAGCCCCGCGTCGGGCTCTGGGCTGATGGCTCAGAGCCTGGAGCCTGCTTCCAGTTCTGTGTCTCCCTCTCTCTCTGCCCCTCCCCCGTTCATGCTCTGTCTCTCTCTGTCTCAAAAATAAATAAACGTTAAAAAAAAAAAAAAACATATGGTATCTTTCTGTGACTGACTTATTTCACTTAAGTGCATATTATTAAGTGAAAAAAGTCAATCTGAAAAAGCTACATGTTGTACAATTTCAACTATATGACACTCTGGAAAAGGTAAAACCATAGAGATAGAAAAAGATCAGCAGTTGGCAGGGGATTGGTGGGGGGGCAGGCAGGGGATGAATGAATAAGCAGGACATAGAGGATTCTTAGGGCACTCTATAATGGGGGGGTACATGTCATTACAACCAATAGAATGTACAACACCAAGAGTGAACTGTAATATAAACTATAGGCTTTAGGTGGTTATGATGTGTTCACCAATTGTATGATGTTGTGGGAGGATGTTGATAATGGGGAAGGCTATGCATGAGTGGCAGCGGGGGGTATATACAAAATCTCTGTATCTTACTCTTAATTTTGCTGTGAACCTAAAAACTGCTCTAAAAAGAATAGTCTTTAAAAAAATTAGATGTTCTAATTTTTTGTTCTAGGAAACAAGTTCTCAAACCTTTGGTTTCAAGACCGTTAAATACTCTAAAATATTGAGGACCTCAAAGAGAAAATTTAAAAACATTTGTTTACTAATTTATTGAAATATTAAAAAATAAGCTCATTACTTATTAACATGAAAAATATATTTCAGTGAAAAATAACTATATTTTTTATACACACATAAATAGTGAGAAGGATGGCATTGTTTTCTATCGTTGTGAATCTATTTGGCTTAAGAGCAGACAACTGGATTATCCTCTTTTTGCATTCAATCTGTTGAGATAGGTTGTTTTGGTCAAAGTATATGAAGAAAATGTGGCTTTACACAGCTGGTAAGGGGAGGGGTGTTTTAATAGCCTTTTCAGATAATTTAGAATATTCTTCTGTGATGCTACACTGAAATTTAACAAGTGGTAGTTTCTTAAAGGTTAGTTGTGATGTGAATCTGATAGGGATCAGTGAACTTTTCATAACCTGTTACATTAAAATGGATTGGTTTATCTTGTACTTTAAAGATCTTTTATCCACATACAATTTTGTAACACATGAATTGCCCATTTAGAAAACATTGGTTCAATGAATTGCCAAGATGGGTAAACTGAATTAGGTAGATTTTCCAAATGTGAACACATTTAATTACATAGTAGAGAAAAATCATTTTTGTTAATATCACTACCAATCTCATCAATAAAGACTGGAAAGTTGTCAAGCTCATGGTGGTGGCTAGGAGTTTTCCAAAATTTTAATTTTTGCTTAGAAGCTCAAATTTTATTATTGGCTAATACTATCTCCTATTTACTTGAAGTGGCAGGCTTATTTTGTTCATTTTCAAGAATACTCAAAAATAACTAACCATAGTTTGACTGTCAATCTTTTAGTTTTTTGGTATAGTTGACAAGCAATGTTCTATTAGTTTCAGGTGTACAACATAGTGATTCAACTTCTCTATATGTTATACTATGCTCACAAGTCAGCTACCATCTATTACCATACAACACTATTACAATACCATTGACTATATTCCCTATGCTGTACCTTTTATTCCTGTGACTTACTCATTTCATAAGTGGAAGGCTGTATCTCCCTCTCCCCTTCACATGTTTTGCACCCCACCCCCCGCAACCATCAGTCCGTTCTCTGTATTTATAAGTCTGATTCTGCTTTCTGTTTCTTTGTTTATTCATTTGTTTTATCAGATCCCACATATGAATGAAATCATATGGCATTTGTCTTTCTCAGGCTGTCATTTTTTTTTAAGTAAAAAAGTGGGCAGTTCAGTTCACAACTCAACTGCTTTTCTTTGTGACAGCCATAGTATTTCAGCAGTCAGCACATCTGGGTACCCATTTTGCCATATGGAATATTAAAGATAGGTACTCATGGGTCAAGATTTAATTAAGTTAATCATTAGTACTGCTTCATCAAAGATGTTCTTTCTAAAATTTTTTAATGTTTATTAATTTTTTTAATGTTTATTTATTTTTGAGACAGAGAGAGACAGAGCATGAACAGGGGAGGGTCAGAGAGAGGGAGACACAGAATCCGAAACAGGCTCCAGGCTCTGAGCTGTCAGCACAGAGCCTGACGCGGGGCTCGAACTCACGGACCGTGAGATCATGACCTGAGCCGAAGTTGGCCGCCCAACCGACTGAGCCACCCAGGCGCCCGGATGTTTATTAATTTTTGAGAGAGAGTGAGAGAGAGGATGAGTGAGGGGACGGGCAGAGAGAGAAGGAGACACAGGATCTGAAGCAGGCTCCAGGCTCTGAGCTGTCAGCACAGAGCCTGATGTGCGGCTCAAACTCACGAACCATGAGATCATGACATGAGCTGAAGTCAGACGCTCAACCAACTGAGTCACCTAGGCACCTGACCCACTGCACCTGAGCCACTCAGACACCCCTTCATCAAAGACATTCTTTTTTTTTTTAATTTTAACTCACGAACCATGAGATCATGACCTGAGCTGAAGTCAGACGCTCAACCGAGTCACCTAGGCACCTCAGTCACTGCACCTCAGCCACTCAGACACCCCTTCATCAAAGACATTCTTTTTTTTTTTTAATTTTAATGTTTATTTATTTTTGAGAGAGAGACAGATTGAGGAGGGGAGGGGCAGAGAGAGAGGGAGACAAAGAATCTGAAGCAGGTTCCAGGCTCTGGACTGTCAGCACAGAGCCCGAAGCAGGGCTTGAACTCATGAACCATGAGATCATGACCTGAGCTGAGGTCTGACGCTTAACCAACTGAGCCATCCTGGAACCCCTGCCTAACCATTGCTTTTGTGTAATCAAGATGGGTAAACTGCAGTTCAGAGGACTTAAAGACTTATCCCAGACCTATCCCGGCCAACAAATGGCAAAGCCAGGAGCTGGACTCCAAGCGCAGTGCTCCTTCTGTCACGCTTGACAGCTGTTCTTCACTGCCCATCTGGGCCCTGGGTCGGTATGAAGCTCTCAGAACAAACTAGTTTAGCTTAGACCCTGTGCACTATAAGCCAGAGAGCTCTCTCTGTATGGCCTGGTTCCCATTTCTGAATAAGCAGCTTGGGGTTTGGGGGCAACTCTAAGTGATTATGGCACTGGCCACAAAGATCTGGGCAAAGACCTGAGCAAATTTTGGGACTCTAAATAAAAAAAAGGATTTGATATTTTTGTAACATAGGAAAATGAAATACTAGTATTCTTTTAGTGCCACCATGTCCTCCATTACCTGTAGAAAGTGATGATTATAGCTAATACTTTTGGAGCATTTACAAGGTGCCAGACAACCATTCTAAGTACACTGTACACATTAACTTCTTAATCTTGAAAACAATCCCATGAGTTAGACCCTATTATTACCCTCATTTTAGAGATAAGGAAATGAGACACAGAGAGGTTAAGTATTTGCCTGAAGTCACACAGCTAGAAAGTGACAGAGCCAGGACCCAGACCCAGACCTTTGGACACAAGAGACCATATATTAGCCAATGCACCATTCTCAATAAACCCAGACTGTGGTCTCTCATGGTCCCCCACTTCCCGTAACCAGGACTACAGAATATTCTTGCCCTTTTTATGAGTCCATCCAGCACGTGACAATACCCACCGGCACTGAGAACAACTAAATCACTACCAGTTACATATGACGTAACTAGAAGTCACCATTGAGAATGAGCTTTTTAAAATACAGTACAGGCATCGTTCACACTGATGCTTAATCAACCTAAAAAGTGAACTGTGAGAAAAAAGAAGTTAGTTTATGAGCTTTCTGGGAATTGAGACCCTATTTCCTCCTTTTTTCCTTTTTGTATTCCCCTTAGCACTCCATGTGTTATTGTGAACTTCGTAGGCATTTAATAAAGGCTGGTTGATTAAGTAAATGGAAGGCTCAAGTGTATTTCGGGCAAATGAGCTTTGGAGACACCCCATTTATTACTTACCCATTTGACAAGACGTCACATCCACAAATCCCTCCCAACATTTATTACTTAATTTTCAAAGTGCCCTCCCACTCTCCTCAGGGAGGGAGGTGGGGCCAAGAGTTATAGTCTCATTTTGACAGGTGAGGGAAACTGAGATATAAAGAGTTTAATGGTCTTTTGCCATGGCAACCCAGCCAGTCAGCCGGGGAGCCAGTCACAATTAGACTTAGGGCCTAGGTCTTGGTATCAAAGAGGCACATGCCAAAATCCTGGTCTCCTACAGGACCGATCCTTCTCAGAAGAGGGAGGAGGCTCCCCAACATGAAATAAAATGCTTAGCTAAACATAAAGGAAGGCTGCCAAACACAGTTAGGTCATCGCATTTGACTTTGAGAGAACATTCTGTTCACGCTATCAACCTGCATTCACTTTCAGCACACTTCACCATAAATACTTCTGACTCACTATCTCGGGAAATATTTTTTATCTTAATAAACTCAATGCACAACATAATCTAAATCGGCTTGCACATTCTTGAGTTGGAGCCACAAGCTGCATTTAATAAAAATCAGTGGAAATAGCAGGGGACTTCTGAATAACCGCAGTTTGTTATCTGACGTGGGGCTGCTGGGAAGTCTCGAACACACGGGGAGCAGGAGGTCGGTAAGTTGAAGGTACGGAGAGAGCTCAAGACCACTGGATGACCCCACTTGCTGGAACTTAGTTCCCACTGGAGGCACTATTTATAATAATGGCCTGTGGCATGGTAATTAAGAACATGGCTCTGGAGTTGGATGCTTGGCTTCATAGCTGAGTCCCACCTCTCACCTGCTGGTACTTAACACCTCCCCTCAGTTTCTCTGACTGTAAAATGGGGCCAATAATTGTACTTCCTCACTAATGTTCTTGTGGGGGTCAAATGAGATAATCAATTTCTGGCGCCTCCAAAGTATTCACTGCAAGGAGCTACAATTAGCTACAGCCAGAGATTCTCAACCCTCCAGAACATCACTGTCGCCTGGGGAATAACAAACAAACAAAACCAACACCCATGCCTAGGTCCCATCCTTAGAGATTCTAATTTAATTGATCCTGGGTGGAGTCCATGTACAAGCATTTTTTTTTTTAGATGCCTCCCAAACATTCTTCCAAACAGTCAACGGGAGAACACTTGGCTGCAGTAATTCCAACCCCCATTGTCTGACCACTGATTTTCACCTGGCTTCCTGCTAAGCCCAGTTTTTACTGTTCAACAATCTCCAGGAGGATTCTCCACTACAATTCCTGTCATTCCGAAGAAACAAACACAGAGACGTTACTGCACAGAAGATACCTCAGCGAAGGTAAATATTTTCTGGCTGAACAAACCTGCTACAGAGCAGAGGATGAGATGCTTAGAAGTCAAAAAGAAAAAAAGAGCTGGTCTGGGCTGGGTCTGGGCCTACCACTCACCTTTTCCTGAGAGCTCAAGTACTAAGGCAGCAAGCTGAGCTTGGGCTGAATAACCTCTGAGTAACAAGAGAGGTTGAAAGGGTGTCTGTAGTACCAAAGACAACAAACAGCCAAATACACAGCTCCTTTCTGGGGAGCAAATGCATATAGATCAGAAATGGTTCTACAAATGTGCACTTAGAGCAAAAACTCCTATAAATCTGGACTAATGGGGGAAAAGCAGCTGCCTTTATAGGTCTTTCTTTAGAAAGCACAGTAAATACACAGCAACTCAAAGGAGTTTATGAAAACTTTGCTACCTAGAGGCTTGATTTAATGAATAGGTCATTTTTACAAGTGGGCCAATTGTATGTAAATGGTGTCTTAAAAGCTCAGAGAAACTACTTTTCCCTCTTAAGTAGTTCAGATCTACACAGAATGAGAATGGCTGGCCTCCAGCATTTAGACTGCTTTCTGTCCCAACTATAATTAATAAAGGTGGAGGGAGAAAGGAACAAAGGTGTTGAGCACTGATTCTATCAGGCACTTTATATATATATATATATATATATATATATATATATATATATATATATATATAATTACATTTTTTCCTTCACAGAACCCTGTGATGTATATAGGTTTTTGTTACGCGATTTTAAGGAAGATACCAAAGCTAATAGAGGTTTTAGTGTTGCCATGTCTGGCGTGGCCGGGATGAAATCCAGTTCTGACACCTTCTCCTGCCCCCACTTCCAACTTGTCTCCTTTCAATCTGCTATGTGATAACCTACTGTCATTAAGAACCTCTTCCATTATCAACTCACCTGAATCCATCCAGATGACATCTCATTTAAACACCAAAGATGCCATGATCTCTACTTACCCTTATTTTTTCTCCAGGAGCAAGGTATCTAAAGGGATCACTGGCAACTGCCAACAAAGTTACTCTAGTGACTTTTAAACTTTTTTGGACTTCTGTGACTTATTTAAGTATCCAATTTATTGTACTGCAATTTTCAATCATTTTCATTATGTGGGGATTATTGTGATTATTATTTATTATTATTATTATTATTATTATTTATATTTTTAGGGTTATCATTGTATTCATATTTGTCACATGTATGTTTCATTTAAAATTAGAAATAATAAGAATACTTTAAAATGATGAACAGAAACACAGTTAACCATCAGAATGGTGACTTGACTTTGGTATAATCAATCCCATCCAGCTGAAATTCACAAGGACACAAGATTCTGGCTTAAGAACTGGTCTCTGCATCTTAGAGAAATATTCCCAGCCTTATTTCTGACTCTCCTGGTCTTCATCAATCCTAACTATAAAGTAGTAATTATTTTAATTAAATCCCCATCCTCAGCTGAATGCTAGGATGATAAGTAAGTTCATGGGTTTAAGAGTTCTTCCAATGTGAGGTACATCTACATTTCAAGCCATGCCTAGCAGCTTTTCACACCCCTTCAAAACCAAACTAAATAATACCAGCAAAACCATCAGCTATTACCTTGCCTCCCTAGAACTTAGAAAAGTACTAACTTGAAAACAACAAAAACAAAGGAAAGTTTTTGACTCTCAGGCTCAGGCCCTGCATGCCATCCTGCAATCTAAAAACTGCATTCTTCCCCCTTTATGGGTGGGTTATAAGCCTTTGTAAAATGCTGACAGACCCTAACTGTAGCAGGACAGGATGAGTGGGCCTGCATAATGAACTTTTAAATTACCAGAGATAGCATCTAGAAGGCCAAGCCTGAGAGATATGTTTCTAGTTTGGGCTGTGGGCCAACGCAAACAGAGCACATCATAAGTCATCTCTGCGATTTCAATACCATGGATAGGAGATGCCTCAGCATCAGCATGATGCGTGATCCTCGCGACGGAAGCCTGTGGATGCTTCTGCACCATGCAAAGGCAACAGTTTGCTTTCAGCCCTGCTAGGAAGCCCTTTTTGAGGAAGAACCAAGCCACATTCAGGGCCTTCAAAGACAAAATCATTGTGTATTTTCACTACCCTGGCCTGACTCTGTGAGGCAGCGGCTTGTCCAGTCATAATAAATTCTCAAGCATTTGATGGCTCTAAGGGATGCCCTGGTGGCTTTCAAAATAAAAGTTTGCCATTCTGGCCAAGGAATTTCTATTCCTATAGGGACCATCTCAGTTTTCTAGTCACATCTTGATTGAACAGATCCCGAATCTTTTGTGTGCCGGTCAGCATTCCAGCAAGATTCCATTGCAGCCAACATTCCAGTTTCAGGTTTTCCCAGAA
Source organism: Panthera uncia (assembly GCF_023721935.1). Lineage (NCBI taxonomy): Eukaryota > Metazoa > Chordata > Mammalia > Carnivora > Felidae > Panthera > Panthera uncia. The sequence goes on from NW_026057585.1 coordinate 53,060,936, forward strand.
TATGAACGTCAGGGGACATGAAAGAGCACACAAACCATTCTTTCCCCTCTTCTCCATTCACTGTGCAAGGTTTGTATTTCAAAATTTAAAAGAATCTGCTGACTGGTCCACATCTCAGATCTCCTGTTAGCAGTATACTGGAGAGGACCCTGTCACCTGAAAGTTCTCTGTTAGGAATGGGGTGGTTTTGCTCTCAGATTTTGAACCAGTTCCCCCCAAATTAGGCACTATCTGCTCTACTTCTTCAACAAAACAGAAAAGTACTAAGCAATCTGGAGATGAAAACTGGAAGGGGCACTATTTTCTCAGTAGTAAGAGGCAAGAGTTAACAAAGCAGACAAAGCAGGGAACACTGGGGATCTGTGCATGCCCTTTTCACTGGTATAGCACCTTCACCTTTGCACAGGTTTGCTGGGAGTAGATGCAGAAAATGTTTGATAAAGAACAAATGGGTTGAAATGTTCGAAGATCTCTCATCCTGGCTATAGTATCAGACAAGTAAAGAAACAATCATACTAGAGTGTGATCTGAGTATGTTCAGGGTGATAGAGGACCCGAGAAAAGGGAAACTTGACCTGATTTCTGGGCCAAAGGTGACACGTAGCAATCGGTAGGAGGTATGGCCTCTGTCCTTCAGGTTCTGTGTAAGATCTTGAAGGGAAGAGGAGGAGATATCCCAGGGATCTAACTTGAAAGTATGGGTCAGAGTGAAAGTAAAGTGTATGGTCAAGATGTTGATCATTGAAGGAGATTGAGAGGGCGGTGAGACCAAAATGGGCAGGCCATGCCACAGTGGCAGAAGGGCCAGGCTGTCCCCTGTATTTCATTAGGCATAGTAGGCAAGACCCAGAGCAGAGTGGAGGGGGAGAGAAACTTCAGACTTCCTGTCCTCTTGCTGGGATCCACAGGCACTTGGGGAAGAGGAGGAAATGAAGGGGAAACAGAAGAAAAATAAGTAAATATTTATCAAATACCTATGTAGGCACTGGGGAGGTACCTGTCCCATCTCTCTTCACAAAATATTGATGGGAAAGAAACCAATAAAAATAATCAGAAAAAGGTAAGACACAAGGGAAGAAAAATGCTGTCTTCTACTTAGGAAAGGCTGAGCATGCCCAGCTGCAGAAATCATGGAATGTATGACAGTAACAGGGGCCATTCTTGAGCTGGGCCTTGGTGGAGAGCAGAGGTTCTAAGACCAGAGAGAGCAAGCCTGGGAGAGACAGGGGGAGTGAGGGCAGAGAGCAAGAGCTATGCAGTTGCTGAGGAGAGTGGGAACATGCAAGGTGCAAGGTGCCACCCTTGATGACCCTCCTGACATGACCCATGTGCAGCTGCTGACACAGTGTCATCCCTACAACTTCCTCACTTTACTGTGTTCCCCAGTGGGGCATGAATGATGTTTGAAGCAGGAAGTTTCTTCCTGTAGTATTGCCCTGCACATGGCAAGGTGTTTAATATCCTAGGCCTCTGCCCAATGAATGTCAACTGCATCCCCTAATCATTGTGGCAATGGAATACAGCACCACATATCCAGCCACCTTGAGGAACCCTGAGGCATCTTTTCATCATGATCTTAATAACCATCATGTTAACATAATACCATTAAAATTTGTTTAAAAGACATCATCTGGATGAGAATGTGTTCTTGAGAGGCTCCCAGCCCCTCCCCTCGTACCTCCCCTGCCTTAAGCTAAGCCTGGGGGGGGGTCTGCTTTCAGGAGGTGGAAGTGGAGGAGATGGCATTCTGTGGGGGAAAGGAATGGCTTGAGTAAAAGCTCAATCAAAGGCATGAGTGTCTAGAGTGCATGAGAGCAACACAGAAGAAATCATCCCCATTTGCTTTCTGGAAAGGTTGTGGATGAACAAGTAGTAGGCAAGAAGGCCAGAAAGAGAGGCTGGGCCAAGAATGAGAAAAGACCTCAAACAGTAATGAAGCATTTTGTACCTCATCTGGCTGGCCATGGGCAGCTTTTACACAGTAGTAAGCCACACAACATGTGCCTGGAGCTGGGCTTCAGGACATATGAGCTGATCCCGCAGGGCAGGGAGGATAGAGCTGGTGAAGAGTGTGATGGAGAGAAGGGGCTGGAAGGGTTCTGGTTTTGTACCTATCTCTATTTCTTCCTCCCCAAGTAGGTATGACCTCAGAAATCCAAGGAAAAGCAGCCACAAATCTCTGACCGTGGATTTCCATCAGAGATCACAATGAAAGGATTTCCCCAATTGGGGAAAATTTAGTTCTCCCTCCTATTTACTTACTCTTAAAAATAATGCTTCAGCATATATCTTTATGTGTAAATCTTTTTTCCCTTTTATATTATTTCCTAAATTCCACGTCTAGACATGTCTCTCACTCCTTCCTGGCAAGGCCCAAATATGAGTCTTCTGTCTGTTCCTCCAGAGGGCCTGCCACAAAATCCAGCACACAAGAATTTTATGACAGAATGAGACCCTAACCCTACCTACTCACCCACACTAACTCCTAGGCCACAACACTGTGATTATGGCTACCAGTGGCAAAGTAGTCAGAAATGATGTAGCTGTCAGTGGGGCCAGAAACTTGCAGTTGCTCCCAAAACCATGGCTCCCAACTCCAATGTAAGCTCCTTGGGGCCAGAGATAGAGCATTCATCCTTTCACATCCCCCTTATGTGAAGAAGTATAAAGCAGAGATGCAGAAACAGGTCTTAAAGTTCTTGGACACTTCTCTTATCAAAAGGTTGAGTCTGTGCCTTCTTTCCTTACACTTGGGAGGTCCTCTGTGATCCTTTTAAGGGAGAGAATGTTGTAGAAGTGACATATGTGTGGTGACTTCTGAGGCCAGGTTAGGCAAGGCTGTGTAGCTTCTAATAGTTTCTCTTGGGACAGTCCCTGGGAGAGCCTTCAACTGCCATGTAATGAGTCCAGTTACACTGAGGCCACCATGTGGAAAGGCCTCCATATGGAGAGTCCACAGGGAGAGGTAGAGAGAGAGAGTGAGCACACTAGGTTCCCATAGAGCTCCAGCTGTGGCAGCCCTGTTTGAGTACTCTCATAGCCCAGATGTCTACCAGACATGTGAATGAGAAAGCCTTCAAGATAACCTAGCCTCAGGCACCATCTGACTACAACCATAAGGTAGACTCTGAACAAGAACCATCTGGCTGAGCCCAGTCAATTCCCAGAAACACGAGAGATAAGAATAGATGATTGCTTTTGGAATCCATTAAGTTTGGAGTGGTTTGTTACCTAGCAATAGATAACTGATACACTGTCTCCATTTGAGACTCTAAGGAGTGAAATAAATTCTCCAGAATAGCAGACATTTACTTAAGATGTATCTTGTGGCAGACTCTGTCCGAGAAAGTTAAGGTATGGATTCACACACAGTCCCTGCCTTCAAAGGGCTTCCAAAGGAAATAAGATATGAACACAAGATAGGAATAAGGCTTCCAAAGGAAGTAAGATAAGATTATCATAGATATTAGAAAAGAGTGCCACAAGAAAGGCACAGAGTATATGTGATGGGAATACATTCTGGGAGATTTCTAGATGAATTTGCTCTGATGATGAGTTAGCAAAGGTGGGAAAATGCCCTTTCATCTAGGGTACCAAGAGTAAGTATGAACATTCATCTATTTGTTTACTTGGTCATCTATGTAATCAAACAAGTACATACTGGAGAAAGAGTCAACCTGTCTTTGTTCTTTGTTAAGACTCTGATTGACTGCATGTAACAGAAGCAAACTCAAGCTGGAGTACAAGGGTGAGAAGGAGCAGATGACATGGATGAGGAATTTACCAGAGAATGCAAGGGTTTCTGTGGAACTCTGGCAAGGAGTCCAGCCAGGCCCCACGAGGAACAGGAACAAAGACTGGAAAGCTTCTGGGAACCAGGTCAGGATTCCCCCTCCACCCTCTATCTTTGGTTCTTTTTATGAATCTGTTTAAATCTCCTCTCTTTGTAAACCATTTTTCTTGGCTTTTCTGCACACACAGCAAAAGATAATCATTTCATGTTATCTACCCCAAGTTAATCTCATGGCACCACCAGCAACTCAAACATTGGCTGTCTCTGAGTCCCAATTCCACGTTTGAGGAAAGGACTCTGATTGTCCCAACCAGGGTCAAATGCCCCTCCTCTGGTCCAATCAACTCTCTAGAGGGGGCAGAGTTACATAACATAAACATGGTTGCTAAAGGCTCATCACCATGGGTCTTGGGAGCAGTTATCAGACAACAGGGAGTTCTTGTAAAGTAAGCAGCCTTGCTCAACAGGGATTATTATAAAGTCTAAGACATTGTATGGATTTTTGATAAGAATAACAATTTTCTAACTTAAGTTCCCTTTTTTAGGCACACTAAAATCCTTTCCAAAGCCACTCTGGAAACTCTGAAAAATTTTAGGAAGAAGAGTTAATTTTCACAACTCAGCCAGGTCTTGCACAATTATCATTGTTTTCCAGCACCTTTATAATGCTCCTGTGAACATTATGACAATGTGGCTCATGGGGAAACCTCAAACTCTAAGTTACCAGGCTGTACCAGAGAGCCTCCTTTCTTGCTACTTTATCAAAAGATGGGATTTTAAAAACATAAACAAAAGTCTCCACTGAAAGCTACTGAGGATTTGGGTACCACTTTAGAAGCCACTCTATTTGTGGATGGCCCCGCAAGAGAATCAAGTCAAGCCATTAGGGAGATTTTACTGAAAGGTAGGTGCCTCAAGATTAATGCTATTGAATAAAGAAAAAGTAGTAATTTTTGACATTTTGATAATCACTTTAGGGTCTGGTTCTTATTAGCCCCATTTTTGCCTTTTAAAAGGTATTTTTTTCCTTTTTCTTTCTTCTTCTTGTTCTTTTCATTTTTTTTTTTTTTTTTACTAAAAATGTCAGGAAATTTGGAACAGAAATTTACAATAAAACACGTCCCCTGACCGTATGATCTATCAATCTTTCAGATAAACAAAATACTTATAGAAGCCTGGAAGAAGGCAGTTAACTAATAATAGTTGTTGTATTGGTAATTATCATATGCAGTTGATCTTTGGGAAGTGGAATAGAGGAGAGTGAAGAGAACAGGAAAATGTAGAGAGTGACAGAGTGAGTGTGTGTAAGACAGAGAAAGAAAGAATTCAATAACTCATTTTAGCTATAAATGCTTTAAAATCTTACAGATGCCAACAGGACACTCTTGCATACTTTTTTCCCCAATCATTCCATTTTGCAAGCTACATTATTCACAAATGAGACATTCAAGAAACACCAATTCTGAACTAAAAGTGTGCACACTACCAGTGGAAAAGCAAACAAAAGCAGCTAATGTACTGTGGCTAAAAAAATTTTCAAACAAAGTGGCAGTAATTTACTGCCCTTGCTCTTAGCTGGACCCCATGAACATAATCAGAACCCCCAGGACTGATGGGAAAGTGTGATTTACAGTAAGTCTCAGGATAATAAAAGAAAATGAAAAAGCAAATTGCGCATGAACATGAAAGCTGTATTTCTTCCGCTTTCAGCAACTGAATCAAATTTCCAGCCAGAATTTCTGAGTGAAACTTAGAAGTCCCTCAAGAAGCAAACTATGAGCCAGCCAGCATCCATACTTGGACACCGCCCCAGCTGCCTGAATGACATAATTAATATTTAGAGATGGCAGTGATTAAAAAGACCCACACTACCCCATCTGTTTGGGTGGTAAGGAGGTAAGTGGACCTGGGTTTGAGTCCTGGCTGTGTTACTGGCTGCCAAGTGCTCTCTGGCAAATTATTTAACATCTCCAAGCTCCAGTGACACCTGCTACCTCAGATTGGTACGTGGATTAAATGAGATAAAGTATACCAAGTACTTCAGAGGGTATTTAGCACATGCTAGTTAGTCTTGATAAATTTAATTATAAATTATAAATAATACACTTTGCTAAGTGAATTAATATAGTTAAGGCATTTAGAACAGCATTTGGTACATAGCAAAGTCCTATAAAGTGTTTGTCAGTATTATTACTGTATAGTAAAACCTCAGTTAATCACAATGTTTAGACATTGAGGTGACTAAGTTACTTTATTTTCATTTTAAAAACCTCCTCCAAACCACTTCACTGTTCAAAGTCTTTGAAAATCTTTCTAAAATATTTGAGTCCACTTTTCAGGGTTAGTAAGTATAATATGTTAATATCCATTTCAAACGTTTTACAGTGGGGTGCCTGAGTGGCTCAGTCGGTTAAGCGTCCGACTTTGGCTCAGGTCATGATCTCACGGTTCATGGGTTCAAGCCCTGCATCGGGCTCTGTGCTGGCAGCTCAGAGCCTGGAGCCAGCTTCGGATTCTATGTCTGCCTGTCTCTCTCTGTCCCTCTCCTGCTCGTGCTCTCTCTCTGTCTCTCAAAAATAAAGAAACATTTAAAAAAATTAAAACTTTTTACACTGGATCTTGCATAGTTCTAAAAACACAAATCAGAAGCCCTGGGTTCCAGTACCAACTCTTTTTTTTTTTTTTTCAACGTTTTTTATTTATTTTTGGGACAGAGAGAGACAGAGCATGAACGGGGGAGGGGCAGAGAGAGAGGGAGACACAGAATCGGAAACAGGCTCCAGGCTCCGAGCCATCAGCCCAGAGCCCGACGCGGGGCTCGAACTCACGGACCGCGAGATCGTGACCTGGCTGAAGTCGGACGCTTAACCGACTGCGCCACCCAGGCGCCCCAGTACCAACTCTTTTATCTATCAGCTCTGTAACTCTGGGCCTCAGTTTACTCATCTGTAAAATAAGGACAAGGATACCTGTCATGACTTTCTCATGATAATATTGATGACTACCAAATGCAATCATGGGTGTGACATTACTTTGAAAACAAAAAAGTGCAAGGCAAATAAAATACGGCATACATTTGTTATTAGTGCTCCTTGGGATATAATAACAGTCTGTTTCTGAGGATGCATACACACGAGGGTATGGAGGTTCAGAAATGCATCGAGAACACTGTGTGTGTCATGAAAAGATGCTCAACGTCGCTCCTTATCAGGGAAATACAAATCAAAACCACACCCAGATATCACCTCACGCCAGTCAGAGTGGCCAAAATGAACAAATCAGGAGACTATAGATGCTGGCGAGGATGTGGAGAAACGGGAACCCTCTTGCACCGTTGGTGGGAATGCAAATTGGTGCAGCCACTCTGGAAAGCAGTGTGGAGGTTCCTCAAAAAATTAAAAATAGACCTACCCTATGACCCAGCAATAGCACTGCTAGGAATTTACCCAAGGGATACAGGAGCACTGATGCATAGGGGCACTTGTGCCCCAATGTTTGTAGCAGCACTCTCAACAATAGCCAAATTATGGAAAGAGCCTAAATGTCCATCAACTGATGAATGGATAAAGAAATTGTGGTTTATATACACAATGGAGTACTACGTGGCAATGAGAAAGAATGAAATATGGCCCTTTGTAGCAACGTGGATGGAACTGGAGAGTGTGATGCTAAGTGAAATAAGCCATACAGAGAAAGACAGATACCATGTGTTTTCACTCTTATGTGGATCCTGAGAAACTTAACAGAAACCCATGGAGGAGGGGAAGGAAAAAAAAAAAAAAAAGAGGTTAGAGTGGGAGAGAGCCAAAGCATAAGAGACTATTAAAAACTGAGAACAAACTGAGGGTTGATGGGGGGTGGGAGGGAGGGGAGGGTGGGTGATGGGTATTGAGGAGGGCACCTTTTGGGATGAGCACTGGGTGTTGTATGGAAACCAATTTGACAATAAATTTCATATATTGAAAAAAAAAGAACACTGTGTGTGTGTGTGTTAAAATATACACAACACAAAATTTACCATTTTAATTATTTTTAAGCGCACAGTCCAGTGGCATTAAGTACACACACATTATGTGCAATCCTCACCACTATCCATTCAAAAAGCTTTGTTTTATATTCCCAAACTAAGACTCAGTGCCCATTAAACAACAACTCTCCATCCTCTCTCCCCGCCCCCACCAGTCCCTGATGACTACCATTCTCCTTTCTGTCTCTACCAATTTGACTATTCAAGGTACCTCATATAAGTGGAATCGTACAGGATATTGCGTTTTTAATAAATTCCCTATTTATTGTCTTACCTTTTCCATCTTTGCCTTTGAAAGGTAAGTATGGCAAACAAAGGCAGTTAATTGAGGATTTCGTTTTGTGAGTTCCAGATCCCTGAGGTTTGTGATAGGACTGTGATCTGCCCTGGTAGCATCCTCAATAAGCCCTGATGGGGCTGATCATGCAGTCCAGTCTCCACTGCAATTTTGGAAGACCTCTTAGAAGCTGTGATATTTTAAGGCTATGCAATGAGAACAGGGGAACAGGGCCTGGTCTCACCTCTACCACAAAAGTATTGTTTGATATTAAGTGACTCATTCTCTTCTCTGAGTCCTGTCTGTTAAACTGAAGGCTGATTGGATTCAATGATCTCAAGGGAGTATCAACTTCATATTCAAATGTTTCAATGGCATTTCTACCTTGTAAGATACTCAAAAGTATCATTCTCTCCCTGTTTCCACCTCCATCCAGGAGCAATGTACTTTGTGTAGTAAAAGTGGAAGAAGAGGAGGATACCTGTGATATTTTTCCTGGGAAAACAAAGCAGATGCAAAGAAAAACTCAAAACAACAACAATAAAATTGAACTGGTTTTAGATGTTCATGGAAGCTCATTCTGTGTTGTTATCTCTACTCTGACCAGGGGTTAGGGGTGGTGGTAGTGGGAACAGAGTAGAGAAGAGTTCCATAGCACATGCCAAAATGTTATTTAAAACACACTTGCACACAGGGGCAAAAGGCTTTGCTCAAATTCAAGGCTATGACTTCACAATGGGAGAGAGAAATACTGAGCTAAATAAACCACCTGAATTAAGAAGATAGAGATAATGATCATTTTTAAAAGGTCTCTAAAGTTACACCAAAATGTACACCAGCTCCAAGATTCTAAGGCCCAATTCTGTTGAGTACAAAAAGTATAGCCAAATATGAGATGTCATAGACCAAAAGAGTTATGTATTTGGAGTGAACAACTTTCCTTATCATTCATAAACTTTCTAACTTGGATGCATTTGTATGAGGAGATGCTTCTGGTCTGATAAGAGCCTGGCTCTGGGAAGAAGAACAAGATGACCCAGATTCTTATGGAGGAGACACTTTCACACATGAATCACCCAAGAAAAATGGCAGCTGCTTCAGAACATTGGCTGCCTGCCGCAGAGGCTGATCCTGGGAGGGCTCGGTCTACAGGGACCCACCTTCAGTATGGAATGCAATCAGGATAGCAAAGCTAAGTACCTCATCCATCTGACTTCTAGAGTCAGGTGACAACTTGTGCATATTATTTTTCCCTCAGACAGAGTAGTCCTTGTTTGAAAATATGTAGCCCCTATTGACTAGGATCAAGTCAATTTTATTAATATAAGCATTTCCAAAGCTGTATTCTCCAAACATCTTTGTAAATAGAAACTAATGGGACCATTTAAAACATTTAATACTGTAACGATAATTTGTAATAATCTTAGTAAGAGTTTTATAATATATCTTTTCCAAAAAAAAAAAAAAGACAGAAGATAGGTTTTATAGGTCTATTTCCATTAAACCAATGTCAGAGATTGAGAATTTCTGAGTCATGGGATTTGGGAGATGGAAGAAAACTGAAATAGTAAATTATACCAACACCCCTAGAGCATTCCTGATCTAGAATTTCTGGAAAATGGTCATGCATCCTGCTTCAATACCTTTAGGGAGAGGAAAATTGCTTCTTTATGAAGGAATGGGCAAAGGAAATGGACTAACTACATGAAATTACACTAGGTCTTTAGCCTTTTGTAACTTTGATTTTCTCATCTGTAACAGAAGGAACTATTGTATAAGACTATGTGGGAGTAGAAATAAAGTGTGTAGAGTAACAGTGTAGCTCTTGGTTATCAATGAATGTTATCCCCCCAACTTTTTAATTAAAAAGATCTTCCCTTTATTGGACTGAAATCTGCTTATTTGAAACTTAATTGGTAGTCTCAATCCAAAGCTCCCAGGGAACATGGAACTATTTTTTCTCTCTTCTATAAGGCAACACATCCAACACTTGGAGACAGTCACAGAGCTTCCTGTAGTCTTCTCTTCTGCAGCCTAAAACCACCTGATTGCCTCTACCATTCCTTAGAACTAATGAATCACTCAAGTCATTCAAATCACCAATGAATTCTATTGGTACCTTTAGGGAGTACCAATAGAATTAGGGCTAGATCAGTTGCGAGCATATTAAAGCAGGGTCCTTGCTTTCAATGCAGTCTGGGTAAAATAGGGACTAAATCAAAATACAAAGTTGTATTATTATGGAGAAGAAAGGGCAACTAAATATGACTGGAAACCAAAAGAAACTTCACAGGAAGTGGCATTTGAGTTGCATATTCAAGAATTGGAAGGATTTTGAGGGGCAGCTGGGTAGCTCAGTCAGTGGAGCGCCCGACCTCTGATTTTAGCTCAGGTCATGACCTCACAGTTCATGGGATCAAGTCCTGTGTTGGGCTCTGTGCTGACAGCAGAGACTGCTTGGGGGGGGGTCTCTCTCTCTCTCTCTGACCCTACCCAATTCATGCTCACTCTCTCTCAAAATAAATAAGTAAATAAATAAATATTTAAAAAAAAATTTTAATGAAATGGACAATGATTAAGAAAATGAAAATACCTAGGGTTGGTGGAGGGAAGCAGTATGGTACCTTCTCCTGCACTGCTAGGGACTGTAAATATGCAGAAAGATTTATGATAACATCATGAGGCCAGATACTGTCCGTCCCAGGCCCTGTAATGCAATTTGCATCACAGTATTATTTATAACAACAAAAAACTGGAATAGTTCTAACTTTTCAACCATTGGAGATAGGTTAAATAAAGAAATGCCCCTACAATGGAACATGTTTAATAAGGCCAATAAAAATGATGTCATTAAAAATATTTAATGACACAGAAAGAGGTTTGTGATGTTCAAAAAACAAATGCTGTTTACAATAGAGAATGCTCCAATATGGTTCCATTTTAGTAAATACATATATAAAAACATGTGCATAAGAAAAGACTAAAAGAACACGTGTTAGCAGTGGCTATATAACTTTGGCATAATTTCATTTCCTAGGTTTTCTACAACAAATACAGTGAGCTTCTATAAGTACTTTCAAATCTAGACTTTTTTAAAAGAAGGAAATGATTTAAGGAAAACAGCAATAAAAAGTTCAGAAGAGGGGTGCCTGGGTGGCTCAGTCAGGTGAATGTCCGACTCTTCATTTTGGCTCAGGTCATGTCCCAGGGTTATGGGATCGAGCCCTGCATCAGGCTTTGCCCTGACAGTGTGGAGACTGCTTGGAATTCTCTCTCTCCCTCTCTCTGCCCCTCCCCCACTCACATGTGCACTGTCTCTCTCAAAATAAATAAATAAACCATAAAAAAAAAGTACAGAAGGCCCTCCAGGCCCAGGCCCACCTCACCTCAAATGATCTGAGCTGCTGAATCCAATTTCCTAACAGTAGCCTCCTGGAGACCTTAGTTTTCCTGAAATAAGACTTAATAAGGCTGCTTCCACTGACCCTGGGGAAAAGGACCCAGGTTGTTTAGGTGAATTCTTAAGTGGTCTTTCAAGATATCCCCAAGCCTTTCCCAAGTCTCTCTCTCAGCAGAATGAGTGCAGCAGAGAGCCGACGGGACACGCCTAGCAGGTTTGTGCAGCACAAGAGGAATAGGCTACAGCAGGCAATCCTGAGTTGACCAGGACACCCTCTGTCATCAACACCTAATGAGCTGCACTCATTTCAAGACCAGCAGCTCAAGGTCTGCCCAGGATTTACCTGTGATCCAGGCCCAAGGTTTGATAAGATTGTCATGATCAGCCTGATTCCCACAGGGAACTGTTAGCAGGGAGATGCCCAACGCCAGCAGATAGACTTTCTCTGAGCTCATGTCTTCAATGAGGTTGTACTATCCCCCCCCCCCCCAGCTCCCCGGCCCAAACATCCCTATTCATCCGAACAAACTTTATTATAAAGCAAAGAAACAAGAACAAAACATGCACCAATAAAAGACAACAGTATCAACAGCAACAAAAAGTACAGTCTGTAAAAACAGACACTACTAAGATTCCACTATTGTCATAGTTCTTGTAACACACATGCCTGGTAAGCAGCTGGGGGTTATTTCTGATCACCTGGTGGTTCTTGATGTAAAAATAAAGACTAGAAAAACATATGCAGATCAACTGTACAGCTTATAGAGCACAACATTATCATCTTAGGATGTAAAATTGATCTCAGAGGACATTATTACTCCTGCGTGACAAGTGAGAGCCCCGAAGTTCTGAGAGGTTGAGGGACTGGCCCAAGGTTACTCTATCAGTTAGTGGCCATGGCAGGGCTCTGACTTGGGTTAGGGGCAATAGCACTAAGTGAAAACAATTTCAGCATGGACATGTCAAACTCACCTGTGTGGCCCTCACGGCACTAGCAGTACATAAGAATAGCATGCTAAAAGCTTATCAACGTGTCTATTTTATTGATTTGGTGTTTTTGTTTTTGTTTTGCTTTATTGAGGCAAAATTCATATAACATGAACCATTTTAAAGTGAATAAATAATTTAGTGGCATTTAGGACACACAATATTACATAGCCACCATTTCTATCTAGCCCCAAAACATGTCTGTCACCCCCAAAGGAAACCCTATACCCATTAGGCAGTTTCTCCCTGTTACCCCTTATCCCAGTCCCTGGCAACCTCTACTTTTTGTCTCTGTACATTTAACTATTATGAATATTTTTTTACATGAATGGGACATGGGACTTTTTGTATCTGGCCTCCTTCATTCAGTGTAACATTTTTGAGGTTCATCCATGTTGTAGCATGTATCAGTATGCCATTCCTTTTTATGGCTGAGTAATATTCCATTGTATGTATATCTCAGACCGTGTCTGTCTATTCATCCACTAATGGGCTTTTGGGCTCTTTCTACCTCCTGGCTCTTATACATAGTACTTCTATGAACATGCATGTCCATGAATCTGTTTGAGTACTGGTTTTCAATTATTTGGGGGTATATATGAGTTTTCTTATTTTCTTATGTATTTTACTTATATTTTATCTGACTACAGGAGTATAGGATATTTACTGAAGAAAGTGTGGAAAGTAGAATGAAAACACAAATAAAAAAAATCACCCAAGGGTAATGAAGAATATCTTCTTCCAGAAAGGATATTTTATAAGCTAAAAAGCTTATAACCTCATTCTATTTTTCCTTCCTATAAACATAGATTATTATTTTAGAACTTGGTAGTCACTGAGAATATGGACATTGTAGTCAGAAAAACCTGGATTTGAATCCTGGCTCTGTCATTTATTAGCTGAGTCACGTCACCTCTGTAAGCTTGATTTCCCAGTCATAAAATGGACACAATAGTACCTAACTCCAGGGTTTTTATGGCAGATTAAATGCGATGATGTTGGGGCGCCCAGGCGGCTCATTGAGTTAAGCATCTGACTTCGGCTCAGGTCATGATCTCACAGTTTGTGCGTTCAAGCTCCGTGTCGGGCTCTGTGCTGACAGCTCAGAGCCTGGAGCCTGCTTCAGATTCTGTGTCTCCCTCTCTCTCTGCCTCTCCCCCACTTGCACTCTGTCTCTGTCTCTCAAAAATAAATAAACATTAAAAGTTTTTTGTAATGGGATGATGTTGTGATTCAAGTGTCTAGTATGGCACGAAGGACAGAACAGGCATTCAGGAAGTGTTAGCTGTGATAGTATTTCCCACACAGAGATTTGCTAACTCTACCATAATGTGAAGTTCAAAGAAGAGGAATTTTGTGTTTCTACCACTATAGCTTTAGAGCAATGCCCAGCACACAGCTGGCACTCAATAAATATCTGTGGAATGAATGAGTGAATATAAATGTTGGGGAAAATTTGGACATTAGAGATCTGGGCAGGATCTCTGGGAAAACTCAGCTGAGTTCAGAAGACAACGGCCATGGATGGAAAATTCTTGCAAGTCATTCTGCATTCTGCATAAGCATATTCCAGTGGCTGGAGTTGGTCAGGTCTGACTTCGGGCCCACATAAAATGGAATCATATGCAGAAAACAGTCAGAAAATAAGTTCGTCTTAGTTGCAACAATTGGGGGCAGAGCGAGGAGTCCTCCAAGGCATGTGGTGAGTCGTACTCCCTAAGCTGCTGGACCAGCTAAGTCTCGGAGCTTTTTTCAAAGCAAATGAAGCATTTGATGGAATAAACCCAGGCAAAGAGATATTTAAGCATAGGACCTTGACAGGAACTGCCCTGAAGTAATATCGCTTGGAACTAAAGAGATGATTAGTGAGCTTCTCATAGCCCTACAGGAAATCTTGCTTGGCACAGGAATGCAAAATTTTCCAACCTTGTCTAAAAACAGTTTCCCCACACTCCACTGCCTCATAATGATGTCTGTAATGGATTGCAGAGCTCACTGCCTGCTGAAGACCTCACTGCCTTCCTCCTGTTGTGGGTCCTTATCCCAACGAGGGACTTGCCCTGTTTGGGGACTAACTTCTCCTGCAAGCTCAGGAGGGCTAAAATGGAGATAGAGGCATGGTAGTTCCCAGGAGACAAGCCAGAGAAGACGAAGGACTGACTCCTACCTCAGGTGGCTATTAGTAGGGCCTAGGCAGGGAGGATGTGAAAATCCTTTGTTCCAAGGTAACAGGCTGTTTTTATGTAGGTGTGTTTTCATACTTCTCCTTTAAAGCATCTCTCACTGCTAAAATGAAATTATTTTTAGTATATGTGAAATTCACTGTTAAAGTCTCTCTTCCACTAAATTACAGACTGTTTCTGTCTTGTTCACTAGTACATCTTCAGCCCCCAGTACAGGCTTTGAACCAATAACCAATAACCAATAACCAATAACCATTTGCTGAGTAAATGAATCTAAGGAATTTTATTACAAATTTCAATTTAGTTAGAGGCCATATAGTATACTGGTCAAGGACATGGGTTTGAATTCTGGCTTCCTGGCTTTGCAACTTTCGGCAAATTGCTGAAATTGCTTTTTATCAGTTTCCTGATGTTGCTGTAACAAATTACTACAAACTTCGTGGCTTAAAAAAGCAGAAATGTATTCACTCTCAGTTCTGAGGCTAGAAGTCCAAAATCAGACAGGACCATGATCCCCCTAGGGGCTCTGAGAAGGAATCCATTCCTTGCCTCTTCCAGTTTCCGGGGGCCCCCAGCATTCCTGGGCTTGTGGCTGCCTCTCTCAGGTCTTCACATCACCCTCTGCTCTGTGGGTCTGTATGAAATCTCCTTCTGCCTTTATCTTATGAAAACACTTGCAGGCATCTAGGGCCAACCCAGATAATGCAAGATAATTTCTTCTCAAAATCCTTAATTTACATCTACAAACACCCTTTTTCCAGATAAGGTAAAACTCATAGGTTCTGGGAATTAGGACACGGACATATCTTGTGGGGGTGGGGGGCACCATTCAGCCCATGACACTTCTCAAAGGCTTTTTCCCCCCCATCTGCAAAATGGACATACTATCTCTTAGAATTATTATGAGGGTTAAGTGTGACAATGCATATAAGTCTCTTAACATGACTTATGGCAGATGAAAAGCCCTCAATAGATGGGGGCAGGGAGGTATTACTCCTGAAGGCCATAGAGAAGAAGTGATGGAGTTATGCCAACCCATTCAGACATTTAAAAATGTTTTCAGTATTAGTATCTATCTATTTATCTCTCTATTTATTTAACAGGGCAGGGACTTGAGCTCAGCCCTTTTACATGTCATTACATTCGGTACTCCAAATAGTGGAAGACGGGTATTCTCTCCATTTACATCCCATTTAACCAAAGCTCAATTTTCAAGAACCTGAGTTAGCACAGAGTTCAAATTATACACCAAGAACTTCTTCCTCCAAACCCAGTTTTTCTCTATACCACCTCAGAAAATTAAGGACAGAAGTGGATAAAGTTCCAAGCTTCTGCACATGGATAAATCACTTGTTAGAGAACGTTATGGAAGAAGCCAACTATGGTGCAGATTAGCCTGGAAGAACTTGAAAACACTGGTCCTCAAACTTCGTTGCAAGCTAGAATCACCTGGGAAACTTTTCAAGTACAGACTGTATAGAACAACGAAATCAGAATTGGGATGAGGGACAGACCCTGACATTAATAACTCTTAAAACTCCCCAGATAACTACAATTACAGCTGAGGTTAAGAGCTACTGCTCTATCAGCAGTTCTCAGGCTTTGGTGGGCATCAGAATCACCCAGGAAGTTGGTGAAGATACAGAGGATTAGGGTTTCCTCTGCTTCAGTGAACCTGGGTCTTCCCAGGTGATTCTGATGCCCACCGAAGTTTGCAAACAACGACTCTAAAGTACCTTTCAACTTTGGTGTTCTGTTTTCCACTACTCGTTTATTTCTCTATGTATTCAAACACCTGTACTAGAGTCGGAGCTACAGGGACACATAAATAAGACATAACTGCTGTCTCAAGATTCCTGGCAAACTGTTCTGCTGCCCCCACTCTCCACGATGCTCCTCCTAGCTGGCCCTCCTGCTAAGAATGGAAGATCCACGAGGACATTCCAAAGAAAATCCTCTTGTTAAAATGAAGAAGATGCTTAGTGAGTATTTCTTGCATGAGGAAGAAGGGAAGGAGAGGAAAAACATGAAAATAAACATCACCCAGCAGTGTGGGGGGCTTCCCCACGTCCCCCACGGAGTAAGGCATGGTCACCTATGATGTCAGGAAAGACTTCTTTGAAGAGGTGAGGTCTGAACGGGGTTTACAGGGATGACAAAAGCTTGAGAAGGGTACTCTCATCATAGCAAGCACCAAAATTTTCACAGAGCCCTGAAATAAGGTGGGAAACAATTACTGGTTTGGTTCTACAACACAGCAAGCAGGAGCAGAGGGTCAGGATCAGTGGGAGCTGAGGCAGGAGCCAGATGGCAAAGCACTTTCTATGATCATCCTTCTCCTGCCCTTAGCCAAAAGGCCTCTAAGTCTAAAAGTCCCAATGAGTTTTTGAGCAAAGCTTGACCAAAGCCAGAGGCCCAGGACTAGAAAGGCCTATGATCTCTTCGAACAGGACCTCAGTTGTCCACAAATTTCTAGAAGAACCCTGAGACCAAACTCCAATACCATCTCTGAAGTGGGTGAAGAGTAGGTTCCCTTAGCAGGCAGATTTGAATCCAAACTAAAAGACACGCTGGCAAGGAAAAGGATGGCCTGAGCAAATCAAGAAACTCTTTCTCTGCTGCCTCCTGATTATTATGCGTCCAAGAGTGTGCCTGGTCTTAGCCAGCAACTACCGCAAGTGGTACCAAGGGAGTAAGGAGTCTGAGACCCATGATAGGAGGTAGATTCATCTCTATCCCAATTCTAAATGGTAAAAACAGGAGCGTAAACATTTCCAAGCTTGTTTGGTTGTTCCTCTTCCTCAACTGGGCCGTAGTTGCTGGGAGCAGGGAGCTCTGTTCTCCTCTCACAGCCAAGCTGGTCTTTTGTGGGACATCCTAAGCTCTGGCACCAAGAGCTGGAGCTGGAAAGACCCCTGAGTGGTAAGGCTACCCTTCTGCTCCTGTGGTGGTGCCCACCGGCAGCCCCTCCCCTTTGAGCAGGATTTGCAGAAGCAAAATTGACCATAAAGGGGCATTTTCCCTGTATTTTATGACAGAATTCCATAGGCCTCGTTTTGGAGGTTCCTTCACTGAAAAAAATAGACTTATCAAGTAAAACAGATTAACAAGAGTCCTGGAGAGCACAGCTTGTTTGGAGGGGAACTGATTTCACGTCACATGCTCCCATCCTGGGTTCTAAGTGAAGGGACCTAACTAACAAGGGATAGTTAGTTAGCAAGGGACAAAGCAGACCCAGCGGAGTTGGCAAGCAGCCCCCTACTTTCCTATCAAGAAGATATTCTTCTCACTGCTTCCAGGCCTAGAACAGATTTTTTTTTTTTAATTAACCGCTATTACAGAAAAGGAAACTCACGGTTGAGACTAGCTTTGTATGGTCAGGAAGAGCTTATCTGAGTGGATGACAATTGTGCCCAAGATCTGAAAAAAGGAAGAGGATTCTGGGTAGAAGGAACAGCATGTCAAATGCTCCTGGTCAAGAAAAGAGCTTGGCTTGCTGGAGAAGCCTAAAGGAAGCGAGTGCATCTGGTGCATAGCGGGCATGGGAGAGCAGTGCAAGGTGGAGTTTGAAAGAGAGAAAGGCAATGATGGATCGATCCTCAGGGCCCTGTTTGAATCTGCCCAACTACTGCCCCAAAGCTGCAATTTCCTGAGCTGCTCTGGGATTCTGCCCCTGTCCTTTATGTAATTATAGAAGTATAATCCCTTTGTGCTTCGGACTTCTTTTTTTAATTTTTTTTAATGTTTATTTATTTTTGAGAGAGAGAGAGAGAGAGACAGAGCGCGAGTGGGGGAGGGACAGAGAGAGTGGGAGACACAGGATCTGAAGCAGGCTCCAGGCTCTGAGCTGTCAGCACAGAGCCCAACTTGGGGCTTGAACCCACGAACTGTGAGATCATGATCTGAGCTGAAGTCGGACGCTCAACCGACTGAGTACCCAGTCCTGTGCTTCAGACTTCTAATTTGAAAATTTTTCTCCACAAACGGGACCTTGCTCAAAATATTGCCTTTTTTTTTTAAAGTAAGTAGTACATACACATCCAGAATCACTTTTAGAAAAATTTTTTTTCATGAAAAGTAGTTCCGAAAATTTTAAAGTTGGACTGGACAATAGAACATCTCTTCATGCTATAAGGAGGAAACACGGGCTCGGATATTTACCTAAGATTTCACCTGTTTTTTCATTAGAGCAGCACCTTTGAATGGAAATATAACACAAGCTACCCAAGGAAGATCATGTGTAATTTTAAATTGTCTAGTAGCCACAATAAAAAGGACTAAGTAAAATTAATTTTACAATATATTTCACTTAGTTCAATACACGAATATTTATCATTTTAACGTGTAGTCAGTATGAAAATTATTAATAAGATATCTTAAGTTCTTTTATCATGCCAAGCCTTTGAAATCCACTGAGTGTTTTCTACTTATACTACATCTATCTCATTTTGGATTGGTCACATTTCAACTATTCAAATAGCCACAGGTGTCTACTGACTACTGTTCTAGACCATGCAACACTGAGGCCTCATAATGGGTAAGGCAGCCAGAACGAGGGTGGATACCTCCCTTTTTACGGATGAGAACACTGAGGTCCAGAGCTTTCTTGACAGATCGCTGACCTGTTGGCAGACTTGAACTGGGACCAGATTCTAGGTTCCTTGTCACGTGTTCTTTCCCATATTATACTTCCCTCCCCTTGGGCATAAGGAGGAGGAGTGGAAAGCACAAGAACTACCAGAAACAAGCGCCCATCTGTACTGGAGAGGGCGATGGGGCTTCATACTTCTTAAACTCTTAGAACCTTTGGGGTTGATGCCTCTTCTCCCATTTTCCATATGAGGTTCCAGAGGCTCCAAGTGTTTCTGCTACTGATTTTGGCAAGATGATATCTGTTCTTTGAAGAAAATGCTACCATCAGTATTAGGAAGATGTTGCTTGACGCTGTAGGAGCCAAGAATAGGCTGCCCCAAGGTGGGCCACTGTGGCATGGACATTATTTTGAGTTAAAGGTAATCAAAACCCAGCAGATGTGGGAAAAGCTCTCTTCCTGATCCTCAACTGCTTAAATTTACACTGGAGAAGACAGCCTGCAACAGGAAGAAAGCTATTAACAGAGACTCCCCTTTACCTAAGAAACTTATCTGCATAATAGGGCAATCTTGTTTTTCTAAACATCTCCTTTCACCTTCCTGCACAATGGCCTTCCTCCTTTTTGTATCCTTAGGCCCTACCCCTCTCCTTAGCTTCTATAAGCTTCATGTTGCCTCATTGTCTTTAGAATCTCATGTCTGTGTGGATTACACCTATTAAATTTGATTTTCTCCTGTTAATCTGTCTCATGTTAATTTGAATCTAAGTCCAGCTAGAAAGACCTCAATGGGCAGAGGACGGTCTTCCTCCCCAACAAGGCTGACACCTGCTGAATTGAGGCCTCTTAAACATTGCAGGGCCACCCTAGGGATTCCACGAGGAATTTTTCCAACCAACTACCAGTTCTGAAGATGGGACATAAGCTCTCAGAGACCCTAGTCCTAGGAGGACTGTTCTTGAGCCTGCCAAGTACTAACACTCTTGATCCAGTTCATCCTTACATTGTTCTTTACCCGCTGCCACTGCTCCAAATCCATACAATCAGGAGCATAAGAAAAGCATGCAGCTACCTCATTTGAGCTAGCTGTGAACTAAGGTCCAAACTACAGGCAGTCACTATCATTTAAATAGACTCTCTAAGTGCCACGGATAAATCCAGTAACAGAAAAAGGGGACAAGAGGAAGCAATCACTCCTGAACCAGAGAACCTGGTCACATTTCTTTACAGTCAAGCTCTCAGGGAAGAGGTGGGCTAAGGGACTGAGGCCAGCATGTATCCATCTGTCTATTATGACCATGCAAACAGATGCCCTTGGCACAACACACAAGTGTGGCCCATAGATGTGTCTGTTGGCCAGGAAAAGTCTTAGGTGATGGATACAAATGCCCCCACTCCAGAGGTGAGCAAAACGAAGCTCAGAGTCCTAGTAACTCCAGAGCTCATGCTCATAAGAACCACACTGTATACTTCCCTACTATGTGTAAAGCTCTAAGGTAGTAGAGAAAGCCAGGTCTCCATTTAAAAAAGCAAACCAGGACAAAAATACCCCCAAATCTAGTCTGTCAGCACAGAGAACTATTTACAGTTGGAAGCAGGCCTCAGTATTTTTTTAAGTAGGAGGCTCCCTCCCTTTCTGCTACCTACGGGTGCAATTTCCAGTCCTTTCTCCAAAAGAAACATTTGGCTTTCTACAGAGAACCTCTGAGACCTCATGTGACTGAAAATGGAAGAAGGGGAAAGAGGCCCTCATCACACCCCATCCCAAACCCCCCCTAGGGAAGCTGAGGTTGGGCCCCTGTAGATCCATTTATTTTAGAAGGTACTTGGTTCTAAAGCATTTGTTTCAGAAATTACCCCCCTGCCCCATCAATAGTAGCTTTCAACGGCTCTTCCCGGGTGGCCTTGTCTCTTTTAAATTTCATTTCCTGTTGGAAAGGATAAACAGGTAACTGTTTAATGCCACTGACTGGACTCATTTAACAGAAAAACAGGACCTGAGTGAGGCTGGGGAACCAGGGTGGAGTTGATAGGTGGAACAGAGCAGCTGGGTGAAGAGAAAGACATTAAAGAATATCAAACGATGGGGTTTATTTTACTGCTTCTGCATGTGATGGAACTTACCCCACAGGAGGAGGGGATATGAATGCATAGGAGACAGTGTAACCAGCTGCCATGTTGAACATGGATCCCTGGACTTGGCCTAGAGGCTTTGGTGGAAATCCTGGCACTCCCACTCACCATGGGTGCCCTTCAGCCAACTCCTTTAAGCCTGATAAGCCTCAGTTGCCTTTCTCTTCTACCATACAAGGTGGTACGAATTCAAATGATGCATGCAACATGCTTATTAGCAAGTGTCTCACACACAGTAGGTATTCACCTGCAGCAGCTATGCATCGACATAGCTGAGATATGAACCCAAACAATTTAGCATCATGTTTCCTATTGCATACCATACATTGCGATGGGCAATAAGAACATATCAATAGATAAGAGAGCCCCTGACTTTAAGAAAGGCAGGCACAAAATAGATAATTTCAATACAGCATGGTAAGGACTGTGATCAAGATAGACATGGGGTGATATGGTAGCCCACATATGAAGCATTCAGGGGCACTGTTGATGGCATGGTCGATGAGACTGACGAAAGCATTTATTCATCATCTCTCTAGAATACAAGGTCCAGCAAACTAGGGATACAGCCTATCTTATTCAGCACTATGCCCATTAGAAGCCCTGTGGGAAAAAGGGGGTGAGGGAATGCTTAAGGCACTGCTTAAGTAAGGAAGGAGTCAGCCAGGAGGAGAATGAGGTTAGAGGCAATCCAGTCAGAAGAAACTGCATGAACAAAGGTGCAGAGACTGAAGTAGAGCCAGATATTTAGGGAATTAGAAGCAGGTTGTTGAAATAAGTGGAGTATAAAGTAGGGGGTGGGGTGGTGCCCTGGGTAGCTCAGTTGGTTGAGTGTCCGACTCTTCAACTCTTGATTTTGGCTCAGGTCATGATCTCGCAGTTCAGGGTTTGAGCCCTGCATTGAGCTCCGTGCTGACAGCGCGGAACCCACTTGCGATTCTCTCCTCTCTCTGCCCCTCCCCTTGGCTCTCTCCCAAAATAAATAATGAAAAACTTTAAAAAAAAGATAAGTATTTAAAGTATGGGGGTAGGGATAGGTGAGAGGAATCAGCAGAGGTAAGCCCATGGAGAACCTTGATCATCAAGCTAAGAAGTGGGGTGCTGGTGTGGGTAAACATTCACATATGGAAGGCCAGAACGGGTGTGGGCTGGTTGAACAAGATCTAAAATCTCTAAAATATGCTTTCCCTACAAGCCTGCCAAAGTACCTATGATTTTTTTTTACTATAAAGCCCAAAGTAATAATCATATTAACCAAAACCAGCTGTTACTTCTTACTCTCCAATTAGTTTATCAGATTTGCTAGCCAGGTCAACTTTCACAACAACCATATGAAGTCATTACCCTTTATTATCTCATCTTACAAATGAGAAGACCAAAGCACAGATCGGTTGAGTAGCTTGCTCAGAGTCACATAGAATGTAGGTAGCAGATACAGGATTCAAACTTAGTTACCTCGGTCCCAGAGTTTGTTCCCTTAACTGCCATATTATCTCAAATCTGTCTTCCAGTTCACTATTTCCCTCTTCAGCTGAATGCATCCACTGTTTAACCCACTTGATGAACTTGTAATTTCTATAACTCTATTTTTCAATTCCAGAATTTCTACATAGTTATTTTAAAAATCTACTTTTAAAAATCATACTATCTTGTACTTGACCTATGGCTTCTATTTCCTCATCTCCACAAAAAATTTTATGTATGTACATATGTATAAAGTTTCCCATGAAACTTAAAAAAAAATTTTTTTTTACATTTATTTATTTTTGAGAAACAGAGTGAGACAAAGCATGAGCAGGGGAGGGGCAGAGAGAGATGGAGACACAGAATCTGAAGCAGGCTCCAGGCTCTGAGCAAGCGGTCAGCACAGAACCTGACGTGGGGCTCCAACTCACAAACTGTGGGATCATGACCTGAGCTGAAGTCAGACGCTCAACCGACTAAGCCACCCAGGTGCCCCCCCCAATGAAACATTTTTTAAATGTTTACTTATTTTGAGAGTGAGAGAGAGAGAGAGAGAGAGAGAGAGATCATGAGTGGAGAAGGGGCACAGAGAAAGGGAGAGAGAGAGGGGAAGAGAATCCCAAGCAGGTTCTGAGCTGTCAGTGCAGAGCCTGATGCAGGGCTCGAACTCACGAACTGTGAGATCTTGAGCTGAAATCAAAAGTCACAAGTTTAACCGACTGAGCACCACTCAAGCTCCCCTCCCATGAAACTTTTTTTTAACGTTTATTTATTTTGAGAGAGAGAGAAAACAAGCAGGGGAGGGGCAGAGAGAGAGAGAGAGAAAGAGAATTTGAAGCAGGCTCCACACTTTGCGTTGAGCCTGGAGTGGGGTTCGATCTCACAACTGAGATCATGACCTGAGCCAAAATCAAGAGTCAGACGCTTAACCAACTGAGCCACCCAGGCACCCCTCCCATGAAATATTTTAAACATACATTCTCTCTCAAATTGGTCTATTGTCTTTAGTTTCCAATTATGAGCTTTTCCATGTGTTTTGTCTACTGGCTCTTGCTAATGGTGGGCTTCTTTTCTTCTTCTCTTGCATGTACTATAATTTTTAAAAGTAAACTTAACATCAGTAGGAGTTTGCCGGTCTTATTTAGTGGTTTTGATTTTAGAACTTTTGTTTTTGGTGGGAACGCCACACGTACTGTGATGGTGAGACAGTTTGTGAGCTGGTTTTAGGTTGTCCCCTGTCAGGGTCTCAGAGTTTAATCAATTCCAGACCAAGTTTTTACATTATCTTCTTGGTTTGTGGCTTGTATACTACATGAGAAGAACTTCAACCCCCAACCCCCATACAGCACAGGTTGGGGCTTGTATTTCCTGTGAGTGATCCCAATGTCCCAGGGTGGTTTGTGGACTGCCACACATATCCTCAGCAGAATTCTCCTTCTTGCATGCTTGGTCCAGTCATCCCTCACTAACAGCTTAAGCAGTGAGGTGGTTTCCTATGGCCTCAGTTCTGATCCCCAAAGGGTATTGAAACTCTAGCCCCTAAGAACCATACTCATTGCCCATATTTTTATAAAATCTTTTAATTCCTTCTTGCTGATCATTGCCTCTACCATTGAGTTTGCTCTTCTGGCACCTGGAGATTTATCTTTTTTCTGTGCCACCCTGGCAATGATATTTTTTTTACATTGTATATTTTCATCAGCATCTCTCTGTAATCAGGGGGGAATGTGCCTTGACAGCTCAATCTATCAAATTGACCAGAAGGCTTTGATTATACATTTAGATACCAGTCCTTTCCACTTGACTCTGTGTTCACAGAGGACAGAGACCTTTGTCTCATTCATCTTTCACTACTAATTTTTCAGACAGTGCCCAGACCAGAATAGGAAGCAAAAAAGATTTGGCTGATGAATAAAAGAATTAATCAGTTCTCTCTCACTCTAAATGGGAATGAAAGACCATATACTAATTATCTTCTAGAGAAATATGATACCAAGAAGCTCTGGAAAGCCATCCATGCCCTCTGGAAGGCTCATGTTGAACACACAAAAAGTTTGCCTTAGTCCAGCTTTGTAGCAAGTAGGTTCACTACTATTGACACTACTTTCTTGAAAGGCAACCACTGCTAATTACAGTCCTGGTCTGGTAGAAATTCAAAGTCTGGCAAGCTAGATTCTTGACTGGTGGCTCTGCTGCCTTTTTAGCAGATACTGATGTTCTTTTATAGCCATAATTAGAACCTGATCAACAACATGTAGTGTACAGTGATATCATTTTTACTGTTGGTGCCATAAAGAGCTTGCCGATTAAGTTCACATTGTTTTTAAGTAGGCTCCACACCCAATGTGGGGTTTCAACTCATGACCCTGATATCAAGAGTTGGATCCTCTACCGACTGAGCCAGCCAGACACCCCAAGTTCACATTCTTGAAAGCACCTTGCACAGTACTTGTCACATAGTGAGTACTGAGTTAAGATTTAGTGTGTTTTATGTCTTCTTTTACATTAAAAAAAATGTAAAAATATCTGTTGAAAATCTATTGCCTCCTAGGCATTGTGCCTAGTGCAGGACATGGAAGGGAATAATATACAGTCCCTGCTCCAATCCTAAAGTAGAAAAAGAATGTCCAAAGTAAATTTAACAATAGAAAATTATTCTAAATGTCCTCCTACTTAAAGTAAAAAGATATTTCACCTTATCCTGCCACCCTAAAATGCCTAATAAAGTATAACCATCAGAATATGGGTTACCTGGTTGACTCAGTTGGTTAAGCATCTGACTCTTGATCTCAGCTCAGAATAACCTTGCCTATTACTATTTTATAAGGTTCTCTCTCCTCAGAGAGGAAATACAACTCGCAGTGAACACATGAGCAGACAAAAGAGAGCTGATTATAAAAGGCATCTGACATAAAGGACAATGATTTTTGAGCTTTTATCACTATAATCCCAGAACCTAGAATCATGCCTGAAGTAAAGTAGAATAAGTTTGCTGCATGTTTTGCACATATATATACAGAGGTGTCCATCCACATATATGGCCTAAGTTGTCACTCATTATTCCACACATTTATTGAGGATTCCTATGAACAAGAGTCTGTGTTAGATTTTGCAATGGAGACAAAGAAAAAAGAACAAGAACGAGAATAAGATAGAAATCCTACTTACAAGGAGCTTTCAGGCATAAGAATGAGACAGACAGGTGTATAAATCACCATGATATAACACAGAAAATGTTAAGAACAGAGAAAAGGTCTATGGGAGTTCCAAAGAAGGAAAGGCCACTTCCTGCTGAGGGATTAGATAAGACTGTGGCTAATATAGAATGTGTTGTTTTCCGTCTTGAAGGATAAGTAATTTGTGGCATGCAGAAGGGAGAAAATGGGCATTGGCAAAGAAAAAAAGGGGTGATTCAGATGGAAAGAACAGCTTAGGCAAAAGGAGAGAGGCAGAAAAGCACAGGGTATATAAGAAGAAATATAAATTTTGCTGGAGATGCATAAAAGGATATAAAGGGGGCTAAAGAGAAATAAGGCTAGAAAGGTAAGATGAGCCACATTGCAGGGGCTTTGAAGGTGTCCTGATTTACCATTCCAGAGCACAGGGTCTCTATCGAGTAACCAGAGCTTAGCATATGGTGGAGCTTAATTAATACTACAACAACTTCATAGCAGGAACCTGTTCCCCACGTGCACACAGGAAGCTGCCATCTGTACGCACAGGCAATTACAAACATTCCAAATACTCTGCCCTGAACCCTGCAAGCACATCAAATACTCACTGTAAAAGGTCACCCAGCAAACAGCTCTGATCAATCCTGGCTCAGGCAGAATCAAATCCCCTAAATAAGATCCACTAGATGCAATGTCAGGAAGGTCAGAAACAACCCTATTTCACATCTTGAAGCATTTTTACCATATGGAACATTTTAGAGGAAGAAGGGAAAGGAAAGAGGAAAAAAAAAACCCTCTCCAGAAATCATAGAATTCCAAGTAATCAAATATTAAATAATCACAAAGTAAGCAAGGGGTTTATTTTGGCCCCCACCTCCTTCTAATGATCTGAAAAGCAGCTGATTTCAAAGAAGGCCATGCCAGGATTAAAAATGGAGTTTCACGCCTCCCCCCCCCTCCTCCCCAGTGCATCCCCATTGTGTACCTTTGTCGAGTTCACTTGAAATGTTCCATGATGAGGTAGGCACTAACTCAGCAGTGACTGACATCTCTGTTTCTGGAAAGAAAAAGAAGGGAGGGGAGAAAGACAAGGGTGATATTAAATATATAAGTAACTTATGGGCTGTTAGAAGCATTACAGGAGATTTCCAAAGGCACTGCCTTCTGAGAGAGACCACTGCAATCCCATAGCTTATTAAACTGAACAGCCGCTCTGCTTGCCAGGCAGAGGCGCCTGCATTACAGAGTCTATCCAGATGAGCAATCTGTAGGCCAGATTCAAAGAGGTGTTGTTATTTTTTTTTCTTTAAAACATGGGCTTGAAAATTAAAATACAAAGATTTCATTAACAAAACAAACTAAACCTGCAGAAATGACTGAACGTTATCAAACATCAACTCTTCCTTTTCTTGTTAGAAGATCACTCTTAGACAATATATTCAATAGTCTTTCCATGAAAAATGAGAACTAAGTTTGCTCTTTCTGCTGATTTCACTTGCTGTGTTTGTGAATTGATAGCGTTTCTATTAATGGAGAAATCTATTTCTCTACATTGAAACTTAGAGTCAAGACAAATGAAAGCTAAGTTTTTGAATATGAGAGTCATGTGAGGTAACTAAACTCAAAAGACAATTTTCAAAACCACCATAAATTAAAGCAAACATGCAAATCAACAACAGAAAGGGCATAAGACACTATGAAGATTTAAAAACTCTACAGCAGTAATAGACTAATATACAAATGATGTTTTTATTGTTGTTTTTGAAATTTTAAGCCATGATGATGTCATGCACATTTTAATAGGGTTGCATTAACCTCCCCTTAGACCATACACACACACACACACACACACACACACACACACACACGTACTTTAGTACATACAGAACTTTAGTATGGAGCAGAATCTTGGAGAACTCAGTGCCTACAACATTAGATAATGACACCCACATGAATCCATTTTCCTTCCTTCAATCTGGTACAGACATCATTAATCAATTATGGCTCTTTTTGCCTGTTAAACCTGAGATCTGCCTTAGAGTCTTTCCAGTACAGTGCTCTAGGTAGACACTAAAAATGGATCTGAAATGCAAGGTGAACTTTTTAGTAAGTGGAAGAACTGGGATTCAAATCCAGGTCTGTTTCTATTGCCTACATATCTCCTAGTAGCTCATGCTACCTGGTACTCAGGTCTGTGAAACCTGATGTGTTTTTCATCTTACCTCTCTCTGGCTTCACCTTTTACCTAGATAAGCACACTTTCTACTGTTTCCTTATTTACTGATAGGGCTTGGCTGCCACTTGGCCATAGAAATCACACACCATAGTCAGTGAGCTTTGTCAAGAACAGGATGTTTATCCACTGAGACCTTGCAAAGACCCACTTCTAGTTTGTCTACTGGGTCTCTGATCAACCTGCCACCTACAGCAGAGACAAAAGGGTTGTTTGGTTTGTGCAGACCTCCTTGACTTGCCCTGTCCCAGCAGCAGGTGGGAAAGAAAGTAGACAAACCACGCATACCCTCCTCACTGCAAGTGGCCCCAGTCCCCTCCTAGGTCCTGAGCTAAAAATGGCACAGATTCTTTAAAGGGGACCTGAAGTCAGGTGCACAGTATGGCAGGAACCTCAAATCATATAACATTGCAAAATATGAAAAGAAAAAGAAAACAGCATCCCAGGTGGGAAAAATGCTTAACACAAAAACACAGTAGAAGGCAGGGCTTCTGGTATTAACCACTTGTCCTAGGAATGGGTATTTCATGCAGGTGACTTCATGAGGAAAAGCTAATTGTCTGTATCTGAGGGCCCTCCATGAAGGACTCCAACCACAGCTCCGCTTAACCCTGTTCCTGTTGCCACCTACTTTGGCTCTTTGAATAATGGCCCCTTGTTTGCAGTATTATGGACTACTGTGGTTCACCTTCCAAAAGGGCTCATCAAGCACTCCAATACCCAGACTTCAGGGAGCTTGGGAAGAGAAGCATGGCAGCCAAGGCAGCATTTCAGGCAAAGAAGCAAAAGGTGGGGAAGTGGTGGGATTAAGGCAGATCTTGACGGCATTTACATTCAATATTTTCATAGCTTCATCTTACTGCTGCTCACAGTTAAACTGCCAGAAATATAGGTTTCATTTTACAGTATTAATTTTTATAGAAAGTTAGCTCTATGTCCCTTGGTTTTTCTAACCTGACTTTGAATTGCTGATTGAGTATAATTTGGGACCGATGACAAATGAATAGTTTCTTGGCACTGCTAACAGTAAAATTATTCCCCATATGTCCCTGGACACTAATTACTACTCGGTTCTTAGACTATGGCAAAGATAATTTCAATTCGCAAGCTCATTTAGTGATTGTGATGATTCTGAGGAATTCTGTACTCGGCCTCAAGATCTATTCCTTCAGATAACCACATGTTCAGCTTCTCGATAGAGTGATAATAAAAACAGATAAAATATTTTAAAATATGAATAACCTTCCTAAAAAATATTATCTTCCAAGGCCATATATTTTAAAAGAAAGGGTGATTATTTTATGTGAAAAGTTTAATGTTAGCAATTCTCCCTCACACACAAAAAAAGTGATGTTTAAGAAGCTTCCCCTCCCCCAAAAGGAAGATTGACTTATATGTGAGAAAAATTCAGTACGTCTCAGCTTTGACTCCATGGAGTCAAAGGTTAGTAGTAGCTTTAGAGAGAGACACAACCATCAGCCTTGACCATATAGGATCTCCACTAATGGATTCAGCTTCTTTCCTACCTCCTCATCATGGCAAAAGGAGGAGATATTTCCCAGGACATTTCATACCAGACTAGCAACATCTCTTTGTGTAAGAGTATTGTGGTAAGAGCAAATTAATATGCACCAATTAGTAGATAGTTGAATAGCTAAATTACTAATTTTGTGATCATAAGCAAGTTATTTAACATCTTTTGACCTCTATTTTCTCATCTGTAAAATGGGGACAATGAATGCCACCTCACAGGACTGTGGTAAGGATTACATTTGATTATGGTCCAAAAGGGTCCTGCACAGTGTCCAGCATAGAGTGAGCACTGAAGATCTTTTGTGACTTCCTCTCTGTCTAGTAAGGCAGATAATAGCTATCCTCTACTTGGACATACTCCTGTTAGCTGCTACTTCACTGTCGAGGTTTGAAATAACACATTCTCCATGCTTTTAGAAAAGACTCTGTATTTCTCATGCCTTACTAATCTAAGCCAATCTTTTCATTTTTGTGAGGTTTTCCCGAATTGGTCACCAGTTCTCTTAAGAACATAAGTGTTTTTATGTACTTTTATCCAATTTAGGCAAATCAAGCATGTTTTAGAAAACTCCAGCCCTTATCTTCCCTGACCCCTGCAGGAGGGCAAACCATTCTTCTCCCGATTTAATCAATAGGAGCTATTATCTTTGCAGTTTCACTGATGATTGACTTCTTGGCACGGATTCTGCAAACCATAAGGTTTTGGTATTTAAGCCTGAACAGTGGGAGTGTTATTTGGAGGAAAGGAAAAAAAAAAATAAGCCTTGAATCCTCCTCATTGATAAAAGCCTGTGCTCTCTGAAAGGATTACTGGTTCATCTCAGCAGTTGGCAGGTGGAGACCCAATGTTCACAGGATGTGGAAGCTCTTATAAGAAGCACCCAGCCATGCCACATCCTGTATCCTGATCCAGGGATACGTGACGTTACACAGACATAAACCAGCATACTCCAGAGACTAGAGGCCAGCCCAATGGTCACAAAGGCCAAGTGTGAGGGAACAAATGTCTATCCCATGGCCCTCCTTGACCAGAGACCCCGAGTCCCAGAATGTTGTGTCTGGGTGTGCCTTAGCTATAATTCTGTTTTTTGCACCCACAAGATTTTGTGGGACATTACAGGATGTAGGGGGAGAGAGGACAAGAGGACAGGGCTCTAGGCCCTCCTTCGTCAGGAACAATTTTCTGTTTCTCTCTTTTACGTATCAGATATTGTGGAAAAGTCTTCGAAGCTCTAAACCAAAAACCAACCAAACAAACAAACATTAAGCCTCTAATATGGTATGGTCTTCTCATTTTACAGATGAAGAAAGTGAGGCCCACAGTAGTCAGGTGATTTGGCGAAAATCACAGAAGTTCTAAGTAGAGCCAGGCCTTAGAAATGGCTTAGAAATAAACGCATGCTGCCTTCTCTCTGTGATCCATTTTCTTCTGTCTGTGCCTCTAAGCTGTGATACGTACCCTTAGAAGCTAAGTTCAGAGAGACACACAGGGCATTTTCAAACAGCCAGGGTCAGTCCCACTAAACAGGCACACCCTTCTTCTCTGCTTATGATCACTGGGGGCCAGGGGAGGGTGGGAAGGAGGTGGGCAAGCTGATGGCTTTGAGTTGTCTGCTGAAGGCTCTTAGCCATGGTTGCTTCCTGACTCCAGTGCCTCAGTGGAGGAGAAGCCCATAGCCAGGTATCACCAAAAGTACCTATTTGGAAAAGTAACAGGCAGTTTACACTCTCTAACAGCACAAGGGGGTTAGTCAGCCAGGGCGTTGCTGCAGCTCTGGGATCACAATCACCCCACATCTGGGATCCTGAATGAGGGGTCCTTCCACTCTGGGGACTGAACTTACTGAGAGAGGGAAGCGAGAGCCTTTCTCACCCCAGGTGGGATAGTCAGGACTGGAGAATTACTATGCTCAGTGTCTACAAGGACCTTATAATCCTCGGTGGCCTCAAATTTGGATTTCTGATGTAATCTTTAAAGGAAATTAACAGTACAGTCGCAGAGAGAGAAGAGGGCACAATTTTGCCACCTTAAACCCCCTGCTCAGGAACCCAACCACACCACCTACACTGCACTATGAAAACATATTTTTTAAATAAAACCTGTAATGACTTTGTCGATAGCACAATTACCATAGAGGTGGCAAAGCCATAAACTTGTTGAAGAAAACTTTAAAGTATACTGAACTTTGTAGTATTATTCATATTTTTATATAGAGGGAATTGTAAAAAGCAAAATAAAAAAAATAAGAAAGATAAAAAAGGTGTCCAGGTTTTCTTAATGTGTAAGGGGCTCAGAGATCTTGTCAAAAATCCATAGTTAGATACCATTACTATCTCCATTCTAAGATTGAAGAACCTGAGATTATTAAGACACCTACTTGCCTACACAGCTTGTTAGGATAGAGGCAGGAATTCTGATCAATCTGAGCAGGGCGTCTGACAGCAGAACCAGAGGGTCTCCAAATGTGCCAAAATCAGGGGAGAGTGGGGGGGGGGATCCTAAAAGGTGTATCCACTTTCTCTCTGGCTTAAGCCCCCTTCAGCCACAGGAAACCCCTGTGAACTCTAAGCGCTGCAGAGTACCGTTTGAGACCCTGTACCTGAGACCACACACCTCCTCTCTATCAATGCCTGGTTTCCTAATTCTAAAACCCAAAAGGATAGTAAGGACCACGAGGGGAGGGGAGGAAATACTCCTTGACTCACCCTTATATGCCTCTTTTTTATTTGTACAGACTATTTCCTTCTTTAAATCTGTTAAATTAATATTACGGATCACATGCACTTCTTATATTTAAAGGGATTACGCTACACAAAGCACCACAATGACATACATGTCCTTCAAAGCCAATAAAAGTAAACTTGAGGGGCACCTGGCTGACTCAGTGAATAGAGCATCTGACTCTTGATCTTGGGGCTGTGAGTTCAAGCCCCATGTTGGGCATGGAGCCTACTTAAAAAAAAAATCTTGAAAACTATCTTACTTAAAAACTTTTATATTTGGGGCACCTGGCTGGCTCAGTCAGTTGAGGAACTGACTCTTGATTTCAGCTTAGGTCATGATCTCACAGTTTGTGGGACTGAGCCCCATGTCTACCTGTCTGTCTGTCTGTCTCTCTCTCTCTTAAAATAAATGAATAAATAAGCTTAAAAAAACTGTTATATTTGGGCTCTCTTCCATTGAACTCTAGAGAGTCATTCACTCATTCAATACACATGTATATTAGCACTTTCTGTGTATAAGAACTGGGATGAAAAAGCTTGTCCTGGTCCCCGGCATTTTCAAGAACTCAGTCTCAGGAAGGAAAGTACAGAAACACAATTATAAACAGCATGCTAGGGTAACAATAGAAACTGGTAGAAATGGCCTTCTAGCCCCATAAGCCATTCTCCCCACCCTGCCCCAACCAGGCTAAAAACATCAAGACTACTGAATAAAATATCACACACAAAAATATAATGCATAGCTGAGGTTGAAAGGAAAGAAATTCTCAGGTGCCAAAAAGGAAGAGAATGGTAAGTGGAAGCTAATGTGGGAGGTGCCTTATAAATACAGACCATCTGAGCTGGGGTCTCAGTTTCAAGGTTCATTTGAAAATGAAAGATGTGTGGATAAAGAAAATGTGGTGTGTATATATATATATATATATATATATATATATATACATACATACACACACACACAATGGAGTATTACTCGGCAATCAAAAAGAATGAAATCTTGCCATTTGCAACTATGTGGATGGAACTGGAGGGTATTATGCTAAGTGAAATTAGTCAGTCAGAGAAAGACAAAAATCATATGACTTTACTCATATGAGGACTTTAAGAGACAAAGCAGATTAACATAAGGGAAGGGAAACAAAAATAGTATAAAAACAGGGAGGGGGACAAAACAGAAGAGACTCATAAATATGGAGAACAAACTGAGAGTTGCTGGAGGGGTTGTGGGGGGGATGGGCTAAATGGGTAAGGGCATTAAGGAATTTACTCCTGAAATCATTGCTTCACTATATACTAACTAATTTGGATGTAAATCTTAAAAAATAAGAAAATAAAGTTAAATTATAAAAAAAAGAAAAGAAAATGAAAGATGTGGCCAGAGAGAGATCTGGGTTCTTGCTTAAAGCCTTTACTAGAGCCTGGGAGACCATCCCTATCTGTGGGAAGGGCTGAAAACACTTCCTCTAATGGCCTAGAGAAACTGCTATGCCCTTGCAGTCTAGGAATTAGAAGGGGGAGGAGGATGTCTGTTCCCCATCTCTATAATTTTGTTGTTTCATGAACAATATATAAACAGACTCCTACAATGCCCTTGAGATTCACTCAATTTGTTGCATGTATCAATGGTTTGTTCTTTCTCATTGCTGAGTAGTATTCCATAGTATGGATGTACCACACTTTGTTTAACCACTGACCTAGGACATTTGGTTGTTTTCATTTTCTGGCTACTAAAAATAAAACTGTTATGTATCCATTCACAACCGTTTGTGCTAAATTCTTTATTTCAGTAAGAAGGAAGGTGAATCTAGAAAGAAAGAGTTATATGCAAGAAGCAATAATAGGCAAATAAACTGGAAAATATGTTGAAAATATTAAATAAGCCTTGATTCTAAAAATGAATATGTGATTAGAAGTACAACAGGGGCGCCTGGGTGGCTCAGTCGGTTAAGTGTCCGACTTCAGCTTAGGTCATGATCTTGTGGTTTGTGGGTTCGAGCCCCGCATCAGGCTCTTTGCTGACACCTCAGAGCCTGGAGCCTGCTTTGGATTCTGTATCTCCCTCTCTCTCTGCCCCTCCCCTGCTCCCACTGTCTCTGTCTCTCAAAAACTAAAATGAAATGTTAAAAAAATTTTTAAAAAATACCACAGAGGTAAAAGAGGGTTCCAAGTCAGCATCGAGAAGGAGTACATCCCCCAGTTTAGGGAGGGGGAACCCAAGGATGGCTGGTGGCAAAGTCTGTTCCACTCTGACAGAAGGTCTGGGTATTGGAAATTCTATGGCACATTCATGGAAGTGCATGTAACTCAATAATGGTCATACTTAATTGCATAGTATCAACTTTTTCCAACAAGTAAACAAGTAGTAATTTCAAAATCTAGGGGCTTCTAGTTTTGTTTTTTCTTACAGATAAAAAAGCAACATCCCAGCTAATTACTGGTGAGGCAGGATCTTCTTAGGGTCAATGCAAGTCCCAGGAGAAATTTCAAAATGGCTCAAACCTTGATTTTCCCCAAGAAGTTCAAATGACTGGATCCAAAGTTAGCACTTCCTCACTCACCCATGGTGCTGCTCAAAGGATGCTTAGTGGAACAAAAGAATTGGTTTATTTCTAGCTTCAGAACAAGATGGCAAAGACATAATAAAGAAAAGGAGGAAGCATGCTGAAAAATCTTTAACTCAGAAAATGGTCTTATCAATCTATGTAGGTTTCATTTCATTTTCTTTCAGGTGCTGCATAGACAACTCGATTCCCAAAGACATCAACAAACTTCACTTATTTGTTCTGGTTTCCACTTCACTGCTCTTCCTTATAGGCTTTTCCCCTCAAAAGTGCCTCCTGGAAATTTTTTCTTCCTCCCTGCTGTGTTACCTGTACTTGTCTTTGGTGTTTGCCATTTAATCTTCCCCCTTTGTATGGCCCACGCACACTTTCGTATTCTATTATCAATTTTGTAAGAAAAGTCTATTACCCTGTAATTGTCTTTGGTCAGTTCATGGTCTTCTGTCGTTCAGAAGAAACAAGAAACCCAAGAAAGAGGCTTTCCTAGCTGCAATTCCATGACTCTCGACTCTTGCAAAACAAATGAAGTCTAGGTTAAGTTCCACACACAATAGGAGCAAAGTTAAGTTGTACCAGGTGACCCCTAAACAGCGTATTAGCATACAGTTTGGAAAAAGAGATGGCTACAAAGGATGTCTTTAAAAACTCCTTACAAGGGGCGCCTGGGTGGCTCAGTCGGTTGAGCGGCCGACTTCGGCTCAGGTCACGATCTCGCCGTCCGTGAGTTCGAGCCCCGCGTCGGGCTCTGGGCTGATGGCTCAGAGCCTGGAGCCTGCTTCCAATTCTGTGTCTCCCTCTCTCTCTGCCCCTCCCCCATTCATGCTCTGTCTCTCTCTGTCTCAAAAATAAATAAACGTTAAAAAAAAATTTAAAAACTCCTTACTTTCACCTGGAGTTTAATGTTATTAAATTTGTTTGTTCAATGATTCCCCCATTTATTCATTCAATAAATATTTCTTGAGCACTTACTCTGTTTCAGACCAGCTAAGTGCTGGCTGGGTGCTAAAGATATAATGAACAAAATTAAGACCGTTTCTTACTTCACAGAACTGTGTGGTAGGAACACATAGAAGTAAACTAAGCGGGGCACCTGGGTGGCTTGGTCAGTTGAGCCTCTGACTTCAGCTCAGGTCATGATCTCATGGTTCATGAGTTCGAGCCCCATGTCAGGCTCTGTGCTGACAGCTCAGAGCTTGGAGCCTGCTTAAGATTCGGTTTTTCTCCCTCTCTCTCTCAGCCCCTCCCCGGCTCTCGCTCTGTGTGTGTGTCTCTCTCTCTCTCTCAAAATAAATAAACATTAAAAAAAATTTTTTTTAAAGAAGTAAACTAACTGTTAAAATATAGTATGATAAATACTGTGTATGTGTGGTGGAAATGGGGATGGGGGTAAATGGAACTAGCGGTCTTGAGGGATACTGTTCTGACCAAAACCTTTGGTGATAAACCTTACATGGTTTATGGAGAGCCAGATGTTTAGATGCATACAAGGATCCTGGATAATCTAATTTCCTCCTCTGAATAAAACAGGTATGCCCCACCTGCCAGAGTCCCATAACTTCCCTTCCCTGCAGAACTTGGCTACTAAAAGAAGCAGGGAATGGCTGTCCCAAGATCAGTGATTTGGCTTTAGCCCTGTATACTTCTTAAATTGATTCTTAACAGGGACTGGGTCCTTCATGCTTTTATCTTCTTAGCAATGTAAATATCTGCCAGGAATGGAGGGTTAGTCTAACCTGTCTACGAGGTTCCAAATTTTCAGTTCCTTATAGCTTTCTAATTTACACTTGGCTCTGAAAAGACAACTAACAGTCTATTTAACATGGTACTTTGCACAGGTTAAATGACTTCTGCTCCAGCCAGACCAATGAGGAAATAGAATACATACAACAGAAGGTTTGATGCACAAACTTCATCTCCTTGAAATAGTGTAATGCTGACATTAATAAAATCTTTCTTATGTTTGAACCTCAAATAGGATACTTCTCTGTTTAAGTCACAGCAAAACAACTATGCAGTGCAACAGGAAAACAAAATCTATCTACTAATTCAGTGACATTTGGTTTCTGTTGAAGAGACAAAAAAAATCTGGAATTACTCTAATTTTCTACTTTATAATTTGCATTTAATTCTATGGTCCATGTATCCTTTGGCCATCAGTGAGTAAGTGCTCATTCTTTCATTCTGATTAGATAGCAAACTTCTTGAGGGCAAGGATTATGTCTTATGCTTCCTTTGTGCACTACCTGGTTTCTACACAATTCTGAACAGGCTAGATGGGAAACAGCATAGCAGAGGAATTAAAGGTATCATGTTGATTGAGGGTCAGACATGTTCAAATCCAGGCTCTGTCACATACTAGCTTATGACCTTGGGCAAATTACTTCACACCTCTAAACATCAGGTCCTCATTCAAAAAATGGATACAATAGTAATGGCATTGCATTGTGATGAGGATTAACTAGGAAAATATTTGGAGATGAGTTTGGTGTCCAGCAAAAGGTAAACCTTCAGCAAAGTAGCAGATATCACTATTAGTTTTTTTGTTGTTTTTTGTTTGTTTGTTTTGTTTTGTTTTACTTGCCATAGGTACAGCTTGAAGGCTATTTAATGCACTGATTCCCAAACCCAGCTGGGGAGCACTTTAAACAAATCCAGATTCTGGGACCCTATCCCTAAATTACTAAAGCTCCCAAGGTGGGTCTTAGATAACTACCCCAGCACTAGTCTTCTGTAAATCACCGGTTTAAGGAAACTCAAATAATGATATGCCTGCAAAAAAGTGAAAAACATGAAAAGGTTTAACTGAACAGATAAATTTAATGTAATTTAAGAATCAAGGGGAAAGGAAGCTGGCAGACAAACGTATCTCATATTTGTTGTAAAATTCCAAAGTGGTCAGCAACCTCAATATTGAGACAGCTCAGTGAATATTAACCAAGAACAAAATTGGTACCTCTTGAATGACTTTCAAATCCAAGTATTTATATTTAACTTGAAGGTTCTCCTAACTGGTTGACCAATGATTCAGCCAATTAGACTTTTAGGAGAAAAATTATCATCCTACAAAGAACGAGGCAGTATTGTCCCAGCCAGTATCTGTGTTACATAGGATCTCAATGGCTGGGCATTCTGTTTGTAGATGCCACAACGGGCACGCTCTAAATGTATGCAGTCACCCTATCCTAGACATAAAAGGAGAAAAAAACAAAAACGCTTTTCAGCTTTGATTCTCAGCCACTTAAAGCATTTACTAAGAGAAGCCCACTTTGGATGCAGTTGAAAAGGCTATGAAGATTCCAAGCACCTTACAGTAATACAAGTACCTTGTATTTAGGTAGCTCTCTTCCTTTCAAGAAAGTCTGTACACAGAACAGACATGAGCTCATGACTCCACATGTGAAGGATCAAGGCTCAAGATAATCATACCCTGGTTGGAGTTGAAGAAACCCAGACTCGGCCAGAGAACTTGCCTAAGGTCCCCTGGCATGTCATCAACCGCCAGGAGAAGGTAACCACCGTCTCCCCTCCCCCAAACCTGGCTCCACGCAAGCTCTCTATTATACTGCCGGTGAAGACTCTTCCCCAGTTTTAAGGTTTTTGTTTTTGTTTTCCCTAATACCTTCCAGCACACTGTTAATTCAATCATTTCAAAGTTCCAAGGAGTGAGGAGTAAAATTTTTAACAAGAACTATTTTCAGAAAAAAATCTATTGAAAGTATAATTTGTACCTTCTGGATGGCCCTGGAAACCAAGTGTTTAAGTTAATGGGATTGAGGGACTCTTGGGTTGGTGGAAATTATTTTAATCAGAGAGGTAAATTTAAGAGGATTACTATTATCCTACAAGATAGTAAGACGGTTTTGCTCCAGCCATATTAGCCTGGGCGTGTAGGATCTAGATGGCTGGCAATTTTCAAATACTCTATTTGCCTCAAATTACTCCAGTTTAAAATGCTTTCACCCGTCTGGACTCGGTTTCCTGTACCATGTCATTGTTGATAGCCTAAGGGGATCAATAATTAAAATTAAATAGAGGGAAACATGATGCAGAGCCTAAGTTGGGACCAGAATCCCTTCCCAGAGCCTCTTAGTTCAATCTCTCCCTCTTCTGAGGTCCCATAGTGTTCTGTTTGCTCCCCCCTTAAGACACTTCACAGTTTGTAAGGTAACCCACAATTGTTTCAGCATGCTTCTTTACAAAAATTGCATGTTGCCTGGGGCATCTGGGTGGCTCAGCTGGTTAAGTGTCTGACTCTGGATTTGGGTTTAGGTCATGATTTCATGGTTTGTGAGTTCGAGACACATGCCAGGCTCTGGGCTAACAGCACAGAGCCTGCTTGTAATTCTCTGTCTCCCTCTCTCTCTGCCCCTCCACCAGTGCTGTCTCTCTCAAAATAAATAAATAAAACTATAAAAATAAAAATAAGCAAATATTTAAAAATAAAAATTAAAAAAATTGCATGTTTCCTGTGGCTAGGAACGAAATCTTACTTATCTCTACACATAGTATCAACTATTGCGTTGCACACATAGTAGGCACTCAACAAATGTTTTCTGAATGCATAGGTGATATAATAGCTGCACTCTCCATATATTATTACATTTATTGGTATAAGGTAGTGTGGCAGGATGCAAAATGGCCAAGGTGCATTCCTCTGTGTCTCCACACCTTTTTGTAACTCTTCCCACGAAGAGATGGAGTCTACTTCCCTAACCTGAATCTGGGCTGGCCTTTGGCTAACAGAATGTGCCAAGACCTTGGCCCTGTCCACATGAAAGAACTACCAGCCAACACACTGACTCATGAGATAAACAAATGCTCGTTGTGTGTGGTCACAAAGTTTTGGGATGCTTATGTAGGATCATGTGTGGGTAATAGATACCCAATTAAAGATAAGAACATGAAGGCCCAGTGAAGTTAGGAACCAGCCTAAAGCCACGGAGTGAAAAAGCTGGGATTTGAATCCTCTTCCTGATTCTAAACCCCACATTATTTCCACTGAACAAGCTGACTAAATTTCAAATATTCCCATGCCTTCAGAAGTAAGAGACAAATGGGAGAGGAGCCTCCTTCCACAGTGAAGCATGGTGAAGAACTGAGTGTGGAAGCCAGCCACCCTCGTCGGACAAGGCTGTGTGTTGGCGGCTCACCTGCTCAGACCTAAGAGATGCAGAAGTACAGGATCTCTTTCACACAATGGTCTGGAAGGAATGATATTCCCACATCCACAAATCCAGAGTTCAACTTATAGCAACTGCTATTCAGAGTTGGAGATCTGGTCATTCTCACGTGCAACATACTGTTTTATTCATGTCTCTCACTGGAAAGAAAAATAACTTTGCACATAGTTAATTTTGTGACTGTTCGCTTCCACCATCAAGCAACCAAGACTGCTATGGTTTTCAGACCTGATGAGAACAGCTGGAGTTGGTTCCCGGGGGTTGAAATGTAGTTCCTCCAACAGCCTTCAAGCTGCGTTGGCATTTGTGGTTGCAGGCACGGGAACTTTTCACAGCAATGCGGGACCATGCTTTGGATTTGCCGAAGAGCCCCTCTTATGTGAAAAGGGAGGCTTTTTCTCCTCCAAGAGCTGTCAAACAGCAGCATCTCAGGAGCCC
The DNA here is from genome assembly GCF_023721935.1 of Panthera uncia. Classification (NCBI taxonomy): domain Eukaryota; kingdom Metazoa; phylum Chordata; class Mammalia; order Carnivora; family Felidae; genus Panthera; species Panthera uncia. The sequence continues at coordinate 53,101,633 of NW_026057585.1, forward strand.
TTTCTAGTCAACCGCAGCGAACAAGAACAACCAATGCTACTGTGCACATGATGGATGGGGCGGCCTGTTCGCTCATGTGTGTCACCTCCCAAGATGGGCTACTTGATCTCCGGCTGATAAGAGGATGTTCTTAATAGCTGCTTTGCTTGGAGAAGGTGTATACCTTCCCCACCAGGAATGCAGTCATCCGTTTCCAGTCAGGGATGATCAAGGTATTTGGGGCAATTTGTTGTGTCTGGTGGAACCGTTTGGGAAAGAGAAGCAATCTGATGGGTTCTGTCATGCTGCCTCTCCCTTGAGTTCACGGTCAGTTGAGGGCCCATGCTGTGACATCATCTACTAGAAGGCCTTCCTCACAAGCCTGCTCTGCTGCCCTCATTTATCCTGACCCGCTCCCTATCCTGACCTTGAGGGGGATAAACCAAGTTTATCCTCAGCACATGGGAAAAATTTATGTGGCAATCTTGGGAGTGAAAAGGGCTTTTCAATATTTAACACCAGATTTAACATCCATAAAAAGAAAGATGATAAATTTGATGGCATTAAAAATGTTCTACAAGGAAAAAAGCAAAAATAATATCAAATAACAAACGAGAAAGTAGAAAGAAAAAAATTGTTGCAGCTCAAAAGGCAAAGGGCTAGCTGCTATAATATAGTAAGCAAAAGTTCTACAAATAAGCAAAAAAAAAAAAAAAAAAAAAGAGAGAGAGAAGAAGAAGAAGAACCCCAAGAAAGCAATAGATAAGTGGAAATGAATAGACAATTTACAGATAAGGGAATATATGTGGTTTTGAAATGCACCAAGCATGCATGGCATCATTCCAGATGCATATATGGAAAAATGTTAAATTCACTGACAAAATAAGAAATGTAAATTAAAACGTCAATGAGATGTCATTTCCTCCCGATCAGATTAGAAATTTTAAAAGAGATTGATAACTCACCATATTGAGAGGGACATGGGGAAACAGGAACCCTTATACTGGTAGGAGTATAAGTTTGTACAACTTGGCAATTGGTGAAGTTTTAAATGCAAATGCCCTATGAACAGCTATAAAAGGGATATACAAAAGTAGGGAAATGTCAACATCTGAGGAGGAAACTGGGGGTTGCAAGTCAGAAATGAGAAGACTAACTTCTTACTGTGTATCCTTTTGTGCTTTAAAAGTTTTATAGCATGTGCAAAATGAGAGAGCTAAAAAAAAAAAAAAAGAAGACTTAATGATTACAACTTCGTATGATGAATGTTTCTCTCAAGGTGTGCCCAGCATGTTATGGTACTCCAGAGGAAGAGCACCTCATCAGAGTGGATGGGAGAGTAATAGAAGTAATCATCAAAGGTTGTAAAGGGATGTTGACTCTTGAGCTGAGTCTTCAAGGACAAGTAGACATTAGCTAGGCAGACAAAAGGCTCTTTTGTCCCAGAGAGCTGAGCAAATTTGGGGAACTACAAACAGTTCATTATATATTGCTGCACGTTCATTTTTGCTTCTTTTGAGTACTCATCTTTATATCCTCCAGGGCCAACACTCATTAAGGACCTGATATTTGCTGAATCTCATTGACTGGCAGGCAGAAGAGGACACCAGGTCAAGAGGCGCAGGACCTGCCTTAGTTGTTCACACAGTAATAAAAGGGAGCAGTGACAGCAATGAGCGGGAGGAAGAGGCAACGTGAGAGAAGGACTTCAGCAAACACAACAGTGACAGGACAACCGTGTTAGTCATATTTCCTATATCAATGATAGTGTGCAAAATACATTTATGCATGTTTTCACAAACATTTATTGAAAGGTTATTATCCCCATTTTCATTGTGACAAAACTAAGAATTAGCGATATGCCAAAAGTCGTTGCTAATAATGGGGCCAATTAAGACGTGAGCCCATGGTTCTATCCCCTACTCTAGAGTGGCCTCTATTCAAACCATCACTAGTTTACTAGGACGTGTGTATATATGCCATAGCTTTAAACACAAAATACTCTGAGCAGAAATCCACATGACATAATTAACCAATGCAGGGATTTTTTTTTTTTTCTCCCCATTCTCTGGGCATTATAGGTATCACTTAGTACTTATATTTTAAATTCCAACATCTACAAGGGTTGTGGGTGTTTTTTTTTTTAAGTTCACAAAACGAAACAAAAAAATACATCAAAAGAAATTCTCCCCCAAAATTGCAATATTAAATATAATGTCAGAGAATTTTGGTCACACTGGACAGATTATCACATTCTCTGTTCACATTATCATATCATGTTCTCCATACTGAAATGTGAAATGTGGCAAGAAAGGTGAAACAGAGGAGAGAAGGGTCATCAGATTTTATGGCAATGATGTTGGTGATGGTAGTCTGGCTTCCCTAACACGCTTCGAGGTTAACAGCTATCGATAATCCCCTATTAGGGTATTCTTTTTTTGTGTAGACATCCCTCGGTCTTCCTTTCTTTACCTTAAAGAAACTCAAAAGCATTAATTCCTGATGTCTTCAAACTTCCCCAGATGGCAGATCTCAATGGGTATAGCAACTCAATCACAATGTAACAAAAGTGAAATCACAGATAAACCAACCAGAGCCTAAATGACACATGGGAGACAATGGTGACCACAGGCTGCCTCTCTCTGCCATTCATTCAATGGTGATTGGCTGGTTTTCTACACCACCAGCTGCAGAATGCTTGTGCTGGGTGTCATTACCAGGCATGCATGGCATCATTCCAAAGGCATATATGGCAAACAGGCAAACTAAGAAGGGCCCACATTGCACTGACTTTGCAAAATAAAACCTTATTTAGCTGTATGTCAGCAATTTGGCAACCCCAAATGTCTGAAAAATAGTTGTGAACTATAGATCAATATTTTTCAGTGTTCTGAGTGGGTAAAATAGAAGTCCCAAAACCCATGCCATAAAGCTCATGTATGTCAGTTGTGAGTGAATCTACCAGTCTTTTCCTATAAAGATGGGGTTTTTAGCTTACACATAGTTTTAACATGCCTTTCAACTATAATAGTATCTTATGTTAGGAGGATTCTGGGTACTCTATTAAAATGCCAAAAAAGTGAGTTATTCCCCCTTCCCTGTCACTTTTTTTGTTGTTGTTTTTAAAGACAGGAAGAAAATCTGGCTTTTACCTTTTTTTTTTTTTAATGTAAACACATGACATGATACATGAGGAACTAGGTTTTCAAACATTCAGTTGAGTTTCTGGAAAAGAGTACCATTCGAGTATTTTATCCTTGACAAAAATACAACTTCCCTTCTCTGGAAAAGAGGTTTGGGATTTTGTTTTTCAGGGTAAAACCGTTCATGATGAAACAGAGAAGTCTTGTAGGATGCTAAAGAGCTCATAAAAAAAAGACATTGAGATGAGTTAGGCATGTAAATCAGAAATATGTGGGATACTCTCAACTGCTCAGGTCCTTTCAAAAACACACCACTACTTCACTCTGTTCATCCTCCTAAGGGCAAATTTGGAAACTGGCAATTTAGCTTGGCATTGGAGAGTCAAGGAATTACAGGACAGGGTGGGGTGGGGTGGGGTGAAGCAAGCCCTCCCTAGACTTTTACGTCTGATGACCCAAGTTCAAAGTGCTCCTTGGAGTTTCAGCCAAAATACCCTCCCACCCCAGCCTTCTCTTCCTGGGCAAGTCTTCAGGTGTTCACTTCAACAATGGAAAAGACCTATATTCCAGCCAGTGCTCTCAAAGGATCCTGTGACTACGTCAGAATACATGGCTCCATATTTAAGAGTACACCACACTTTTATTTCAAAACACACAGCCCTTGTGCCCTCTGTTTGCTGGTGGGACCATGGAGAAGGTATATGGGAGTAGGGACTACCTGTTTCCTGTTAAGGTGCTGACAGTTAGGAAAGATAAAACAAATGGAGACAATTTGAAATGATGGAAGGCTGATTGCAAACTGAAAAAAAGCAAGTGCTATAGACATGAGGCATTCTGAGCAATGAGGAAGAAACACTGGAAAGAAATGAGGGGCAGCTTATTTTGTTGATTCACAATATCCACACATCCATTCTTCCATATGGATATCGCTGTTAGGGAACAAAGCCAAAAAAATGGGAGAGATGATGAAATTTCCAGTCACTCTATTCTAGGAGACAAACTGCGGTCCAGCATCAGTTGAGAAACATGATGAGAGACCTAGAAACCACATCACTTAAGAAACAATGAAGGAGGGGTGCCTGAGTGGCTCAGTCAGTTAAGCGTCTGACTTCAGCTCAGGTCATGATCTTGCGATTGGTGAGTTCAAGCACCCTGTTGGGCTCTGTGCTGACAGTTCAGAGCCTGGAGCCTGCTTCGGATTCTGTGTCTCCCCCTCTCTCTTTGCCCCTTCCTTGCTTGTGCTCTCCCTCTGTCTCTCAAAAAATAAATAAACATTAAAAATTTTAAAAAAAAAAGAAAAGAAAAAGAAACAATGAAGGAACTCGGAATGTTTGGCCAAAGCAAGGGAAGACTAGCGAATAATTGATGGCTGTTTTCAAATATCAGAGAGGTGATATGTGGAAGAAAGATATGATTTATTCTGTGAGGCTGTGAAGAATGGAATCAGGACCAATGAATTGCAGGCAACCGTTACACAAGTTACAGAAGTTACATCAAAACAGGTTTTAACTGAAAATAAAGAAGGCAATCTAACAATCAGAGGAGTCCCCAGATAGAATGGACTGATCAATGACTACCCAAAAAAATAAAAGCAAATATTCACTGACAGCCTGCTATTTTCAGACACTGAGCTAAGTATTTTTTACAGGAATGATCTCATTTTATCTTCATTAATTTTATAAGGTTATCATAATCAGCAGCAGCAGCTCTTTATTTACATTTTACAAAAAAATAAACTGAGGCTCAGAGAAATCAGTATGAGGCTGTGCCAGGTTTCAAAGCTAAAGTCCATGCTCTTACAATTATATTACAGTGTGTAAAAACAAGTTAAAAAACACAAAAGATAGCAAGTGTTGGTGAGAATGTAGAGAAACTGGAACCCTCGTGCACTGCTGGCAGAATTGGAAAATGGTGCCACCGTTGTGGAAAATGGGACTGCAGTTCCTCAAAAACTTAAATGCAAAATTACCATATGATCCAGAAATTCTATTTCTGGGTCTGTACCCAAAGGAACTGAAAGCAGGGACTTAAAGATATGTTTGTATACACATGTTCATAGCAGCATTATTCACAAAAGCCAAAAAGTGGAAGCAATCCAAGTGCCCATTTTCGGATGAACTGATAAATAGAATGTCATATATACGTACAACGAAATATTACTAAACCTTAAAAAGAAGGGAAATTCTGATACCTGCTACAAGGATGAACATTGAAGACTTTACACGAAGTAAAATAAACCAGCCACAAAAGGACAAATATGATATGATTCCAATTATATGAGGTACCTAGATTAGTCAAATTCATGGAGACAGAGGTTGGATTGTAGTTGCCAGAAGTTGTGGGGGAGGAGGGAATGGGGCATCATTGTCTAATGGGTACAGAGTTTCAATCTGGAAAGATGAAAAAGTTCTAGAGATGGACAGTGGTGATCACTACAAAACAGTGTGACTGAACTTAATGCCACTGAACTGTACACATAAAGATGGTTAAAATGGTTACTTATAGGGACTCCGGGGTGGCTCAGTCACTTAAGCATCTAACTTCAGCTCACGTCATGATTCCACAGTTCACGGGTCAGAGCCCCTCATCAGCTCTGCTCTGACAGCTCAGAACCTGGAGCCTGCTTCAGATTCTGTGTCTCCCTCTCTCTTTCTCCCTCCCCTGCTTGTGTTCTCTCTCTCTCTCTCTCTCTCTCTCTCTCTCAAAAATCAATAAACATTTAAAAAAATAAAAAATAAAGTGGTTATTTATATATTACGCATTACTTAGCCACAATGTATTTTTTTTAAAGGAGTGAGCTGTCCATGGCTAGAAGTGTTCAAGCAGAGACTAGATGTCCATATGTCAGAGATACTGAGGAAGGGATTATTATTCCAGGAAGGGGCTTGTTTAAATAAACTCTGAGACCCCTTCCAACTCTAAAATTCTAGGGCAAGATAAGCACTTCATCAATTACAGAAGTAAAAAATTGTTTTATTTTTCCAGAAAAATACAGACTACCTTTTATCTTGGAGCTTCCCAGCCTAGACCCTGAGACGGCTGGGTCCTGGAGTTGATTTACAATCAGATTCTCTCATTGTTTGTAAAGCATATTACCAGAAAACCATTCCCAGCTCCATTTTAATGAGGACCAATTTGTTATTATTATTTTTTTTTTGGAAACCTCTGACTACCATTGTTAGAGAAGATACAAGAAAAGAAAACCCAGGTCTTGCAGTTCAAGAATTAATGAAGGCCCTGAAACAATTATGCCTTAAATATACAGAGGTCTTCTTAATGTAAATAGACTGTATTTCACAGCAAATCTTCTTAGAACAAGGGATCCATTTCAGCATGACAGAGTGGGCAATGTAGCAGGGCTATAGTCTGTACTCAATTTGCAATTTTACTTCCGTTGACGTTGACTAATGTACAAATAGCCTGGCTTAAAAGGCCTGGGAAACACTAGGTCACAGTGTGAAATATATGCTAATATAGCACAATTTATATAAAAATAGGGGAATGTAAATAGCTAACTGAAGCCAGAGGTAGCTGCTCTAGCCAAGTGAGGACTGAGGAACATTGATAATGCAAAGAGAATGTTGTTCTCATTAAAACCTCCAGGAACACTAACCTCAAATTTTCCTCTGGTTGAAATGCAATGATAAATTTAAACTGAATTTTTGCTGCTCTCTGCAAGCATGTGTGTCTCTGCATTACTGATCAGGATATGACACATTAAATAATCTAAATGAAAAGTCATGATACAAAGATTAATTAACATGCCCAGTCCCCAAATTGAGGAGCTAACAGAACAGTGGGGATAAGCTGAGAGCCCACATACCTTAAAACAAGAACAACAAAAAAAGCAAAGCGTGTTAAATTGGCAGGCAGCATGACAAAGTGGAATGAGCATGGCTAAAAACAACTGCTGTTTATTTAGTGTTTATGGGTCAGGCAAAAGAATTTCACACTCATTATCTCATTTAATCTTCATGATGTGGGTTAAGAACCAGGACAACATGGGATGTAATTCAGTCATTAATAAATTCCACTGGAATCATTCCACAGCAAAACCCTGGCTGACTCATGTATTAGCCCATTCTCAGAGTCAGGCAGCCTCTCATTCCCCCTAAGGTTCTGATTGCTTAGATCTGCATAACAGCGGTCAAGGTGGGGGGGGGGGCGGTGGTGGAGCAAAGGCAGAAGTAACAAAAAAGCTGTTGATGAATTCTGGGTAACTGAGGCTGAAAACCCAGAATTTAAACCTAAAGGTAAAGTTGAAAATTATGCATAATTTTTCAGACGGCGTGGGTTTGGTTCCGTGCTTCCACCCATCTTCCATGTCATCGTTCACCGCCATACGGCCAACACTTTTATGAACCCCGTGGTTAGAACCTTCGCTGGGCATCTATTGCACATGAGAGAAGTTCAAAGCCCTCAACAGGGCATGCAAAGTCATTTATAATCTTATCTCCCATTACTCCATGCTAAATTACAGCTCCCCAGCCCAAACACACTCTGCCATTTCAATCCTTGACTCTCTTTACTGGGCTGCCCATTTCTTCCCTCTGCCCCTCCTCCCCATTCATTCTCTGACAATCAAATTGGAAAAGGGATCATGTTTGTCTTATCCACTACTGCAATCTCAGTGCAAGGAATACAGCTGGTGCTGAATAAGCATTTATGGAATGTCAGAATGAGAGAAAGACATAAATAAAGGAGGGAGGTAGAGAGGGGAGCAAATTTTCTCCTCTTGTCTTTCATCCTTCCTAAGCAGACACCATCCCCTTCTCTGAGCTGTATGGAACCCAGTCATATACCCCTTTATTCAGTTTTCAAGTTCATCTATTTCTATATTTTGTTTTCACCTAGACTCTCAGAATCCCAGGGGTAGGGACTGCGCCTGTCTAGACAGTCAAAGCTTAGCTCAGTGTCTGGCAATAAACAAGAAATGATTGAATGAATCTTTTGAAGGTCATATAAATCCCACTTAAAGGAACCACCTTAGGTAGCAGTAACTTGGAGGTCCCAGTCAACACTTGGACTGGGTTCCTGTGACTCAAATTTGGCAGACTAGGTAAATAAATATCTGACAAAAATATTGTCCAAGTAAAGACTCTTTGTTTTGGTGAACCAACCTAGATTTATGCACTAAGGTTTACTTCTTAGAAACTCTCAAAAGATCTTCACCTAGAAGCTATTTATATGCACTTTTCATAAGCTTAGTTATCAGTTTTCCCAGTCCAGAGTTGACTAGACATAACAAACTGAGAGTAGGAAAGGAGATGTAGGCAGATAAACTAGAACGTACTCTAAGGAGAAAGAAAGGAGACTCAAGTACTCAAAAAGCTCAACAGCTTGGGGCAATTAGTCCAACTTTCAACAGACCCTGGCTATGTACTCTATTGTGGTGCCATCCAATAATTCATAATGATGACCATGCATTACTGTGAAAAGGTAATTTTTTTTTTTAGAAGACAGAGGTGTGTGGGCAATCCATTAAGGAAGATTTCCATTAAATAGCAAACCACTTGGCATTTAATGGGCAATGCTTCGATCAGTTGGAAAATTCACTTAGGTGGAACAGTTAATGAGCTGACAATGCTAGATATAAAATGTGTTCCTACAGAAACGAAGGAGACTTCAGCTTGTGTATCTGTCTATTTCTAGCTATCCAATACATGGAAAAGGACCAAAAGAAACATCAGTATTAAAATACACATTAAGTCAGGATCCTAAATGCAATAGCAGGAGAGGCTGCATTCCCATGCATCCCCAAACCAACTTTGGAAGGCTGCCTGAGCCCTTAAATGGCTCTCTGCAGAGGAACTCTTTTGGGAACATATGTTTGATAAAAAGGAAGTCACCATGAAGTCAGCAGGAGCAGCTAGATCTGAGACCCTAATGACATTTACAAGACTGTACCCAATGTGGAATTAGCCAGAGATAATTATCTGAACTACAAAGTAATCTCTATGCACTTAATTTCATTCTCTTCCGTATGGTACTCTTTCAAGGATGACAAATAAGTTTATTTATTTTGAGAGAGAGAGAGAGAGAGAGAGAGAGAGAGAGAGAGAGAACGTGATAGTGCCATCTGGGGAGGAGCAGAGACAGAGGGAGAGAAACCCAAGCAGGCTCCGTGCTGTCAGCATAAAGCTAGATGTGGGGCTCGATCTCACGAACCATAAGATCATGACCTGAGTTGAGATAGAGAGTCTGACACTTAACCAACTGAGCCACCCAGGTGCCCTGACAAATGACAAACTTTAAATGTGATTGGTTGTGGTCTGGTTTGGGGATGGCTGAGGGAGGTAAATACTTAGGGGGGAAGGGGCAACAGTATACAGGCCCCCAAAACGATTCCTCATTAATCAGATTCCTTCCTTCCACCCTGCCCCCTTTGGCTTCCCTGAGTTTGAGGTTCCCAGGGCAGTATGCAGACCCCTTGGGAAACAACAATATCTCAATATCCTATCTCTTACTTTTTGGCCACCCTCATTCATTCTACCTTACTTATAGCCTATTTTTTTCCAGGCATTAAGCAAGGCAATTCCATATAAATGATCTCATTTCTGTAGTAAATTTGGGAATGGCACGTCTCAACTTGGTCTTCATAAACTATAGGGCACATAGAGAGAGAGTTTATTAACCAATAGACTGAGGGCCTTGCTAAGAGAATGTAATCACTAAACCATAGTTTAGTGAGCCACGTGGGACAGGGTACTTTGCATCCCTTTGTGTCTTATTTGATTTTTACAATAACCTGGCAAGGAAGCATTATATAGTAGATGAGCAAACTGTGGCTCATCACATGAAAATTAATCTCAGCTCAAAATTCATGCAGCTATGTGATGACAGAGCCAAGATTCACTCTTGGACCTTGAAGGTCATACTTACTCCACTCTACCACAATAATAAAGATGGACAGGGGCTCCTGGGTGGCTCAGTTGGTTAAGCATCCAACTTTGGCTCAGGTCATGATCTCATGGTTTGTGAGTTCAAGCCCCATGTCAGGCTCTGTACTGACAGCTCGGGGCCTGGAGCCTGCTTCGGATTCTGTGTCTCCCCCTCTCTCTGCCCCTCCCCCGCTCATACTCTGTCTCTTTCTCTCTCAAAAATAAATAAACATTAAAAAAAAAAAGAACCAGGACATTTTCCTTTTAGACAATGAGGAACTACAGGAAGTTTTAAAGCTGTGGTCTGATGCGATATCATCCTGCATCAACCCAGCTGGACATCCTGAGTTATTGCAACACTCCTGTCTTACTGAATATTTTTAAAACTTAAAGTCTGGTTCAAAGCAGCTTCAAGAATAGCCCAAAGTGGAAAGCATAATCATGGGTTAGCCTAGAACTCTGAAAAGGTGTGGAAAGGCCAACCTCAACTTTTTGGGCCATTGTTTCTAGACAGGCCTTCCTTGCCCTGGATGCCCATGTGTCAACAGTGTTGTCAGCGCTTAGGACACTGGACAGCACTTCTCTCCCATCCTCAGTGTCAGTGAGATCCAAGGCCAGAGGACTTTCCACCAGCTACCAGGCTTTGGTAGTTTGGGGAAGTAGTAAAGAATAAATAAGTCTTAGAGAGCAATTCACACTATTATACTCTGGACCTCAGTTTCCACATCTGTAAAATGTGGGGTGATAAAATCTCTTCGTGGTGGTGGTTACAATGAGTAAAGAGATAATATTTATAAAGTGTGGAGTATAATACCTGGCACATTGGAAGCTCTTAATCATTACAGTTAAATCCAGTATCTTTAATATTTTCATCTTGTGTAGTTCATGTTTTATGTGCTTAATAAGTCATAATAACAGCATGAGGTAACTTCTACTGAGAGTTATCACGTACCAGTCACTGTTTCAATTACTTATTTCATTATCACAACTGCCTTACCAGATTTTTACCAGGGAGAACATTTTTACCAGGGAGAACTGCCTTACCAGATAGGTAGTATTATTATTCCCATTTTTACCAGATTATTTAATCTGTGATGTATCTAGTTAACCAGGAAGTCTGGTTAGATAGTTACTGCACTTCCCTCTGCCCCACCGGTCATAATGACCATTATTATTTTGTATTACTATTACAGCGCCCTTTAATCCCAAAAGGGATTCCCATTCAACTCCTTGAAAGCAACTCTTAGGAACATTCTAATTTATCAAAAGCATATATTTTAAACTGCCAGAGTCCGTGAAAGGATATTCAATTCTCTGAGGCTTAATGCAGTCTCTTCAGTTTAACTTCCTGGCTATTTAAAGACTTCTTGAGCTGGCTCCAAGTTTACTGAGCCTACCCAGAAAACAAAACCTTCCTAATGGTTCTGGTTTTGTAGACTTCATAAACATTCTTTGAATGATAAAAGGATCACATGTGGTGTTATCTTATTGAATAATGGTCTGGTGGGTCTTCTCCTAAATGAAATGTTGAAGCAGTGTTTTTGTAGGCCAGTGATACATTAGAATAATACCGTATATTTATATAGTGCTTTGCAATTTTCAAAGTGCTTTCCTAATTACTGCCTCATTTGAGTCTCACCACAGGCTTGCAAAGCAAGCAGGGCAACTATTATTACCATCCCCACTTTATAGGCAACGTGGCCCAGCAGAAAGTATCCTGGGCTTTGAAGGAAAACAGCACAGGGTTCTGTTCCCTGCTTCTCAAATAGTCTAGCTAACTGTACGATCTTGAACTAGTTTCTTAAACTGCTCAGGCTTCAGTTTCTTCATCTGTCAATCGGGGATAATAACATACAAGGTTACACAGAGGATCGAATGAGATCCTAAGGTGACGAGAACAGTGCCTGTCGTTGATTATGACTATTTTATTTTTTATTTTTAGTATCTTTTGCTACTAGAACAAAGCATCGTTAAAAGAGAGAAAGGCGAGGCAGCAAGAGCAAAGTACTGAAAACAAACGGGCAGAAGTGGGGCATATTCACATTCAGGCACCAGTTGCCAAGGGAATCCTCCATCGGCCAGTCAGCCCAGTCTGGTGGATCCGTATCTGACTGTGTGTTTGCGTGAACTCCTTCTCATCTGAGGTCCTTTCAGAAGGTAGCACAGGAGCACCCTCCAGGCAAGGAGAGGAGAGAACAACCGCAACATAAATCCCTGCCTTTAAGATAAGCATCAATCCCAACTTCGGGAAGGTTCCACTTAGCTCCACCCCGGAAGCTTCAAGCTTCTCTGGGCTTCCAGCCCCAAGTCACCCCGTCCCAGCACAGACTGAGAACACAGATGTCAACCTTGAGCACCGTGCCTCCTATAGAACAGATGAACAAATGATGGTAGTGGGTTTTAGAGTCACTCTCGCTACTGTTGTCGGTATTAATTGCCCTAAACCGATTCAGGTTTCTCTGATGTGGCAGCATGAGTGATACACAAGCGTGTATTTTTTCTTCTTATTTTTCCCAGAATCAAAAAAGTATCGTCTGCCTTCCTCTCACAATCTGCTAATGTGATCACTACAGTGTTTGTGGGGCCATTCCCGTAATTGCCCAGTCCTGGAAACCTAGCCCAGGGACCTCTTCAGGGAAAAGGATTACACTTGTGGGCAGACAACACTCTGGCCCCAGAGACAAGCATCCTTTGAGGGCAAGTGCTCCTCGGCCCCCTTACACAGAGCCCCAGAGTGGCTAAGACCATCCCCACAGCCTTCCTTTCCAGAGCCAAGCAGCTCAGGCTATCCACCCCCTGGATAAAACCAAACCTCATTTTCTAAGCTTAACATAAACCAAGTGAGACGCCTGTTGACAGATGGAAAAGGGCAAAAGATTGAAAACGACCTTGTAGATAACAGCTGAGTTGTGTGTCTGCTCAGGCCCAACCTGACAATTACCTCCCCCAAAATGACACCATTTACAGAAGCTTTGGCTAATGATAGGTATAATGTTGACACTGGTACTTTTCTAAAGTAAGTCCTCAAACTCAAAAAGGTCCTCACTGGTCGCCAGGCAGGAACACAAAAATGAACAGCAGTGATGTGGGTGGACACAGGTCTTACATCATTGCATTGTGTGGACCAAACGTCCCACAGAGATGGGGCCATGGCAGTGTGACTGAAGGGTCTGCACCAAGGATGTCTCTGGCCTCTCATTTCCTCAAGGGATCTCCTACTACATTCATAACCTCAGGCTGGCTCCTCAAACTCCTCAAGGCCTTAGCTGTCTCGTCCTTATCACAGAGAAGTTAATATCAATGGCATTTTTAGTTTTTGTGAAAAAGTTAGACCGTGATGCAGGGGGTTGAGTTAATCCCTCTCTTCATTCATAGCACACTATCAACACTGGTCCCTTTCTTATTTACATTTCTGGTTAATCCCTTTAAATCCACATTCCTCTCCTCTACCATATGCAGCCATTCTGCAGTGTTTGATGTATATATGCGTTTGTTCCTAAATGCTCTGGCAAATGTGCATTGTTGTTTTACGTATATGTATTTTAATTTTTGTAACTGGAATTGTGTCTTAGACCTCTTTCTGTTTCTTACCTTTTTTGCCTCATGTTACACTTTCAGATTCATCCATGCCATTCTAAGCGTATCTATACCATGACTTCTAACTGCTACATACTGTTTACACTGGCCTTTTGTCCTTGGCCCTTTCTAGGCCATTGGGTCGCTCCTTGCCTAGCTCTGTGCCCCCACGGCTGATCCTTACAGACACATTAGCCAGAGCCTAGGCCTACTGGCCTCTTTCTGGTTGTGTTTGACCAATGGGAGGCACCAAGAGAAGACAGAGGGTAGGAAGAAAGAGAGGTCAGGTCGATTGGCTGCCACACTGCAAGCTCTCAACATGCTCCCCGCCTCTCTCCCTGCCTTACTGAGAACTGGGCAGTAGGTCTGCTCCTTTGAGGTCACAGCCAGCTTCTGCTGGGTCACCTCCCCTCTATGGGTCTGGTCTCACTAGGCTCTAATTACATCATCCTCTCCCCTTATCCTTTGGACATAGGGGTGATGAGGGTTTACCCTACTTGATAGTCCCTGGGTGACTTACTGTCCCTGTTGTTCCCTTAACTTTGTCTACCATCATAAACAGTATCTTTGCTAAATGCTTTCCATTTGAACTCTCTTGAACTGGCCATCTCTTTCCTATTGGGACACTTACTGATATAGTATCCTGGGGTCTGTATCCATTAAATTTTACCTATCTAATCTTACAGGAATGGTGCGATAGTTAATTTTATGTGTTGACTTGGGTGGCCCACAGTGCCCAGATGTTTCTGTGTTTTTAAATGAAATTAACATTGGTGGACTTTGAGTAAAGATTGCCTTTCATAATGTGGGTGGGCCTCACCCAATCAGCTGAAGGCCTTAATGGAACAAAAGGCTGATTTTCTCCAAGAGAGAGGGAATTCTGTCAGCAGAGAGCCTTCTAAATTGAACTGTAGCATCGGCTCTTCCCTTGTCTCTAGCCTGCCAACCCACTCTGCAGATTTTGGACCGGCCAGCCTCCCTAATCACATGAGCCAATTCCTTAAAACAAATCTATCTCTATCTATCTACCTACCTGTTTATCTATCCATCCATCCATCCATCCATCATCCTTACATCCATCCATCATCCATCCATCCATACACACACACACATACATGTGCAGAGGAAGAGAGAGGTATACACATATTCTATTGGTTCCGTTTCTCTGGAGAACCCTCACACAGATGGGCATCCAGATTGTTGCCAATTCCCAGCTACCACCAACAATGCTATGATAAACTTTCTCATATATGTTCCCTTAAGGAACTTATCAGAATTTCTTTGGTTTATATACCCATAGTGCATAGTGTTATTATGTATAATGTTATAACAAAATTAAAACATTTTACAATTTTTTAGATTGTTTACCATGTGCTGATATTTAGGAACTAGAGACAGAACAATCTACAAAATAAATGTGATCCCTGCCTATATTGAACTTTCAGCAAAACAAGTGTGTAAATAATCTGACACATAGTTGGTGCCTAAGAAATGTGTAATTATTGTTGAGACCAGAATTATCTATACCACACAGCTTACTGTCCACATTCCTATGGCTTTACTATTTCATTCTCTTCATCAATATGACTTCACGATGCGAGATAAATCTCAGCCAGGAAGATAAAGGTTGCAGATAAATTCCTGAAAAATCCATTGAAAAAACATCTGATCAACTTTTTCTTAGAGAGCATGACATGACTATTTCCTCTCTGTCATTCTCATACATGGTTGTGTTCACTAATTCTGAACGATTAGAGCTTGATTGTTATGCACCTCAATTAAGTTCTTGCATTCAAAGATCCATCTTTTTTTTTTTAGTTTTTTTTAATGTTTATTTATTTCTGAGAGACAGAGACAGAGCATGGGTGGGGGAGGGGCATAGAGAGACAGAGACACAGAATCCGAAGCAGGTTCCAGGCTCCGAGCTGTCAGCACAGAGCCAGACGCAGGGCTCAAAATCAAAGGCTTCACTGACTAAGTCACCCAGGCACCCCAAAGATCCATCTTTGTATTAATACAAATCCCCAGACTTCATAAATATCACAACACAGCCCCTTTTCTCCTCTTTCAAAGTACCGGTCTCCCTTATCACAATAAAAACACATAGTTTTGCCCTCTTGACATATCATCACAGTGGTACTTCTATGAAGCCAGCATTGACTATCTCTATGCAGCATGTCTTCCATGTCTTCTTCCTCTCCCTCAATATAGACATTAACGGAATTAACAGTTTGGGATTAAAGTCAAGAGTCCCAAGTTCTAACCATAATCTCTGATGTACATCCATCACAGATGGGTAAATAACCTCTCTAAGGCTCAGTATTCTCACCTTTAAATGAGGGGGCTATTGTTATGGTCCCTAAGGCACTCCCAAAGCTAAACGATAGGAAAATCTGTTCAGGTCAGTCATCAACAACAAAATTGGTAGTTTCTCAGAAGGCCAAACTTAAGCACTCTTATTAAGATCTGAGATATGGAAAAGGAGATATAAATATTTGTCTTCTACAAAGGAGATGAAAATCTGGGGACAGCGTGTGTACCACAGCTGTATAGCCTGAGAAGAGTGTGTATCAGAGGCAGGGACAAGCAAGACAGAACCACACAGTGATAATGGTGGAGATGATGAAGACGGTGAAGAATGGCATAGCGTTTGCCATGTGCTTTGCACTGTTCTAAGCCATGCAAATTCATTTCATTCTTAGAACAATTCTACAAGGTCAGTACTAATTACCATCTTCACTTTACTCATGAGGAAATTCCGTGAAGACAGGCAATTTAAGACAGGCAATTTTCCAGAGTTGCGGAATGGCAGTCAATGTACTGGCTTCATTTTCTTGCACCCCTCTGAAGGTACTGATGAACAATAAAACCAAATGGCTGACAAAAGGAAGAGGGAAAAAGAAAACACCGAGAAACCAGGGATGTAGATTCTCCTTATGCTAGAACTTTCTCCCTCATGACAAAAAGTTGATGATGGTTTTACAGTACCAGAGTTTGACAATAATGTATATCTAGTTAATGGCATCATGTTGACACTGGACTAGATAGTTGTGTACATTGTATTTATCAAGTCAAGTTGTATCTCCTGGAGAGAACAAACTGATGGTTACCAGAGGGGAGGTGGGTGAGGAGATGAGGAGAGGAGTGAAACAGGTGAAAGGGATTAAGAATGCACTGATCATGATGAGCACTAGGTGATGTATAGAATTGTTGAATCACTATATTGTACACTGAAACTAATATAACACTGTACATTAATTATACTGGGGTTAAAAAAGTTAGAAATTGTTTTTAATTGTGTCTCTCTGAGAGAGAGTTCCCTGAAGTAATGCTGGAATTGAGATGTTAGAGTGGGCCACTTTTTCCCCTCTAAACATCTATAGCTTTTCCAAAATCATTAATCTCATGCTTAAACAGTCTCAAAACAACAAAAAACAGAGCCAAAGGGCATTAGGATGTCTGCATTCAAGCCCCAATTCCATCCTTTCCTGGCTGTTTCCTCAGACCCACCTTTTTAAATTCTCTGTGC
The DNA here is from genome assembly GCF_023721935.1 of Panthera uncia. Classification (NCBI taxonomy): domain Eukaryota; kingdom Metazoa; phylum Chordata; class Mammalia; order Carnivora; family Felidae; genus Panthera; species Panthera uncia. Next base: position 53,118,741 of record NW_026057585.1, read on the forward strand.
TTTGGTTTCTTTACTGGGAACATGAGAGAATAAGACAAGGGCACCCAAGCAGCACTCACACCCCGTGACATTGCCTTGCGCCCACCGCTAGAGCATAGCAGGGGTACCTCATTCTTGTATTCGTTGCTATTTAACTTGTGAAGGCATGCCTTGGCTCTCCAAAGGACTGTTAATCCCCTGAGGGCAAAAGCTCTACCATATACTTGTTTTTGAAACCATATAAAATACATTTTTTAAAAATTCCACAGCACTATTAGCCCAGTAGATGAGCAAAATACTTTCCAAATGAATGAATGTACCCTTGCAAGTCACGATTTATACCTCAGCCAAGTAAGTGCTATCTGTTTTAGCAATCCTCAGCATGAACTTGGGAACACAGCAAGACGCGGGATGTGGGCTGAAATGATGGAAACTCTGGGCTTCCCATTCACAGGTCCCCAACACTGACAAGATATCTACCCACCAAGGAAATGCCTGATGGAATACTGCCCCAGCAGATTATATAGCATCAACCTCAGACAGGATCGTGGGATCTCAACGCCAGGGAGAAATTACATAATGCTCAGAAATTTGCTTTGGCACAGGGTGAGGACACTGTGGCACCGCTTCGTGTGTGTTCAGCAATTTCAGCATCCCATGATTTTTCTGTTTGATACTTCCGGGCATGAAATAGAAAGAACTCTGCGTAACTGCTTAACTGGTAGACAAAAAAAAAAAAAAAAGTTGACCCAAAAAAAGTTCATTTCAGAGAACTCACTCAGGCAGCTAATTATGCCATCATAGTTATTAATTCACTTTTTAAAGACTAAAGGTCTTCCACTTTAAGAATTGCTATTTCTAAGGCAGAAGAAACACAGAGACACAATTGAATTTATGAATCACTCTCTAGTCCAGTGCTCCATGATTCCATTAACAGGATATGCAGCTTTGTCAAAGTACAGGACTGCAAACACATAATCAACTTTTATTCATTTGGGAGCTATTTCTAGCTTGTGGGGAATCCAGATTCCTTATTCCAGTGTCTTCCTTCTGCCAGCCATTTGGTTTTACTATTCTTTAGCACCTCCAAAGAAACACAAGACAATGAAACCAGGAAGTCAAGCAGTCTGGCAAATCACCTACTGGGCTACAATGATGTGGAATCTATGCTAACTGTTCTCCATTTATTTCAGGCAATAAAGAAATAGCTCTGATGCAAATAGAATGTTGGGGCTGGGAAAAACCTTGGAAGCCTTCCAGTGCAAACCCACTCTACAGAGTATAAAACTGAGGTACAATGAGGCAAAATGTGATGTTAGAGGTGACAGAGAGAGCCTGAGACAAAGCTGGAAGTAAAACCCAAGTCTTCAGATTCCCAGTTCAGGGCTCTCTCCTCTTAAACTGTTCAGGAAGTGTGGTAAATTCATAGCTAAAAAAAGACATGAGAAAATAAGAGTTTCTATTTCTAATACATTATTAAGAAGATTCCAGTAATGTCTACGTTAAAGACTCATATTCAATTAATATTTTAGGACAACTCAAGTAATAGTAAATTTCTTGACCACCTGTTACGTGTTCTTTACTTATGGAACATTGGTTTTAATATTTTCATTTTGCTGAGAATAAAGCTAAGTTTCAGAGAAGGAAAGAGATTTGTTCAAGGGCACACAGCTAGTAAGGATTTAATTCTAGATTTAAATCCAAGTCCTCTGGCTCACTACAGAGCTTTTTTATTCATCTTAGTGCTTTATACATTTCAATTATTCACATTCTACCTTCACAGTTTTTATTATTGAAACTATTATTTACTTAACATTTCCCTTTAAATTGATTCACTCTCTATACTCAAATAAATTTAGCCTTCACTTAAAATTTAATATCCATAAAATTATGAGTTTAGCAGGTTAATTAAATACATGTGTTTTATATGTAAGGTAAACATAAAACTTTAAAAATTAAAAAAAATTTTTCACGTGTCATTCAAAATTTCAATTGCGAACAGTGATATCTATTTCACACTTTGAGAAACAGGTACCTCATGGGCATGTTGTAAGGAATAAATATACACCACTTAAAACACTTAAGGCTCTGTTTTCATCATTATCATTGCTATCATTAGTCAAAGCTTCTTAATCTTTGCATACATGAGAATCTCGAGATACTTGTTAAATGCAAATTCCCAGACCTCATTCCTAGATCTGGGATGAAGTCCAGGAATTAACACTTTTAACAAATCTCCAGCATGCCTGTTGCTAATGCTCCCCAAATCATGTTTTAAGAAACCTGTGCCACAATATTGGGGACTATACGATTTACTGAAGCAGGAGTCCTTAGCATAACTACCTCCATTAATACTTTAACAAGTATTGATATTACTTTTTAGTTACCAAATCACAAAGCTGAAGTGACTCCATGGGTCCCTTAGTTTGGACCCTATTTTACAAAGTGCATCAGCCACAGAAAATTCCAAACAGGTTGTCCTTGATTCTGTTTTCAGAGGTCCTCTCTTTTCCCACTGGGACTGAGTAGAAGTATGGGGGGGGGGGGACGGCGGGGGGGGGGGGGGGAAGAAGTTAACTCTCCACAGGCACCACATTCTCATGGGTGGAACTTCCCAAAGCAGCAAAGTCATAAATATGCTCCAGGCAGCCCAGGGGGAGCTTTTGATCTTCTGTCCAGTGATCCCTGCTTGTCATCTGCTCAGCCTCATTCATCACAATGAAGACAAGGAGCTAAATTAGAGAGCAAGATCCAGCGACAGTGATCTCTTCGGAAGAGACAGGGCAGTCATCACCCCTTGACAGGCCAAGAGGGCAAGGGGCAAGGAGACGGTGTGACTGCTGCAAAGCCAGGCAGGCCTGTAGGTGAGCAAGACCTGCAGCCAGGCTACTGAGGACAAGGAGGAAGAGGAGGGACCCAGTCCTTCTTCAGCACTGGCTCCTGTCTCGGGAGCGCAGGCGCTGGGAGCTACATGGTCAGCTCAATATGTAGCATTTCAAGGTGCTAAGCAGTAACCATCAGCCATGTGTTGTTTAGCTCTTTAGTCCTTTTAAAAAATTAAATGATCTGCTAATGTTCAATATAAGGATATTTTACAAGTAAGTCCAGACTTTCAGTTTTTCTGCAACAACTGAAAAATCTCCTAACGCAAGGCCCACATTCCAGTGTGGCAACAATTGGCTGGAGTTCAGTAGTGGTCACTTCCATTAGAGAGAGTACTGATGTCCAGTTAGCATGAGTCCACATCACTTTACAATGAATTATATCCAATCTAATTAACTCAACCACTTGCCTGTCCTGTTGGCATCTGAGTTTGTGAACCCTATGAAATCCTTTTTAGTATGTAAAATGCAAATACCATTAACCACATTAATGGCATTTCTTCTTTATTCCCACAAACATCTAAATTTTTGTTTAAAAAATCTTTTAATGTTTATTTACTTTTGAGAAAGAGAGAGACACAGCGTGAGCGGGGCATGGGCAGAGAGAGAGGGAGACGCAGAATCTGAAGCAGGTTCCAGGCTCTGAGCTGTCAGCACAGAACCCGACATGGGACTCGAACTCACGAACTGTGAGATCATGACCTGAGCCAAAGTCAGACGTTTAACCGACTAAGCCACCCAGGCGCCCCTAAGCATCTAAATTTTTAATGCCAGGGCCCAAGACTTAAGTAACACCTCATGGGTTCAATAAACATGAGTTGAATGAATAAAGAAATTTACTGAGCCTGAAGCTCTGCTACACATTTCAGGGGGATATAAAATTAAGCAAGACAGGCGCGTGACTTCAGAGAAGGAGTCTGGGGTAGAAAAAAGAATACCAGAGTTGGAGTCTGACTTAGCTTTGTGTGTCTTTAGGTAAATCACTTAACTTTTCTGAGCCTTGACTTCCTCATCAGCAAAGTAAGGGTTATAATACTTCACAAGGTTGTTTTAACGTTAAACAAAAGAAATGTATTTGAGAACCCAGGCTGGTGGGAAATTGCCTGGAAGCACGCCAAAATTAGAAAGTGAAAATATGCATAAGAGAGGTAGGCATAGTGCAAAGAAGGAAGAGTATACAGCAGGTCAGGAGGCTCAAAAAAAGATTCAAAAATAAAATGGGTTTTAACCTGGGCCTTAAGTTGCACACAGGCTCAGGTTTTACTGGAATATGAGTGAGAAATTTCTAGGTAGAAGATAGGGTAAGAGTGGAAGGGTGTACAATAGCAAGGTGGGTTTGATCAAGACAGGGAGTATGGCCCGTGAATGCCAGGCTAAGGACCCAGAACCTGATGTCATATGGTATACTGCCCTGCAACTATTGCTGTGAGCAAGACAAAGGCTTTATCATCTTTAGGTTCTCCTTAAGCCTAAGCTAACTCCTCTAACTCACATCCATCAGGTAGATAAAAGACCATGGTTCCAGTGACACCCCCACACGCACACTGCTAGCCAGACCATGTCAGATCCTCCCTCTAGAAGGACCCCCATTAGAATGCTCACAATTTAAAGGGCTTTAAATCAATCTGAGTTGGCCCAACTTTCACAAGATTTATGAAAACCTTTCATGTGGGGTTTCGCAGGTGATTTATTTTTATCTTTCTGGGTAAAATATATATACATACATATACACATTTAAAGCCCATAATGAAATGAAAGAACTAGTAGATTTCTACATCTCAAACGGTAGTAGAGTTACCCTGATGCTTAATAATCAAAGCATCCTAATACAAGTTTAAGTAAATGTTAATAAGATTATTTTAAATTATGAAAACACTAAGGCACACACTTAGTGCTTCTTAGGTGCCAAGCCTCATTCTACACGTGTAACATACATTAATTCCCATAATCCTTACAACAGCCTATGGGCTCTATCATATTAGTATCTTCATTGTATAGATAAGGAAAGTGAGGCATAGGGAGGGTAAATAATTTGCCCAAGTCATATGTCTAATAAGTGACAGAGCTGTGGTTGGTCTGAGCCCAGGTAGTCTCAATTCAAAGCTCACTTTTTAACTACGATGCTACTCTGCCTCTCATGAAGAATATGTACCTCTATGCACCAAGTAAGGATGGGACCACAGAGGGCTTTGAGAGAAGGACCAACTCCATCTTGATTAGCTGGGTCCTAGAGCGACCAGGTGTAGTGTTTGAGGAAGAGGAAGACACATAACAGTGAATGCCTTATTGCCCACAGGCCCAGCTTTTGCTCATGAGAACCAGAGAAATATAGGTCAGAGCTTTAAAGCTCATCTAGGGACACAGTAAGTGTGCTGGTTAATACTGTGGGCCCTGGAATCAGACTGCCAGACTTGGTTCTACCACTTTCTGCTCTGTACCCTAAGGTGGGTTACTGGACCTCAGTTTTTTCATCTGTACAACAGGAATAATCCTACTTACTTCCTAGAATTGTTGGGAGGATCAAAAAAAAATTATATAAAGCAGTTAAAATGGTGTTTGGCATATAAGAATCTCTCAGCAAATGTCATCTATTATTCTTATTTCAGTATTCCCCTGTTTCTGATCAAAATCTTACACAGCAGTTCCATGTATGGTTGGTTTTATTTCAGTTTTAAGTGTGGCTGATCTTAGGGCTCAGTCACATCCAGGCACGGTCTCTGAGATCGGTAGAGTGTACCACCTGAGGTCGGCTTGTCAGAGAGGCTGGAGGATCTTCTAAGGGAAGAAAGAGGCACATCAAGGGTCTGGGCCAAGGAAGGACAAAGAGGATAATACAATTGTTTTGTTATTATTTTGACCTTGTCTTTATGCTCAGATTGATACGGTCGGAAGAAATAAAGAATTATTTATTTTTAATCAGTATTTATTTTTATCACCTACTAATAAGTAATTAATCACCTATCATTGGACTGGATTCTAGAAACACAAAATGTAATGTCCCTGCCCCCACAGAGCTCATGGTCTTCTGGTAAGAGAGATGGACCAAGCAGTGCCCTAAGAGTAATAAAAGAAGTGATGGATGGGAGATTATGGGAACAAAAAGTAGAGGTACCCAACCTAGACTTGGAAATTTGAGCAGGATTTCCTGGAGTAAATAACATCTGACCCAAGATCTACAGAATGAAACAGAGTGGTCCAGATGTGAGGTAAGCAGAGGCTGAAGCTTCAAGACTTAAGGAAAAGAGGGTTGGGGGTAGGCAATGAGACTGCAAAACTCAGCAGGACCATGCCAAAGAGACTAGATATTACTGTGAGGGCACTGGGGAGCCAGTAAGGGGTGCTATGCATAGGAATGATGTAAACAGAGTTACTCCAAGAGAGACTAATTGTTTGGACTGTAAAGAAATGAGCCTGAAGAAAAGAAGCAGAAGTTAGTAGGCTAAAGAGAAGGGGACTGAAATGAACAATATCTCCACAGGAGAGGGAATCTGCTACATGGGTCATTAGATGTGGATGGCAGAAAAGAAAATGGAAGACCAGAGATTGATTTCTAGTTCGTATACTGGATGGACAACAGGGGGCTATTCATGGAGACAGGAAACACAGGAGAGAAGTCAGTTGGGGCGGGGAGGTGGGGAGATGGCGCAAAACTCAGTTTTGTATAAGCTGAGTTTGAGATGGTCTTTAGACTCCCAAGGGCAACTAACAATTGGCTCCAGGAGTCTGTATTTCAGAAGAGCCCACAGATTGGACATACAGATGGGATGTCATCACTCAATAAATAATCCCTAGAGTGACGGGAAGGGAATGAAACTCCCAAGTAAGACTATGAAATAGAGGCAAAACCTGGGACCAAACCACGAGAAAGAGCGGAATTTAGTGGAAGGGTAAAAACAGGGGTGTTGCCAAATAAGTGAAATAACATGTCTGTATCTCCCGCTCCCCATGAGGGCATTAAACTTTGTGAGGGCAGGTCCTTCACTTGTTAATTATTTTATTCCCAGCACCTGGCACTGAGCCTGGTGCAAAGCTCTGTGGCTATTTCTTGAGTGAATGAGTAAATTGTCTAAGGTCACACAACCAGAAAGTGGCACAGCCACAGTAGTCTGGATGACTCCAAACAGACTCTCTTCCCCCTGCGAACTGAGAGAAGAATCCAGGATTTGGAGTAAAGTGGTATGGAAGGTTTTCTAATCACTCTATAATTCCAGGATTCCAAGAAAGGACCTGTTTAATACTCTCATCACAAAACACTCAATGGGAAATTATTCAATCATTTTATTATTTCCTGGGTCTGCACCGCCTTCTGTAAACACTGAGCTCTGGGTTGAGTGAATTCCTGCAGACTCAGATATACACTGGCTTTGCTGCTGTGGTCATCAGCAGAAGCACGTACAGGGTGACCTTCTCTTTCCACCTGCAACCACAGTACGACGGACAAGGATCCCAGCCAGGCAGTCCATAGGATGCTACAGTTAGGGCCTTTCAGAGAAGGTTGTGTTGCTAAGTATGAAACCGGTGGGTGTTTACAATAAAGTTGGGGGTGGGATCAATCAGTTCATCTCACTCTCTTCTGGTATGGAATTTCCCATGCAGCAAAGAAATCAGCACTGCTGTTTCTACTGTTCATTATAGGAATATCCAAGTTTTAGGTAAGGTTCCTCTATATTTAGGTAAGATTTATCTAAACATATAAACAACCAAATACATAAATATCTAAATACTTAGATATTCGCACAAAGTTCTGTATTAAGTAGAGTTCCTATGTTTCAGATTTCTCATAAGAAAAATAATACATACTGCTTGCTAAAAAAAACTTACAAGAAGTGTTAATAAAAGGATAAAACATATTTCATAATCCCACCATTCAGAAATCATCACTGTTATCATTTGAGGTTATTTCCTTTCCTTTTCTATACACCAAACAAAATATATAAATACATGTGTCAAATTTATATAATCATTCCCCTTCTGCTGAGCTTTTATTTTCTATCTAGTTTTTCAGTACTGTAAGATTATTATTAAAAACTCTGCCCATAAATTATCTACATTCTAGGCCCTTTCTCTAAAACAGATTCCTAAAAGTGAATTACTAGGTCAAATACAAGTTAATTATTATTTAACCTTCTTTGATCTGACAGAAGAAAATTCTTACCATCTACCTGTAAATTATAAACAGATGCAAGAGTATACACAGATATATTACACACAGTCATACGTATTTACATATACTCTTACCAATTTCTAAAGGTCTAAAGGTACAATATGCAATGAGGAATTTATGCATCAGTTGTAAGAGGAACTTCCTAAACAGATTTCTGCCTAAGTCACTTTCCAGGATTAAAAAAAAAAAAACACCCTGACAAAAAAACAGAAAAATTGTGTAAAAAACTTGTGTTAAACTATATCTCACCTTCACGTGAATGTTTATTTATTCATAACATGTTATAGCCCACCACCAGCCATGGGAACCCAAATGCCACAAGGGATCAAGAGGTGTCAGAGCCAGGACAGACTCTGGACATCCTCTAGTGCAAACCTCCCTCCCATTGCATGAATGAGGAAGCCAAGGCCCTGAGACAAAGACTGATTTTCATCTCCCACTTTAGTGATCAAGTCATGCAAATAGTAAATGGCAGAATTAGGATGATGGCAGGTCACTTCAGGTCAGTTCAATGCTTACTAAGTATCTTGCACGTGCCAGGTACTCTATTAAGTTCTGGGAATACAGACATGACTATAACAGGGTAGATATCAGTGGCAGGGGATGGGGAGCAAAAACAATAGGAGGAACTGTTAAAGAAAGCTGTATTTACTTTCCTCGACAGTATCTTTACTCTGTCATCTTCGATATATAAAGGAATTGTTTTTCCTCAACTTGGGTTCTAATGATGTTATTTCTTTTTAAAAAGAACTTTTTTAATGTTTATTTATTTTTGAAGAAGAGAGAGAGACAGAGTGCAAGCAGGGAAGGATCAGAGAGAGAGGGAGACACAGAATCTGCAGCAGGCTCCAGGCTCTGAGCTGTCAGTACAGAGTCCGACCCGGGGCTCAAACTCAAGAACTGTGCGTGAGATCATGACCTGAGCTGAAGTTGGACACTTAACCGACTGAGCAACCCAGACGCCCCAGTGATGTTATTTCTTTAGAAGGAATGAATGGGTGGTGTCTGTTCAATAGGTTGGGTGTCCGACTTCAGCACAGGTCATGATCTCACAGCTCCTGAGTTCGAGCCCCACGTTGGGCCCTGTGCTGACAGCTCAGAGACTGGAGCCTGCTTCGGATTTTGTGTCTCCCTCTCTCTCTGCCTCTTCCCTGTTTGCGCTCTTTCTCTCTCTCAAAAAAAAAAATAAATAAATATTTTAAAAAATTAGAACGAATGAATGGGAACTTCTTATACTTTTTCCCCACACTGGATACAGGGCATATATAATTATACCCACCAGGTCTCATAAAATAATAAACTTATGAAAACAACCATAATTGCTAACATTTATTGAGTGGTTGCTTTGTGTTGAGTACCATTCTATGCTTTCACTTACACTAATTCATTTGGGTTTGAGCTTCTACTAAATCAAAGCAAGTCCCTTGAGGAACTAATTTGAGAAAATCCCAAATGTGATGGGGCCAAATAACTAAAACTCAAGGAGTTTAGAGAATACCGTCTGATCAGGCTGCACCTAATCAAGGTAGAAGGCAGCCATGTAAGTGGGAAAAATAAAAGTCATTGGAAAACAAGACACAAAGGCTTGCTGGAAAGGTGGTATCATCTGGCACAGGAAATTGATCTGAAGTTGAGAACCTTGCAGACTCACTGGTTCAATCAATGCTTGGTCATTCTCCAGTTAAGGAGATTAGCTTCACAATACGCGATGCCAGTTCCCTCAGTTGAAATGGAAACTAAAATTTGACCTGAAACAATACTATTTGCTTTCTCAGTTGGGAGGTTTTCAGAGGCAGTCAAACAAATAAAAAAAAGTCACTAATTACAAAATAGGGGGGATTGGGGTGGAAAGAGGCACGAAATTAGGACTGCTTGGTTGAGACGGGTCAGATGGTCACTTACAGGCCAGATGTGAGTAGAAGGTATAGGATGAGGGCATGATACCATCACAGACTCTTTCAGCCTTTCCTTAGTTTCATCTGATTTAACAACTCATCTCAGACTGGGTAAGTTTTATCAGGCTTTTGGTAGATCATACCTCCCTACCAAATTACCCAGCAAGACATTTTATAAAACTAGGCATCTGTTCATCCCTCTGCAAAACTCAGACTTGAGGGTAGAACAGAGTGTTCTCATGAAAAGCCACAGTAGTGACTCTGTCAACAGGCTGAGCTCGGGTGTGTCCTGTGGTCCATGAGGGTGCTACAGGCAACAGACCCAGGAGGCATATCTTGACATGCACAGCTGACGCTCAATGAAGGAGATTCTGGCTGTGGCTTTGACAGTTCTGGGTAACTGAACCAACAAAGCGGCGTCTCCAGTTGCTCTGCATTTTATGCCTGTCTACTTGTTTGGCAATGTCCAAAAGAGCTAAGTGGTTTTTACCACATCCAAGACTATTACATGATAGAGCATGAAGATCATAATGATAACTAATTGTGGGTGACAGGCATTCAATGTTAACCCTGTGCAAGGCACTGCACTCAATCTCTACCTACAATGTAGGACTTAGTAGCCATAACAATCCTATGAGGGCTACCAGCAGTAATAGTCATATCCCCACTTTAAAGAGAAATAAACTGAGGCTGAGAGGTTTAGTGACTTGCCCAAGGCCACACAGTTTGCTAGTAGGGAAAATGGAATTAGAATCCAGGTCTGTCAGACTCCAAAGCCCTGTGATATTCATTTTTATAACCACTGCCTTCCATATTTACTTTAGGAGTGCCTCAAGCTTAATTTGTTATTTTGTTAACTAATTTGAAAACTATAAGTCTCCAAAAAGGAACTATCATCTTTACCATGCAAATGATCTAATAAAAACTGAGTCCCTAGACACAAGAAGTAGAACTCTGGGTTCAATGAATATGAGTGTTCCCCCAAAAGCCGTATGTTAAAATGTAATGCCCAGTGTGATGACATTAGCAGGTAGGGCCTTTGGGAAGGATTAGGTCATGAGGGTAAGAGTCCTAATAATTGGGGTTAGTGCCCCTATAAAGAAGAACCCACAGGGCTCCCTAGCCCCTTCTGCCATGTTAAATTACAGCAAAAAGATAGTCATCTATGAACCAGGAAGCAGGCCCTCCCCAGACACTGAACCTCTCAGCACCTTGATCTTGGACTTCCAGCTTCCAAAACCGTGAGGAATAAAATGCTGTTGTTTATAGGCCACTCGGTTTACGGTTCTTTTTCACAGCAGCCCAAACAGACTAAGACACTGGGATTATCCTGAATGAGGCAATCACAGCACAACAGTATAAAACACTCTCTCTTATGTTTTGGCTCCCTCCCGCTCTAACCTTTTTTTTTTCCTTCCCCTCCCCCATGGTCTTCTGTTAAGTTTCTCAGGATCCACGTTAAGAGTGAAAACATATGGTATCTGTCTTTCTCTGTATGACTTATTTCACTCAGCATAACACTCTGCAGTTCCATCCACGTTGCTACAAATGGCCAGATTTCATTCTTTCTCATTGCCAAGTAGTATTCCATTGTGTATATAAACCACAACTTCTTTATCCATTCATCAGTTGATGGACATTTAGGCTCTTTCCATAATTTGGCTATTGTTGAAAGTGCTGCTATAAACATTGGGGTACAAGTGCCCCTATGCATCAGCACTCCTGTAGCCCTTGGGTAAATTCCTAGCAGTGTTATGGCTGGGTCATAGGGTAGATCTATTTTTAACTTTTTGAAGAACCTCCACACTATTTTCCAGAGCGGCCGTACCAGTTTGCATTCCCACCAACAGTGCAAGAGGGTTCCCATTTCTCCACATCCTCTCCAGCATCTATAGTCTCCTGATTTGTTCATTTTAGCCACTCTGACTGGTGTGAGGTGGTATCTCAGTGTGGTTTTGATTTGTATTTCCCTGATGAGGAGCGACGTTGAGCATCTTTTCCTGTTGGGATGAGCACTGGGTGTTGTATGGAAACCAATTTGACAATAAATTTCATATTAAAAATTAAATAAAAATTAAAAAAATAAAATACTCTGTCTAAACACTTCTGACTCTCAAAGGCTGTGATGTGCAACTATGCAAGTCCCTGGGAGAATAGTCCTCACATTGCCCTTATGGACTTTGAGAAACTCAGGGTTCAGTTTTCCTTCTTTTAAAGAAAATTCTACAGGGGTACCTGGGTGGTTCAGTTGGTTTAGTGACCAATTTAGGCTTAGGTCATGATCTTGCAGTTCATGGGTTTGAGCCCCGCATCAGATCTGTCAGCACAGAACCTGCTTCAGATCCTCTGTCCCCCTCTCTCTCTGCCCCTCCCCTACACTCTCTCAAAAATAAATAAATATTTAAGAAAAGAAAATACTACAAATTATGATCGATTTGCTCAGAGAGGTTTAACAAGCTGGGTGTTTTTCTAAATAAATGTAATGTCTAGGGAAATGTTAAACATGAGAACACTGTTATTGAAGTTTCCAATGACAACACTGTTTGTGATAATAACCAGCCACTACTAGCCATTCTTACCATGAACAAGTACAGAGAAACCAAGTGGTCTAACCTTTCCTGTCTCACCTCCTGTCTCACCTCACCAGACACAGATTATAAGTATATATATCTAAAGTCACTTAAGGAGGCAGGAGAGTTCAGTGGGAAGCTTTGGAGTCATGAAGACCTGGGATTTCTTCTCCAAACATCAATTTCTTTATCCGTAAAATACAGATAATGATACTTCCTCACGGAGTTGTTAGAATAAAAAAACTGATGGTGTGTAAAGTGCATAAAGTATTTAAAAGTGCTCACAAAACAATAGCAATTAATGCTAGATAACTTTCTATTTCCTTGTACCTGACGGGGCATAAGGACATGGGGAAATTTGAACACAAAGTCAACACCTAAGTGAACCCTTAATGAACTCCTTACCCAGTTTTTCAACTGTGAATCTCTTCATGCCTAGTTGAGAAACTCAACATCAGTTGTTTTTTTTTTTTTTTTAAGTTACCAAAGCTTCCGGTCATGCCTTTAGCCCATACAGCCAAGTGTTCAAACTCAAACCAAGTAGTTGAGATGTGCCAGCACACATTCAGAAACCAAGATTCACAACAAAACTCAGACCACCATGTGTTAGAACACCACATGGGTGAGCAATCAAAAGTGCCCCACATCACCTTAGAAGTAGGAAGGGAAGGAATTCTTCCTTCTGAACCCTGGAAGATCAACTGTAGGCTCCTTATGGGACAAGGAATGTGATTTATTTATTTTTGATTCCCCTGTTCCTTGTACAGCACTAGAAATACGATAGGACTTTCACAAATATTTAATGAAGAATGGGTGGAATGAATAAAATGAATTCAGACTGCCATGCCAGTTTGTACAAAAGGGACCCAGATTCTATCTATCCTCCTGCCCCACCATCCTCAGAAAGATGGACGCTGGCACTCTACACACTGAATCTGCATTCTAGACAACAGCAAGGAAGAAAGAGGGAGTGGAAGGGGAGAAGCCAAGGGTGAGATTCCTCTTCTTCCAAAAGACTTTCTTGGAGTTCCAAATAGCACTTGTATTTGGACGTCAATAGCTAGGACTTAGTCACATGACCACGCCTGGCTGTAAAGGTGACTGAAAAATGTAGATTTTCTTAGTTGGGAGGCAATGTATACAGCTACAAATCACAGTTCTTCTAAAAGAGAAATACATATTGTCAGGAGACATACAGTATGTAGGTTACTATAATTACATAAGTAATTAATTAAAGCACTCATTAAGTAAACATCATTAAAATTAAACTTTACTAGGTACCAGATACTGATCTAGGCATTAAGGGTATAAAGGTAACACATGGCATCTATGATTGAGAAACTCACTACTGTACAAGACACCATACTTTACCTAGTCAACCAAGGTGATCAGGCAATAAGTCCTAATACTTTTCAAATCTGTCTCCTGTCTTCATCCTCTACCATTCCCAAGTTTTAGTCTTTACCTGGTTTTACTGAACTATCCTATCTAGTCTAATGAACATCTTCTAAATTTTCTTTTTCCATTCAAAGTCACTCTTAAAGCTTCTTGCTTAAAATCCATCATGTGCCCCATTATGTTTAGACAAGACCTGCATTCTTTCACTTGCCACATATTATGTGGCTCCACTGACCTCTCCTAGCATCACCTGCCACCACCGTTGCCCTGGACTTCCCCACAGGTAGCACAAAGACAGCATGGGATAACAGCCTATGTGATGATGCTTTCAGACCAGGCCTTTGGTCATGCGTGGTCTCACCCAAGGCACTCTTTCCACTCACTTATCTGATGGACACCTGATCGCTATTTAAGGCACAGTTAAATCATCACCAACTCTAGGGAGGCCCTCTGCCCCTGTCTCCTTCCTCCTGTAGCCAGGAGTGGATGCTGCCCTCTCCTGCTCCCTTAGCAGCCCCCACGCATGCATCTCCATCTACTATGTCTCCACACTGAAGTGAACTATCACTTTCCCCTTTTATGTTATGTCTTTCATCTTGGTATTCCCAGTGCGTGGCACACCGCAAACATCCATCCCTTCCTCCATTCATTCAAGAGGACCTCTATCAACCAGCTAGATCCATCTCCTGCCCTGACAGGCCTTACAATCTTAAAGGCATCTAAAAAGGAGTTGAAAAGGGAGACAGAATAA